>NC_136974.1:38116495-38123995 GCF_032717465.1 Coenobita brevimanus
CAGTTCGTATTTTCTGGCTGCCAGCGAAAAAAGTAACCCTTTCACCACGATGACCATATTTGTTTTTTATTCGTTTTTACTTCCCTCAGACGATTTTATTGAGTGTGATGAAGGCTTATTATTATTATGTTTTCTGTACAGCGAGACGATTTCAGCCTTAGTGAAAGTGTGTATCGAGGAAGGGTAGGCTAGTCAGGTAGTGTTTAAATCTGGGTAAATAATGGAAGGACTATCATGACATCCGCTCCCATATTTTCCCACTCGTAGTAGTAGTAGTAGTAGTAGTAGTAGTGGTATTGGTGGTTGTAGGAGTAGTAGTAGTAGTGATGTGTCTAGCCTAGTGTAATCCACAGTATTTATGAGTAAGTGACCTGCCAACGTCATTAGAGTTTTTACCGTATCATAAAATATTCAGTGGCGATTCTAGCTATACTCTTTTTTTTAACTAGCTTGGCCCAGATTTTCTTTTACACCTAATTTCACTTAGAATTTAGAATAGGACAGTACTACAGCTCTGCCTCCCCTCCATAGCACTTCTTCGTGACCAGCATCATAGTCTAGCGTTAATCTGTTGGCACAACTGAAGAGTGAAGATGGGGAAATGTCAGTTTTAGGCCAGGTTAAAGTGAAGGGGATATAGTTTGTAGCATATGACCTCTGCCACTGTTAAATATCACTATGTCACCTCCTCTCACAAGCATTTTTCTCTGCTAAAGAAACTTGTAGTGTTAGTTTAAATGAATAATTATGTCCGTCCACAGCTGCCGGTAATTATTAAGAGTAATCAAGGCATTCTCTCTCTCTCTCTCTCTCTCTCTCTCTCTCTCTCTCAGACTCATCTTAAGGTAGTCAGAATAAACAAGAGAAAACGTTATTGTTTTACACGGAATTATGGACCTTGGTGAAGTGTTTATAATGGAGGGGGGAAGGTGCTGAGTGGAAGTGTTGGTGTGGAGTGATGGGGAAGGAGTGGGGGTGTGGGGGTGGGGATGGGGTTGAGATTGGTAGGGTTGGGGATGGGGTTAGGGTGGGGAAAGGTAGTGGGGATGGAGTGAGTGTTGTAAGTAGCAGAGATAGTGGGGTTGGCATGGGTGGGGTGCGGTGGGGTTATGGACGAAGGAGAATGGAATTAAAATAAGGAGGGGGAGAAAAGCGTTGTAGGGATGGGGTTTGGGGTGGGGGTGGGCGGTGCAGGGAGGGTTGGGGGAAAGCTAACGGGTGGCAAAGGGGCTACGTAGCAACAAAGTGGGGGAGGAGGGGGGCGTGGTGGTGTGGGGGGAGTGACGTGAGGGAGACAGGAATAGAGTAGCCACGTGCCTTAGCTGGGTAGTACCGTCTACCTCCACCACCCTCACCTCTCCCACATACAAAGGAAGGAAGGAAGGAGAGAGAGAGAGAGAGAGAGAGAGAGAGAGAGAGAGAGGAAACCCGTTCCGTTAAGAATGTGTGTATAAACATTCAGTTTATTACATACCATCTCCCGCACACAAAGGGGGGGAGAAGAGAGAGAGAGAGAGAGAGAGAGACCTTCACAGAGAGGAAACCCCTGAAGAAAATGTTTATAAACATTCATTTTACTCTGTATCTTGCTGGATTAGACCAATGTAGAGTAGGTTAGGTTAAGTTGGGATAGGTCTGATTAGATTAGATATGGGAAGGCTGGGTTAAGCTAGACTAGGTTGGGTTAGGGTAGGGTTTGGTTAAATTAAAGCTAGGTTTGAGTATTTGGCATGGAGGGTAGCTTAGGTGGGTTGGATATGGGGTGTGGTGTGGTGTGATGGTATTAAAGGGTGGTGGGTGTGGTTTGGTTTGGTATAAAGTTAGGTGGTGGGTGTGGCGTGGTGGTATTAAAGGGTGCGGTGAGACTAGAGAGTGTTGAGGAGGTGGCATTAGGGAATGGGTGGGTGGTGGGTGTGGTCAGGTGGTATTAAAGGGCATCGTAGAATTAATGTGGTGGGGTGTGCTGATATTAAAAGATGGGCAAGCTAGAGGGTGTAGATGAGGTGGTATTAAAGGGTGTGGTGACACGAGGGAGTTTAGTGGGGATGGTGTGAAAGTGTGAGCGAGGGTGGTGGATGAGAGAGTGGGTGTGGCTGCTGGTAACTCCCTGGATTGTAGGTCAGTGTGAGAGTTGTGAAGGTGTGTATACTGTCCTGCCCTACTTTACCTACTCCAACCTAACCCGAACCCTTGCCCTGCCCTGCCCTGCCCTGCCCTGCCTTGCCCTGCCTTTCCCCACATCATTCCAAATCATCCTATCGTGCATCACCATTTCAGTGTTAGGATTAGTGGAGATGAACTGCTTTCCTGAAATGAGACTAGATTTTGGTACGGTTAACTTAATTTAAAGAAGTGATGAGTTAAAATATGATAAATAATAACAACTTTAAATAATCGCGTGCATAAGCGTCCATAACTGAATCCAACCCCAAGTTCAAAGTCGATGCGGACCTACTATGCCGTGGCACTGTGGGGGAGGCTCGAAGGTAAACAAACATGGCGGCAAGCGATCGTCTTTTGTTTCACCCACTTATTTCTTGCATTGTGCTTATTTGTAGCGTGAATTTCGGTTTCTTTTCGTGTTTTTTTAATATTTTTTTTCGTTGTGGAAGATTGCGGTTTCTCTGTTTTTGATTGTGGAATTTATTATCATTTTTATTTTTTGAGTCATGGGGTGAAAATCGAGCTGAAAAATGTAAAAAGATTTCGTTGAAGCTTCTGAATTTCCAGGATGACTTTGCAACACACACACACACACACACACACACACACACACACACACACACACACACACACACACACACACACACACACGAGATAGAGAGAGAGAGAGATTAAACAAAGAACAAAGAGGGCATGAGTGTTGGCAAAGGAGAAAGACGAGGGGGGGGAGGGGAGAGACAGACAAAGAACAGAAGAAATTGAGATTGATAAAGAGGGAAGTTGGAGACAGAATGAGTAACAGAGTAGAGAAGAGTAAGAGAAAGTCTAGAAATCAAGAGTAGAAGGAACACGATGAAGAAATTGGGAGGAAGGAGACGAATGAAGAAAATTTAAGTGACGAAAGAAAAGAGAAAGTGGAAATGAGAGAAAAAGTAAGTACAAGAATATTAGGAAAGACACCAAAACGATGAGGAGAAAGGGAGTAGGAGGAAGGAATGTGAAGGGGAGGAGGAGAAGCAAGAAAATTAACAAAAACAACGATCTGGAGGATGTGGAGGAGGAGGAGGTGGGCTGAGGGGAGGGGGGAGGGGGGGGAGATTTCTCTTGGATTGGAGAAAGTGTGGAGGAGGGGAGGGGGTGTGGGAAGGGAAGGAGGGAGGGAGGAAAGAGTGGAAGTAGGGGTCAGGGGAGGAAGGGAGAGGGTGTGGGAAGGGAAGGAGGGAGGGAGGAAAGAGGGGAAGTAGGGGTCAGGGAAGGAGAGAAGGAGGGAGGGATAGGAGGATGTTGGATAGAGGGAGAAGGGAGAGAATGGGGGAGGGTTAGTAGGATGAAGAATAGAAGGAAAAAGAAAAGGGAGGAAGAGGGGAGAAAAAGAGGGAGGGGTAGGGAAGGGAGGATGTAGGGAGAGGGGAGGGAAAGAGTGAGGGGTGTAGGAGGGAGGATATAAAGGGAAGGAACGGAGGGGGAGGGGGAGAGAGGGGGAGAGGAAGGTAAAATGACGGTCCCAGTAGTGACGTCACCACCAATTGAAGTCATTTAGATGCCATTGTAGTGGGAGTGCTTCCTTATTCCCAATCTGTAGGACTGTCTATCTTTCTGTCTATCTATCTTTCTGTCTATGTATCTGTCTGTCAATCTATCCTTCTGTTTATCTGTCTATCAATCTTTCTGTCTATTTATCTATGTGATTGTCATGTCTATCTATCAAGCACAGTACCTGCATCTCTGTTATATCTGTCTATCAGCTTATCTGTCTGTCTGTCCCTTTGTTTGTATAGGCTATGTATCTGCGTCTATTTATCTGTCTATCTCTACAGTATCTATCTTTATCTATCTGTCTGTCTACTATATATTTAGACAGTTGTGTACAAAGGAAAAAGGTTGATGATGATGATGATGATGATGATGATTGTAGTTGAGATTGAAGTCTTCTCTACCCTGACCTGCCACACACTGGAATATGTGGAGAAGCTGGTTGTGGATTCTGAGAGAGAGAGAGAGAGAGAGAGAGAGAGAGAGAGAGAGAGAGAGTAGCAACTTTTGTGGTTAGCTACTTTCACTGTTTGTACCGTGACGCTGGATCTCTCTCTCTCTCTCTCTCTCTCTCTCTCTCTCTCTCTCTCTCTCTCTCTCTCTCTCTATCCTTTGCCTAACTCGTTACTCCCTGTCCTTCTTTTTCTTCTTTCCTTTTTTCCTTTCCTTCTACGTTCGTCACTTCTCCTCCTCCTCCTCCTCCTCTTAATTTCCCTCTCTTCCTTCCACCCTTCTCTCACTTCCGTCAATCCCTCCTTCCCTTCCTCATATATCTCCATCTTTCCTTCCCTTCTTCTTATAACTCCTTCCTTCGTTCCCTTATTTTTCCTCTCATCCCTCCCTCCTATTCCTTCTTCCTTCCTTCCCTCTTTCTCCATTATCTCCCGTCCTTCCCAAAATGTCTATACTGCTGTGTGTAACTCGATTTATGTATCCTACGTTAAGATGTACTGCAATTCTTTTTCCCAGTACGGTACGGTAGTTGCTTCATACGATTTTTTTCTTTCCAGTACGGTAGAAGCTGTATACGATTTGTTTTATTTCGGGTTCCAGTACGGTAGCATAATTGTACATTTTTCACGTCGTCCTTTCTTGTAAAATTTCCACAGTAGTTCATTCACTGTAACTTGGCATTGATTTTCGCCCTTTTGAAGCCTGTTATCTTCGCTCAGTGGCAGAATAAGACAATACTACGGCTCCACGTCCTGTCCATAACACTTCATCGTGACTAGTACCCTGTTCTGGTTCTCTGTTACAACTCAGCATTCGAGGTGGAAAGATGGCTATTTTACGTCTAGTTAAAGTGTTATTACGCCGAGTTAAAGTGAACAGAGTATTGCCAGGAGCGGATTATAAGTTTCCTTCGTATTCGGTAACGATTTTCAAACCTGTTTTTTGTGATTGCCGAGTTTTGGTCAACCAGCCAAGTTATATTATGTTCATTTGCGCATCATTATCATCACTTTCTCCCTCTCTCACCACTTTCCCTCTCCTACTACTTTCACTTCCATCTTCCCTTCCCTTTCCAATTTCTTTCTCCCCTCCCTCCCTACCTTTTCCAGTTTTTCTCCTCTCTCCCTCACTTTCCAGTTTCTTGTCTTCCTTGCAACAGACAACCTCAGAAGGACCATTTAATTTTGGTGTTAGATTTACTTCACATAGTTTTCTGCAGTTGCCTCCCTCCCTCCCTCCATTTTCTCCAACTTTCATTCTCTCTCCATCATTTTCTCTCCTCATCCATCCCAGATTTCTGTCCTCTTTATCTTCCTCCTTCGTTTCCCTTCTCTCTCCTTCCTTTCCTCTACACTGTCTTTCTCCTTCCGTCCCTTCCCTCCTCTCCTTATCATCTCCGTCAATTTCTCTTACTCTTCCTTTCCTTCACACTTTTGCATACCCACCCACACTGCCTCCCTCCCTCCCTGCATTCATCATCCTTCGCTTTTGAACTTTCCTTTGGTACTCTTTTGTGCTCCCCCTTCTGCCTGATTCTTCCCTTCCTTCTCGATCACTTTCTCTTCCGTCCTCCCTCCCTCCCTCCCTTCCTTCCTTCCTTCCTTCCTTCCTTCCTTCCTTCCTTCCATCCAACCATCCATCCTCCCATCCTTTCCTCCTTCCTTTCTTCTCTCTCCCTTCCCTCCTTCCTTCTCTCTCCCTTCCTTCCATCCTCATCTTCTCCCCCCCTCTCTTCCTTCATACGTACTTTCCTTCTCTCCATCACTTTCTCCTATCCTCCCACCATCCTCCCCTCCCTCCCTTTTCTCCATCACTTTCTCTCCATCCTCCCCCCCCCCAACAAGAAAAGGTCCCCCCATTACGGGTCACGGGGGTTAGCTTTCTTATCCACCCTATTGAGAGAGAGAGAGAGAGAGAGAGAGAGAGAGAGAGAGAGAGAGAGAGAGAGAGAGATTAGGCTATGTCAGGTTCCAGCCACTTTCACTCATTTCGTCACGTACTCTCTCTCTCTCTTTCTCTCTCTCTTTCTCTCTCCACACACACACACACACACACACACACACACACACACACACACACACACACACACACACACACACATGGACTTTATATTAGGACCTAAAGTTGTGTGTAATGTGTGTTTCTCTTTAACATAAAACTCACCCATTCACTCACTCACCCACTCACTCACTCACTCACACTCACCCACTGAACTCACTCACTCACTCACTCACAACATACTCTGCTGTTAATCTGCTGTTACATCTCGTGATTCAAGATGGAGGGATGGCAGTTTTAGGCCAATTAGAGTCAAACGAACATAATAGTCACTCACTCAATCAGTCCATCGCTTATTCACTTCACCTACTTGCTCAACCAGGCAATCAGTCTCTCTCTCTCTCTCTCTCTCTCTCTCTCTCTCTCTCATTTAGCATGACCTCACTCACCCACACTCACCCCATCCCTCTCCTCGCTACCTCTTACTCATCTCGCGATTCACTCCTTATTCATCTTTTCCCACTCACTGACGCATCCTACCGGGAATTGCTCTCTCTCTCTCTCTCTCTCTCTCTCCATCTATCATGTATAGCCTATATATATATATATATATATATATATATATATATATATATATATATATATGGTACACCATGAAGGAGAGAGAGAGAGAGAAAGAGAGAGAATTGCTGATTGTGTGCGTGTGTGTGTGGTGGGGGGCCGAGTAGAGTGAAAGTAGAATCAGGAAGAGTACCACACACACACACACACACACACACACACACACACACACACACACACACACACACACACACACACACACAGATCACGCTACGAATCTTTTTTTTTTTTTTTTGCATCTCTCCTTCCGTTGCTTCCTTCCTTCCTTCCTTCTTTGTCTGCCATTCCTCTCCCATCTTTGTCCCTGCCCTGCTTCCCATCTCTATTATCATCCTTCACGTTTTACCTCTTTCTCCATCCCTCTCCCGTCTCCCCTCCTTCTCCCATCCCTTCTCTCCTTCACCTCCCTCTCTCTTCCGTCTTCCCTTCTTCCCTTCTCTCCTTCACCTCCCTCCCTCGTCCCCTCGTTACCCCCCAACCCACCCACCCATTCACCAATCACCCTTACAAACAAACGAAAATCTTTGCAATCAGCTCTCTCTCTCTCTCTCTCTCTCTCTCTCTCTCTCTCTTCTCTCCTGCCTTCTTCACTTTCCCCACCTCCTCTCCCTTTCCTTCCCCCTCCCCCTCCCCCCACCCTGCAACCCCTCCATTACCAAACACACGGAAGCCTTCTCCCTGACGAAACCTTCTTCTGCTCTAGATAATTCTTCACCAACCACCACGCTTCTC
>NC_136974.1:38131495-38213995 GCF_032717465.1 Coenobita brevimanus
GTAGGTTAGGGTAGGTTAGCTAGGAGGTGGTGAGAAGGGAAGAGTAAGCCAAGTTTGGTTTGGGTAGGGTAGGGAAAAGTCAAGTCAAGTAGGCCAGTTCCGTCAAATGAAAGCAAACAGGTAGAGTATAGGAGAGGTGGGGAGGGGAGGGGAGGGTAGTGTAGAATAGAGTAGGTTTGGGTAGGCTAGAGTAGGTTAGGTGGGAGATGGTGAGAAGGGCAGGGTAGGGTACAGTAAAGTATAGTAAAGCAGAGAAGGATAAAACAAACAGGATGATATTATAGGATGGCATAGGGTTTCATTTGTTTATACAGAGTTTTATTGTCGTTGTAAAAAAGCATGCAGTAAGAGAAGACAGCAATTAGTAGTATCTAGACAGGAATCATGAGGATCAATTTAGAATAGTATATTTTAACATGTGTAGTTCTCTGTATGAAGTATTTTTAGTGACGAGTAAGTTTGGGGAGAGGGAGGGAGAGACCGGGAATGAGATGAAGGGATAGAGTGGAGAGGTATATGAGAGAGGAAGTGTGTGAGTTGGGAGAGCAGTGTAATGGCAGGGGACAGGGCTACATGGAGGCGATTTGTTTGTGGCCACCCTTGACAGGATTAAGGCGTTTGGCTGTAGATAGATAGGTGGAAGTTACAGTAGATGCAAGAGAATTCAGCAGTTACCAATATCATTATTACTGTTTTATATTATGGTACGTTTGGTTGATGAAAAGTATATTGGTGTAATAGTATGCTCAGTATATAGACAAGAAAAGGTTAGAAAATATCATAGGGGTAAGAGCTGTGTATGATATGACAGTGAAATGATCAGCATCATCACAGAAGCAGCAACACAGACATTAGGTTAGATTGACTTTTATTGGTTTATTTGGCTTGGTGAAATTGTAATACAGTTTGGTGTGTGTGTGTGTGTGTGTGTGTGTGTGTGTGTGTGTGTGTGGGTGGGTGTGTGGGTGTGGGTGTAGGGTGTTTATAGTCTCAGGAGTAACTTTGCTACAAATTAAGACACTAATCATCAGCATCACGAGAAGCAACCAAACAAAACAGTTACACAGCACCTGGCAACTCATCCCAAGCCTTGCATTCGGCCGTGACTTCCTCATGTATTTACCAACCAACATATTTTCAAGCATTTCAAAAGGACTGATCGATAAGAATGTTTATATTAGCTACAAAACAAGGGCAAGTTAAACTAAAGTGAGTGTAATTTGGATGTGCATAGTTGGTTTGTTTCCATGTGACGGAACTGGGCTAAATACAGTTTAATAATCTTGACTGTGTGAAATTTGATAAGATATGAGGTTAGAGTCTCCTTGGTTACTAGTCAACTTTATCCTCCAAGTTGTGTTAAATCTGGTCATCAACTGAGCTAAAAAGGAGGTATGGATGCTTGTTGGGTGAAAACAGAAAGATTATAATGAAACTCTTAAGGAATAGAGATTAGACTTTTTTTTTTTTTCTTTGTGGGTTCGTGAGGAGAGGGTGAGTGGTAGGATTGGTATGTGGGTGTTGGGAGTGTGAGTCAGTCCTTCTCTCTCTCGCTCACATCACTCACTAACTCACTTCTCTCACTTTGTTCTTGAATTCACCGTGCTAAACGCTGCTTCCTTCTTGCTGGTTTATTCAATCTCTCTCTCTCTCTCTCTCTCTCTCTCTCTCTCTCCACCTTCTTTCTTTTTTCTCGGTTATTCTTAGGTTTCAAATTTGTTCCAGCAGTTTTCAGAAGCTTTCGTTTGGTGCAGAATTTTGGATATTTTGGCAACGCATGACTGACCGATAATTTTTGCATTGATATTTTTTTTTTTTTCGTTTTTATATTTCAGCGTATTGATCGTTGACTTTGACTCTAGCAGCTTCAGTATACTTTCAGAAATTTTAGTACTGTTTTTATAAGTTTACGGAAGTGTTTAAAGGAGGCGCATAATGAGAGAGAGAGAGAGAGAGAGGCGGGATGTCCTTTTATAGTGCTATATTCTTTCCATCTCCTCAGTTTTATTTTCTAATCTGCTTTACTGTTTTAACTATAAATTACTCTGGGTGCTGGGGATGGACACCTTCATGCAGTCGCAATATAACTGGGCGACTCCTTTGTCCGTTTGTACAAATGTCCCTCAACTCGCTCCCTGTCCCTCAAAAGGAGAATGGTGGACCGCAGTCGGGCATTTTCATTCTGTAGTCCCCTTGGTTCACGTTTCACATAATCCTGGGATTGCCACTACTACTACTTTACGCTACTTTAATTATTCAGCCTTAACTATATTTAATGTATATAATATTTTTTTTCCTTTCAGATGGGGTTGCCACTGAAGAACCGCAAGGGGAAGGTGGAAAAGCCCCGACCTTTGAAGATATGCACGCTAGGAGACCAGTCCAGTGAGTATTAGGAGAGAGAGAGAGAGAGAGAGAGAGAGAGAGAGAGGATTTTTCTTTGCTTTCCAAACTACCCGCCAGTTATTCAGGCGGGCTGGAAAGGTTGTAATCTCGCATCACTATAGTTCTTTCGTTTTCACCCTAGGGAACTGGATCATTTTTACCGCTTGAATACTGGGGAAGATTAGATATACCCATCCGTAAAGATCTAATGCACAGTATATAGCATTGATTATACTATCTAGGACTCTAGGGTCTTTGAGCATGACAAACTCTTTCACTCCCAGACATCATTCTGAAGCTGAAATCATCTGGAAGTGACAGGAATTAAATTTATAAATGTGTCATGGAAGTGAAGGGGTAAAATCACAAGAATACAGAAGGAGTAGATTAAATTGGATGTTCGAGTAAGTGGATATATTTATTTTTCCCACTACATTTACACCAGACTTATGCCAGAATTTAAAAAAAAAAAAAAAAAAAAAGACGTAAGTTACAAGTCTTTAATTCTAAGCAGCTTTTCCTGTTTAAACACCCCCCGGAAAACAGTTTAAATCCCCCCTGAGCGCAATTTAAATATCCTTTAATATTTGGGTTTGTTTACACTGGACATGATGCCGTGCTCCTTCCGACCAGTGTGCCACATCTACAGACTTAACCATAGTCGTACAGATTTTGTCGGTATTTTTAAATTGTCTGAGAGTGTTTGAAAAAAAGACTTAATCCTCAGATTTTCATAATGGCCGACATTTTCATAGTAAAACGCGGGATTCGCTTTCTTCGTGGATAAAGAGACACTAGTGAATACAGTAGTTCAGAGGGATCGAGAGGGAGGCTGTGGAAATGTATGAACGTGTAGTCCTCAATACCCACCCATTGTTGCAGATTGTGCTATAGTGGTTTTGACAGAGGTGTCCCTTTGGGGTATCTACAGATTTCTACATATTTTTGGCATCCAGAATCAGATTTTCCAAAACTTGTGGTTACACTGCTTCCGACCAGCGCCATTTTTGCCGCGTGTCTTCCGCAGCCTCCGGTCCTCAGCGCAGTGTTTTATCTCCAGCTGCATGTCTCTTTTTCTTCTTTGTCCCCCACGATGTCTTGCACTTTCACCAGCAGGGATTGTCTTCACTGGGTAAGTGCTTTCGGCTTCATACTCATTTCCTCTCAGCATCATGCCCGTGCTAATGGCTCCGGCTGAACAGCTTCAGCCCCTGAACTCTTTTTTGCATTAATTTGACCATAGAATTTCGTCCTCGTGCAACTTATTTTACATACCTCAGTGGCTCTGCGGCCTTTCCATAGCACCTTTTTGTGACTAGCATCGTTTCAAGAGTTAATCTGTTGTTATAACAGAGCAGTCAAGACGGAGATGCAATTTAAGGAAGGTAACGTACAAAGAGTACTGTATAGTAACAGCGCCGCTGGAATGGAGTACAACCCACACCCTGCACCAAGAACCAACAGTTTTCCCATGCCCCTCCCAGGAAAAAAAATATATATATATATACCGGTATATATATTGTGGCGGTAGCCTGGTGTAATGTCAAAAGGCAACTTTCTTAATTTTTAAGTAATCAAATTACCGGTAGTTGATTTCTAAATTCAGCCCAGGTAAATGGAGACTGCTGTATTTTGTGAAGATGTTAATATCGCTGAAAATTTTTGGCAGGATATTTCGTATACCAGTATAGTAGTTTCATATCATTTACAAAGGCACCAATATGCCTGTGTGCATCAGCCTTGGTCACCTAATTTATATAAAAGAAAATTTGTTGAAAATTATTGGTATAATAATCCGCTGATAGTCAAATGTAACATTATTCAACAAACATCATAATCCGACAAGCAAAAATCTGGCAGAATTAAAGTATTATCCATCATGTTACAGCATTAACCGAGAGCACATACGTCACTTACCAGGTGGGGCTACTCTCCCCACTGAGCTACTTGTGGTGGCAGGAGGGGTCCAGTTCATGGATACACATGGGAATAATTAACAAAATCTTTTACAATATTGTGTATACAGTATGCTGTAGCTGTAGCTATATTTTACTGTGAAATACTGTACTGCTTATGTGGAAAACTCTGTGGCATTATTTTTTCTATGTTCAGATAGTTATACAGTACAATATAGGATTTTTGTAGGGTTAGAGACCCATGTAGAGGGTTGGGGGATAGTATGACGTTATTCGAAAAAATGCACTTTCTGACATGACTAGCATAATTGTGACGGATGATCGTGTATACTTTTTTTTTTATTTTTTAACTAGGCCCAAAATTCGCATCACTCTGCCTTGAATGTTCTGTAGAAATAGATTGGCACTAGATTATGAAGCTAAAAAAGTGCTATGGAAAGCATGTAGGATGGTAGCATTCTCTTTTTCTGCCACAGAGCTACCTTATGTGAAATAAGTTACAAAAGGGCAAAAATCTGGGCCAGGTTAAGGTACAAGGATCATAGTATAATGTTGCCATATTGATTTTTCCCAGCATGAATTTAGCATTGTTAAAGGTTAAAATTTGCTGTTTATGCATTTGTACCCAATGCCCCTGAAAGAGAAACTAGAGGTCAGTGACAGTGCTGGATGACGATAATACTGGTACCCCCTGTGACCTTTCATGACCTTTTGTGAGAGGCTGCAGAGGTGAGTGGATACATGGGGTGGGTTTGACCTCTGCTGAAGTTGTAATCGGTTGTGTATATTCATGTGGGTCTTGGGGCTTACTACCACATCTTCTGTAACAGTTTATTCCTTGCACCACTTCACAGTTATAACCTGTTTACTCTGACTTGGCAAAAAATTGACATCTTTCCATCTTGAAATTCTGTGGCAAGGATTTAGAGCCATAGCTTTGCCTTATTGTACCAATGAGCCATGAGAAATGAATTGCCAAAGGATAAAAATTTCCACCTATTTAAAGTGAAAGAATTCCTGGATAGAGTTCTTCCCTAAGTTGAATAAAATTTTTTGATGATGGCCTGATCATTATGTAAAGTACATAATCGGATTGAAGGGATTAATGTGTTACAGTGCTGAGACATGTTCTGTGTTGCAGTGGAGAGCGTGTTATCCGAAATGGACGTGGTGGCCCAGTACCTGAACTCTTCTACCTGTGATCGCTCTGTCTACCCGGCCATTGTGGCGCTGTGTGAGAACCTCAAGATGTTCGGACCACAGCTGGAGAATGTTTATAAAGGTGGGACGGGTTAGGCTCAGTTTTGGTATGGTGACGTTTTAGGTGTGATTGAAAGTGCTATTTCTACTGAGATGTTTGGCCATGTGGAGAGGATGGAGAATGAGAGACTGACTGGAAGAGTGAATGTAAGTGAGGTGGAGGGGGTGAGTAGGAGGGGAGACTTAAAATGGGATGGAGTGATGGGATATATGAGATGGCATGTGTGAGTTGGAGGAAGGGCAGCTAAATGGTAGAGGGCAGGGCAGCTTGGAGGTGATATGATTATGACCACCCCTTACAAGATAAAGGTGTATGGTAATAGATTGATGGACAGGTAATTTAGTTTGTTATATTAATGATGAATTCATGCCTACTTTCATGTTAAGGTCATGCTGATGAATGAAGTGTTTTTGCCAAAAGGTGATTCCTCAGTAGTTACCTGTTGCTAGATTCCACCTGCATTTTCACATAATTTCTCATGCATAAGTGGAAAGTTTTCTTTATATATATATATATATATATATATATATATATATATATATATATACTGTATATATATATATATAGCCATATTTAAGAGTTTGTGCATCACTGAAAATTGTTTTACCTGAAGCAGCATTTGCTTGGGTGAATCCTTGAAACACAGTGTTTGTAATGGACTTGACTGTCGGTCTGTTAAGGAGGAATAAGCCCATGTTGAAGTGACCTGGTAGTTGTTTACAGGACTGTGCTGTGTATGGTGTCATATGAGTATGTTCCAGTGGTCATTTTCTGGTTCCCCTCAGGACAGTGTGTATGAATATATACACATTAGTACAATGTATGCATACAGCATATATTGCACCAGCAATATTTCATTCATAATATCAGTGCAGTCCTCCCAGTACAGTTAATGGATGTGAGTGGAGTGAAAATATAGTACGTATGTTTTAGTTTTTATAATAAACTTGGAATATATTTAGTTTAGTTTGTTCACACTGGAAGTTGTGAGAGCTGTTAGTGTTACAAGTGCACCATCATGTAGTGTTACATTACACCACAGTGCAGTGTAACTCCTTCTCTTCTCCACAGACCAGCTGGACAAGTGCTACATTTCACTCCGTAATGGTTGCCGTGATGACCGACTGTCTCTGGCTGCCCGTTACCGTCTGCTGGAGGTCATTGAGTTGCGAGCCATGCACTGGCAGCCCAACGAGAACCTCATCAACTACTATAAACAGAAGCTTATTCAGATTGAGGTCAGTTTATTATATCTGTCTGTCAATCCTTTCAGTACAATAGCATCGTTTTCAGTGTACGTGTATTTTTGCGTCCTCTAGATGTTTTTGTGAGTATTGTACTTAAGAAAGGCCACTTGTATTGAGGGGGGTTAATGAAGGCTATATCCAGGTCCCCCAGTTCTAAATATTTCTGAGCTAAATAGTATAGTCTGGTATTAACAGGAATACAGTAAAAAAAGGATTCTGCATAAAGTGTTACCCTGTTCATTACAGTGATACCATTTTAAAATATATTGAGGCTGCCTCTGGACATTTTTATTGAGGCTTGGGAAAACTCCCATCAAGCTGAAAAAGATTAAAACAGTGCCCATCACTTTTGGATGGGGGACTGTTTCCAAGATGAATTAGAGTACCATAACTGGTGGTAACAATAGTATAAAGCATGTCGTGGCACTGAAGGTGTATCAACCTGCTTCCTTGAAGTTGGTTTATAGTTGTTGTAGCAAATATAGCTTTAGTTTATACTTGTTAAGATACAGTTCCTTAATCCCTACCAATCATCTTTTGTTATATATGAGGCGCTCCGAGCCAGAGGGGCAACCGTGCATTTTGCTTATTTGCTTTGACATCTAATTACCAAACTGTAATATACTTTAAACATGTCATTTTTCCACCATTTTAATTGTCTTGGCTAGCACTTTCAAGCTAAACGATAAAATGCATATAAGTATAATTTTACCACTGTATACTGTAATTAGCCATGTCAAAGTTTAACAACTAATTACCGAAAATAAGCAACATGCACAGTCGCCCCTCTGGCTCGAAGTGCCTTATATTATATTACCTTGTATAATTGTTCCTTATTTTGTATATACTGTTATTCACATATTTGTGGTGTTATGATGATGCTTGTAGATGTAGGTGATATTAATGTGATACAGTTTTACCATTATCTTTCATCCAAACATCTTGTTTTGTCTGTGTGCATCATTCCATCTGTTGCACTAGATGAAATCCATTTGGTCATTCTCTTGTTCCCTAAAACCTGACATGGTAATCTTTAGGAGGGTGGTCTAGTTTCCTGGAGAACCATTTGGGATGAAAGTTTTGGGCTTTGTGCAGAGTCAAGGCCCTTGGCTTTTATTTGTTTGTTTTTTTAATAGTACCACTTAAGTATATTTTTCACATTAACTCCTTCAGCCTGCATACATGTTTTGTACTGTATTTTGTTCTAATCAGTACTAGATAATTTGATTCACCTTTCTGTTTTGTGGTAGACAGAGCTGCCATTGTCAAGGCCCTTGGCTTTCATTTGTTTGTTTTTTAATAAAATAGTACCACTTAGGTACAGTATATTTTTCACCTTAACTCCTTCAGCCTCCATACATGTTTTGTACTGTATTTTGTTCTAACACTAGACACTAACATTAACACTAGATAATATGATTCACCTTTCTGTTTTGTGATAGACAGAGCTGCCATTGGCAGGTAAAAAAAAAGAATAACATTTGCTTGTATGGCCAAGGCTTTCGTAAACATAAATGTTAAACATCCCAAGTAAACTGGTCATGGACCCTTGCACCTCGGAAGGGATAATATTGTGCTGGTTGTTAGCATTACCCGGTAGGGTCATTGCATGTGGTGTGTGAAGCCCAGGGAAGCCAAAGCAGTACTGTACCCCCAGAAGCCATCCATGTTTTACTCACCAGGAAGTTGTGATTTCAAACAAATAATGTTACCTCAGGCAGGTGCAGAGATATAGCAGTGTATGCAGGAAGAGGTGGGAAAATATCATCATCGTCATCATCCCAGCCTCTTTTTTCTAATCATAGTAAGAGGTGAGGTAGGATCCAGAAAACATGGAAAAAAAGCTTGACAGGTGAAGAACTAATTACCAGTAGCAGCATAAAGTGAAATGAGCCACTCACTCATTCACTCCCTTTAAGTCCTTGGAATCTTGACTTCACCTCACAGGCATAACCATCTGCACATACTTTGAATGTAATTTTTTTTTTTTTTTTTTTTTTTTAATGCACTGTACTGATGGTGGACTAAAATATGTGTCTTCAGGCGGAGGAAGCTGCACTGGACGAACATTCAAACAACACCTCCGGGCAAACCACCCCCAGCACCCTCCTAACCCCCACCACCACCACCCCTCAGGCCCTCATACCAGCCCTGCAGCAATACCAGCAGGTCAGTATTGTAATTTCTTGTTTGAATGATGGTGATGATTAAAGTTCTCCCTGTTCTGTGTTTTCCTTTTCGTGTCTTTCTGGAAAAAAGGGCATGATGATGACGATGATGATGATGATACAGGTAATATTTTAAAGTCTATCCATTCTTTCCCTGTTTTAGTACCAGCAGGCCCTGTACCAGCCAAACCAATCACCACAGACCCCTACCCCATCACACCCACCCACCCCCACCCTGCTGGGGCCAGGAGAAATCATACGCAGCTCCGGCAAGTTCGCTAAACCCACACGCATACCCGGCAAGAATTACTGCAAGGATGAGGTGGTCATTCGCAATGCTGACTCTGGCAAGGGTAAGTTATGGACTTGAGATTTACAGTATTTTATATTTAGCCATATTTTTTCAGTCTTAATTAGCAGAAGATACAGTGTAAGGAAGTCTCTTGGTAACAGGACAGAAAAGAAACAATTATTTACTGTTAATGAATAGCAAATACATAATCAGCTTAATGGAAATATCTGGAGTGACAGTGACTTAATAATGTGAATACCTTTTTATAATGGAGGTTTATGTCTGTGAGGTGGAAATGTGATTAGGATGATGATAATTATCCTATACAGTACTGTACTAAAGTTTGAAAGCCTGTCCCCTTTCATCACATTAGCCTATAAATTTCATGCAAGATTTCTTCACCTTTATGCATGAATCCCAAACTCCAGCACTGAACAAGAGCTGTGGCAGCCTTTACACTCGAGCTTGTTGGTGTTTTGTGGTGTGGTGTGGTGTGCAGCTCTCAACACATGACCAAACTTTACTGACAACGAACTAGTAGACTTGAAACTTAGGGCTGTATTGTCATTGACTAAGGAGGCTCCCCAGCACATTTTCCTCACCATTTAATATCTGCTTAAAAAGTTGGTATTGTATTATGTATATATGCTACAAAAATACAACACAAAAATATAATACACATAGAAGGGGTTGAATGTTAATGTGAAACATGTGAAAGAAATAATAAAGGAAGAGTTGCTTGTCTCTGAAGTTACAAGAATGCAGCCCATGAGCTGTGAAATGGGCTGCTTGCTGATCTTGTGGAGTAATTTTAAAGCATATGAGTGTGTGGTGGTCATATTTCTATACTGTGAGAATCGTGTATGACTTTCTGTGCAAATAATTGTCAACAGTGAGTAAACTTAGGTGGCCTGCAGCTGTCAGTGCCAAAGAGGTGTACAGTATATACATTGGTAAATTAATAACATCTTGCCAAATTATCTACTTTTGGCCATTTATATAGAAGTCACCTGAGTCAAGCAATGGTTCCTAGTCATTTCAGGGTATACCTGCTTTTCTAGGACCAGCTTCATTAACAGGCTACTGCTGCAGTGATTACTAAAAGTGGCAGTAACTCTGCTGTACCATAGTGCAGTATATATGTCGGTAGTATCAAAACAAGCATATGGTAAACATGCTGGTGAGCCAGTAAGGTAGTAACATTGATGTGAATCTGGATGCTGAATAGCTGTGGGGACCTGAATACCCTCCTCCCCCCTTATTTTTTGTTGGCATATTGATGTGACAACCCTACCACTTAGCACTTGGGTTTTGGGCAGCTTTATACCTCATGCAGCACAATAAAGGGGGGAGGTGGAAGTTTAGTACTGTATCTGATATGTCTCCAAAGAAGTGAGTCTGGCTCTAGATCTAACCACTCCATATGAACACAGAACATTGGGTTGGTGATATTGTTTGATGTATTGGTAAAGGGAATAATAACATCTTAAATGTTGAGCATGCATAGTGACAAAGAAATACTGTAGTTAGATGTGTCCACCTATGAGCACTGACACCACTAGGTTATACAGTAAATTTTACTTAATACTTGACCTTCTAGCCCAAGAGAGTCCATCTCCAGTGGTTGCACAAATTGACTTCCATATGACTACTAGTTCCCTTCAGTCAGATCATATTCTGTATTTTAGTTGACAGCAGATTATTTTTAGTTTAGTATAGGAAAGGCGTCTTTGAATGGGAGTGGGATAGAAATTATTTTTGTTAATGTGTTTCAGCATGGTGACATTTGGTTAATGCCTGATAATTTTATTCTCCCAAAGAAAGAAGTGTGTGGGATGAAAGGGTTAAACTTGATGATTTATATTACCATGACTGAAATGTGAAACCTTTAGTGACTTGTTTTGCCATGTACTGGACCTGTTATGTAGTGACATGTGACCCGGGCTGACCTGACCTCTCTCTGCACAGTGATGGGCATCAAGGGACGGCGGGTGCACATGATTGAGGAACTCTCCGAAACCATCATCTCATTCCAGCGAGGTAAACCACTCCTCTCTCTCTCTTTCTTTACTTGGCAGTCTTGGAATTTCTGCTGGGTATTCACCCCTCAATATGCATGCATGTTTTCCTGTATTATGTCAGCTTGAACAGTGATGTGCTTTTCACTGCATGTTCTGCTTGTTTCTATGTATCTTGACTCTTTTGTAAGTGTTAATGGAGCTGTTTTTTGTACTGCTATAGTGCAACCCTGACCCATACATGAGTACAAGCTTCTCCCTGTAAACTTTTAGCAGGGTGGGATTCACTTTTTATTTTGGTTAAGAGTAATGTGTATGTCACAATTGAATGACTGTGTGGGAATTTAATTTCATTCATTCATTAATCATCTGATCCAGTGTTGCCCCATGAGGAGCATAGGAACCTGGGGCTAGGCAAATGGGTCCTGACATTTAAGATGAGAGTGACCATTATCACTCATTCGCGAGTGGTATTACGTGAGCAATAAACCCCAAGCGCCCCTAGGATGTAAATCTGCACTGGCTCATTCCGATTGGAGCACCTTAATTACCCACTAAACCACCAGGTACCATAATTTGGTTATATGGTTACCATCTAGCATAGTAAATGGTTTCCTGGTGCACAGGAAACCATTTGGCTTGTCACTCAGTGTAGAGTCACCCATAGACAGAAGGAAGAGGAAAGAATGAAGGAAAGAAAGACAGAAGAAGTAGGAGAGAAAGAAGGAAGGAAGATGTTGGTTAAGAAATAAGTAAATGCAAAAAATTGTCACTGACAGTCCCGGACTGCATTTAGTCATCTGTAAGGATTTATGAACAAGCACACAGTATAAAGTTCTGTGCCCTATCAATGCTTTGAAGAGGTGCAGTGTGTAGAGGATGTCCCTGCAAGTCCTTTATAATCATTGTGGATAAAAAGGACAACTGTTATCACCTACCCAGTTGTTATGAAGTTGCCAGTGGTGTATTTGTGTTCTTCCATCTCAGTGTATATAAGAATGTTCCCCCCTATGAAATACTTGAAGGTCCAGGTTGGGCCGAAAGTGTTTTATCACCACAATGAATCCGTTTTCCAACTGTGGGTATAATTTTTCAGTCTTCCTTCCTTCTCACCAGTTGCCCCAGGAGCCAGAGAGCGGCTGGTGCAGATCACAGGACCAGCTGAGGAGAACATTAAGTGAGTGTTGGCTTATTTGTATTTTGTTATGGTTATTTTATCATCACCTAGAGGAAATTAGTGTGAAAAGGGTATATGTGAGTGAATTTGAAGGTTAAACAAGAGTGGCATGGAAGACCAAGAGAAAGCAAGTTAGGGAATATTGATGTTGAGGAAGCAGAACCACTGAGTGGATGAAAAGAGGAGCGCGGTAGCTCGGTTGTAGGGTGTTGGGCTCGTAATCGTGAGGTTGCAAGTTCTCTCCCGGCTTGGTGCTGGGAGGGGTAGCGCTCTCCTGTAACCCTAGCAGGGCTATATGATCTGGTGAGGTCTAGCTCGGGAATTAATCCCTAAAAATCAATCAATGAGTGGATGAAAAATGTTTGGATAGTCACTGAACATGAACTGCATCTGTTTTAAATCAGTATCAGCGGAATAGCTCCAGTTCATAGTTATATATAAAGTGTATGTACAGTAAAATTGTAAAGAAATGAGTGTGGATGGTTAGTATCTGTTAGGTGAAACCAAGGTATCAGAAGCGTGAATGATAGTGTGGTCCGTTTCACTGGGCATACAGTTTGATTTAATTTTGTATTTTAATTATTTATATATGTTTTGTGTTCTCTTTATAGATATAACCTTACCTTGTCTTACAGGTAAGGATTAGGGTTAGAATGATGGTGATGATGATGATGAAGAGATTAGGACATTAATGATTATGACTAACAGTGATGATGATATTCATGCTGATGATGAATAATTTTGATGATAATGCTAATACCAAAGTTTAATTATGTGCACTTCAATGCCTCAGTCAAGCAAAGCACCTAATCGAGGAGACCATCCGTCGCAATGCCTCCCCCGTCCGAGGCGATGAGAGGGGTTCGATCTTCACCACACTCGGAGGGTCATCGTCTTCCATTTCTTCACACACCTCGGATGAAACACTCCAAGGTTGGGGTTTCTTATTACTCAACTTTATTTGCCTCTCTGTCTTAGGATTGCTTTGAAAGGAACAGAAATGATTATGGTATATCAGATAGCACATGAGGTAATCAAAGAAAGTGCAGACATGTCTCTCACACAGTAGAACAACCCTTTCCCCATCCTTTTCGTTCAACATTCTCTTCTGTACCATATAATTTCTGTTTCTAATGACACTGCCTTTGATTTCACCTCCAACAGCATTCTTTGGCACCCTATGTATGTTTATTATTTGTTGGATATATATCCTTACCATCAAAATGTATTTCTTTGGTTCAAGATGTAATGTTATGTGGTATATGTAGGATATCATACATAACAAGGTCACCATCGTCATAATTACTGTAAAGGAAAATAATGATTCTTTCTTTTCTTATTTTAGCAAAAACTTTTGTAAACCATTTTAATCAGATAAAGGTGGTTAATGGGTTTATGGCCCATTCTCTGGACACTCCATTCATAGTTGTGGTACATTGGTCCTTTCCAATTTCTGTTACTGGATCCTGCCCACCCTGTTTATTAATGGGAAATAATGTTAGAGCACTGCTGCTGATGTATGTGATGAGTGTGATATTTAAGAACTGTATTTAACACTCAGCGTCCATCCCAGTGCTGCGGCGGCAACTGTCTCTGGATGAGATGGCCCTCAGTGAGTTGCAAAATACATATTGGTTATCATCACAGAAAATAAAGCAAATATTGAACTCTGCTATATATAAACTATTGTGCCGTATATGGTATCTCGTTAGTTGGCCAGATGTATCAGCTTGTTCTTAGATATCAGGACTACTAGAAAATGCTTTAGGTGTTTTGTTCCTTTAGTTAGGCTGTCTTTTCTATGAGGTATGTGAAAAGTATTAGTGTAGTAGGAGACAGAAGGTGTGCCTGATGTTGAAGTGTGCATTGGGGATGGTGGATTGAGGTGGGGCAGTGTGAAGTATAAGAGCGTGGGGTATGGCAGAATAAGTGCATATTGACTCCCCTAATGCATTGTACTATATTGATGGAATTAATAATCAAAGTTGGATTAGAAATTACCCCCTCCCCACTTTTTTTTTATTTTTTATTTTTGTAATTATTATTATTTCTGTAAATGCTTTCAGAACCACTGCATTTATTATTACTGTAGTTTGGTGTAGAATTTCTTTTCATGTTTTGAGTATGTTAGTGTATTTGTTAAATTTCAGTGATATTTCTGAAGTACTGTATGTGGCTCATTTGTGGATGCATTTTTAATGGTAATGTTTGAAGAAATAGTGACATGTGATGCATTGACATGATGATGATGATGATGATATTTTCTCTCATCCCTTACTGGGGGTGGTGGTGCAGGGTCTAAGAGGAACACCCTGGTACACAGTCCTACTGGTGGAGATGAACCTCTTGGAGAATACCGCTATACAGTCACCAGGGGACAGCACGCCCTCAGGATCACCGGCAACAATCTACACCTTGTTAGGGTACGTAGAACCTGTTTGTTTTTACCCAGCATTTAGTAGCCATTTGTACAACCTGAATGCTGAGTCAGGATACAGTAAAATTCAGTGATCCCCAGGTGAATGACATAGAGTACTACGGTAAGTTCAGGTACCATGAAATTTGATGATTCACAGTTAAATTAGGTTGGAATGAATCTCCCTTGTTACACGTAAACTCAGATCTCTAATCTTGTGTTGGTTTCTCCCAGACGGCCAAGCTGGTTCTGGATGAGTTCTTCAATGGTGAACGTAACCTCAACAATATCGCGTCTCTCCTTAGCTCTGATGGCTCCAGGTACAATAATTCCTCATTTAACATTGTACTGTACATATGTCCCTGAAAACCACCCTGTCCATTAAAAAATCACAAAATGGAGGCAATGTTCTTGCTAGAATGGTTTGTTTTTAAATATGTAGTATAAAGAAATTCTAAATCAAGCCTGCAAATCAGAGTCAGAATAAAGTTAATATTGTGACTAGATGTGTCTGTATTTAATAAATAAGCAATGTAAAGGAATGGGGATAAATGCTGGTGTGAGTTATATCACCTCTGACCCATCACTGTGCATCCTGACTGCTTTTTGTTTCAGTCCTGGCCAAGGTAGCAAAGTTGCGTCATATTCCCCTACGAGTGAAAGAGCCGCTGAGTCACCCACGGCTGCCCCACCCCCATCCCAGCAGGTGCGCCAGACCTCCCCCCGTGCCCACTCCCCACCCACATCTGATCTCGACCCAAACGCAGAAAGCTTCAAGGGTGTCGTCACCGTTCTCCGCCAGCCTTTGTTTCCATCATCGTCTAAGTATGCATCTTCTCCTTTTCTGTGTTGTCCTCCCATGTCTCTCTTTCATCTTGTCTTGCCTCTTCTCTTTTTCTCCTCTCCTCTCCTCTCCTTTTTATTCCAAGTACAGCTTCTTATCCATTTGCCACCAGTACATTACCTGGATTCATATTTCTGGTACTCATTTACATGGATGAAAAGAGAGAGTTCACCATCCTCCACCAGCCCATTTCTATGGTCATCTATGTGTGGCTCGTTATCCATGTGGATTTAGTACAGCATTCTGTAACATATTTCAAGATGGATATAGATTTAAATAAAGCAGGAAATAAGTGAAAGCTATAATGTTCTGTGATCCCACCTGACATTAGCCAGTGTGGTCTGATCAGGAAATCCATCAGGAGATCAGCATTTTGATAAGCAAATAAATAGATTGATAAGTAGGTAGATTTATGGATACAATAGATAGGCATGTAAATAGGTAGAAAAGTGGATTAACCATCATTAAATGATCCTAATCTTGACTTATACATAACAACCAGGGAAGCCATTGAGAGTGCGGAGAGCAGCAGCAAGCCGGGTGACCTGAGCTCCAAGAACCGACGTGCGCTGTTCCAGAAGACCAGCGAGGACAGAGCCAGTGAGTACAAAGCGAGCAAGAGAGAGAGAGAGAGAGCAAAAGGGAGAAAAAGAGAGTTCTTGAAGACTAGTGAGAACAAAGCCAGTGATGAGTACCAATGGGCGTCTTTGGCATTGGTGTTGTGGTTGTGTGAGTTTGGGGAGACAGTGTGGTGGTGTTTTGGTTTCATAAGAGTCTGGGGAGTCTTCTTAGTGCTATGAGAGTTTTGGGATGCATCATTTCAGTATTTTCTTTTTTTCTTTTTTACAGCACCATCATAAGAACAGGAAAGAAATGCATCTCCATATATAAATTTTTTTTTGCAAGTTCTCAGGACACCATTTTTATTTTCAAGAGGAAACCTGTGTGTGTGTGTGTGTTTGTGTGTGTTGGTATGTAGGTAGGTAGGTGTGGACACACTGATGTAGGTTTCTTGAGAGCTGAAGACAATAACGGAATATTGCAATGGAGTTTTAGGGAACGAGTATAGTGTTATGTATGTTTTTGGATGCACTGTCACTAGAGGTAGATGTCATTATGTTGGGAAAGTTTTGAGATGTACACTTGCTCCAAAAGATATCAGAAAATTTCCCATTTTAAGTTCTGAAACATTGGATGAAGCATTTGAAAATCTCCATTAGTTTCATGAGTGTATGCATGCTGTCTTGATCACAGTAACCTAAAAACAGAAGCTACAACATAATGAAATGCATTTTCCATTCAAAAATATTTGCATTAATAAAAAGTATGAACAGCGACCACACTTATGTTGGAACTGTTAGTCACCTGTTTTCAGATACTTCCTGGAGCAAGTGTTGATGATTCTGCTCAGTTTGGATGAACCCCTCATATTGATACCATACAGTATGTTAATATGCTTTGAATTCATATATCAAGACATTTGCAAGTATATGCAAGTTTATGCAGAGTGTTATTTAAAATATAAATTTTTTAGTGCAGTTACTTCCCCTTAAATGTTCAGGACTTGGGTAGTCTAGCCTGGAGTCCATATACCTTGTGTGGGGTAATATAAGACTAGCTGTGACTATTTTACTGTTATTGATTTATTATGCTTCAGAATTTTTACCATTACATATATTAGTTTACAGTTGACTCTGTTAGATGATCAGCTTTTTAAAATTACTTGAGTTATAACTAACCAGTGTGACCTTACTTAACCTGGTGAGAGTTAACTGGACTTGTTGGCCTGGTATGGCTTAACTAATAATTGTGACTTGCAATATTCATTTTATGACCATAATGACTACTCTCACATTAACTTGGCCTAAAATTTCCACCTCTTGGCTATGAATGTAGGGTAGTAACAAGAGACTAACAGTAGAATATGATGGTAATCATGAAGAAGTGCTGTGGAAAGGATGTAGAGCCATATCATGGTCTCTTTCCACCCCAGAGCTACTTGAAATAAGTTGTAAAACAATGACTATCTTGGCCAAGTTAAGGTGAAAAGAGTGTAGCATCGGCTGAAAGTCCTCATTGTAAGTTGCATTGATGGAGCCTTTATAAATGATATGGCAATATGATACGATTTTCCTGTTAACCCCTCCTGCCTGAGGATGTCATTTTATTTTTTCTTGCTTTTATCATGTTGTTATTTGTTGTAAGAAAGCACACAAGTACAGTACTGTAGTGAGGGGGTTAATGAAGGCTGTGTCCAACCCCTCATGTTTGTTCACAGTGTCTTTCTGGAGTTGTATGAAATTGTCTAGTGATGGCAAGAATAAAACAAAATGAACATCATATTGAATGGGTTAAATCCGTAGAAAATTACAAATATTGCCAATTATATTTCCAGTCTTACCTTTATACCCTATTTGTCAGTGTTCCCTCAATCAACAGTTACTTTTGATTTTTTTTTTTTACATACGCGGCTTAAAATGAGGACTACTGGTAGAGTTGCAGACAGTAATACTGATCCACATTTTAGTGAAAAAGTTATGAAACTCCAACACAGTATTCTCAGAAGTTTGTTGGACTATGAGGATCACATAACTGGATTCAAAAGTTGTTGCTCATTTGCTTTTTTTTAGTAGTTTAGTGGATCAATATTCATGTCTGCAGTTGGACTTGAGTTTCACCTGATTAGGTCTTACTATTGACCTCAGCAAACTTTTGACCCGGCCTGACAAAATGTGTTGTCAGGTGACCTATTGCATGACCGAACGTGTAGGGAGCAAAGAGGGGTTAGAGTCAGGAGGCATCGCAGTCACCAGTTATCATGCCAGAAATTTGATGAAGAGGAGGAGTGTAATTTGTGGTGGAATTTTCTCAAGACCTGTTTATAACTGAAGATGATCATTATCATCACCGCCACCATCATGATCATCATAATAGTTCTATCTCAGTTTCTCGTAATAGAGTAGGGAGGATCCAGGATCAGGAAAACAAAGATAAAGTTGAAACTGTGAATAATTTGCCCAGATCTTGAAGCTCAATTAATTCCAGGTGGACATTTAATTGAATGTACTTTCAATGTGGAATGCGCACACACACAAATAATATCATTATCATTTTCCCTCCCTAAGGATGGGATGAAGCACAATATGCTAAATCCTGAAAATAATTGTTAGAGAAGAAATGCTGGTGAGTCTCATTTGCCCATGAAAATATTTCTTAGCCGTCTGAAATTATGAGTTTTGACCTTGGTGTTGATGTGGTTTGCTGGTTAAAATGACAAAGAAAGAATGGCAGCCTTCCAGGACATGATCCCAAAGAAGTGACTGTAGGCTTGTTAATCATAAACAGTAATGCCACCAAGGGAAGTAGGCTGATCATCTAGCATTAAAAGTGTAATATTGGGCTATAACTTTTCAGGCGTAGCCCCCCAAACCTCAGAGGAGTTAAATTGTGATTGGCAGTCATTGTGTTGTGGGTATCTGACACGTCCTGTTGTCCATAGGCTATATTCTGGGTGGCATAGGAGGCTTCATAGCACTTTTCCTTAGTAGTTTATTTTGTATATTACTCCATTACATTCTTATGTATGTTATTTTCATAGTTTTGCTCTCAGCATAGTTTGCATCCTTAATGTAGTTTTGCTCTCAGCATAGTTTGAATCCATAATATACTGGAGGATAATGAGGTGGAATGTACAGAACAAGTTACTAAGGAAGAGGTGCTAGGACACCTTGTGTGCCCAGCCAGTAACATAGCGTAGTGAAGGCACTGTACACAGTGATGATTAGTGTTGGTGGTGGAGATAGTGTTGGACTGACTGGTACATCCTGTAGTCAATAACTTAGTCATTTGAAAGTGTATTAGACAAAATTTCATTCTAACTTGGGCTGTCTTCTAGCCTTATTAGGCTTGCTAGCACCTTCTTAGAGATTTAGTTTATATATTGTATGTATATAACGTCTTGAATCCTGTGTACATCATACTGATTTTGCAGTAGTTTGTATAAATAAGATACATGAGAGTATCATCTGAAATGTCAGGACCAATTTGCCTAGCCCTGGGCTCCTACGCTCCTCATGGGGCAACGTAGGATTGGATGATGGATGGATGAGAATATGAACATGCCATCATCATCAGGTCTGATTCCTTGCTTGTTCCTGGGAACCAACCAACGGGAGATGACCATATGCAGAAATAAAGTGAACTAATAAAGGGGTGCTAGGGAGTTTGCTGAGCTCATGAAAATACAGCTCTTACTCCTTTGAAAAGTTTTAACACAAGCCAGTTATAGCTTAGTGTATTGAAACTTTGTGAGCTGAACCGTATATCAGTTGCTGACATTGGGGTTGGTCTTCCCCAGGTGACAGCTGTGGGCCGCCCTCCCCCTCCAGCCCCTCTTGTTCCCCCACCCCGGATGCCGTTCCCCCTCAGCCCGCTCCCCGCCGCGCCTACACCCGTGCCTTCCTTGTGCAGTGTGCATCCTCCCCCCTCAGCCGCCTCACCCCATCCACGTGGTCGCGGGTGGTGCGCAACACGCCTCTCGTGCTCAAGAAGGTGGAGTGTTATTAGTGCCCTCCCACACTCGCTCACTTACCCCCTTGCTTACTGACTCACTCTCTTACATATCCTTTGCTCACTATCTCCCTCATGCACCCCAAGTCCCTCACTCTTTTACTCCTTTCTCCATTGCTCACTCTCTCAGTCTGTCTTGTTCTCCCACCCCTTGTCGCACCTACACCCCTGCCTTTCTTATGCAGTATGCCTCCTTTCAGCTGCCTCTTGCCATCCATGTTGTTGAAGGAGCTTGCAACATGGCTCAAGCTGAATGTGGTGCAGTGTTGCCTCCTCTTTCGCATACTCATACTGACCTTAATCACTGTAACCTAGCCCAGCGAAATATTAACCTTGACTGTAAGTAAACCTAACCTGGCATGACCTAACCTCACTTCACCTAATGACCTGAACTGACCTCTCCTCTCCTCACAGACCTCACTAACCCCGTGGCATAATACTCTGACAACCTAGGCTAACATAACCTCATTGTCAGTGTAAAGAAATCCAACCTAACCTCTGTAATGACTTGCCATAACCTAACTCGGATCAGATCATATGCAACTTCTCAAATTGAAGTTTGGTTTAACCTGTCCTAACTTCCCACATGATTCGAATATACTTTAAATCATGCATAACTTAGACTTGGTATTGTTACTTGATGTAAGTAACCCCTACAAGTCTGCAGTGACCAGATTTCATTGCACCTAAACTTTGCTAATTTTACTTTAGTCAGCCAGTTTTATCTGACCTGACTTAATTAAGCTACAGGTAAAACAGTTTGTACCTGGCAGCTTCTTGATATACACTCTTCTGACTTGACCAGACTTAAACCAACTCAACCTTCCTGCCACTATACTTGATCTAATGTAGCTGAAGAACCTGACCTAACCTAATACTGTATTCTCTCTCTCTCTCTCTCTCCACGTGACTTGACGTAACTTAATCTAGCCTGTCTCCAGGATATGCGTGTAATTGCATGTTAACTCAGTGCCTTCCCTGACAACTGTCGTGCCTTTCACTGTTCACAAAATTACAATGGATGTGTACAGTACTTGATGTACTTTTTATAAAGTAAAGGAATAGTTACTACATAAAAGTCATCTAAGAAGTATTTGGATCAGGTCATAAACAAAAGAGGGTTAGGATGCATTTTAAATTTCTGGTTTTCATTGGCTTCCTCTCTTACTCTTTTTCTCACATCCACTAACCATAGTTCATTCTTACATAATTTTTGAGGTATTCTTATTTTAATAGAGTAATGATTTTGTTTCTTTTAGATATTCATATGCAATTGTGTAGTAATTTGAGACCATGTTCTTGTGTATTTGGGGAACTCCATAGCACCCCGCCACTTTTGCATATTGCACATTAATGTTCTCGAATATTAGATGTATATTATGAATATTGACATCAGTATTTATAAATAATATGCAAGAGAATATGAACATGCTATGTGCAAAAGTAAACTGATGAGGAAGAGGTGCTAGTGAGCTTCCTGACCCTATGAGAATATGGTCCTTGGTTAAAATAGTCACATGTTAATAGTACTGTGAAGTATTGGTATGACCTTCCCCACAGCTGGTCTGAGGGTGGATATACAGGTAGCTTAGCTCTTGAAATGTAGCTCCGGAAGAGGGAGTGGTGGGTGTGTCAGGGGGTGTTATCTCACTTCTTCCTTATATGGAATATGTATGTACATTTTACTATTCTCCTAATTGTTAATAATGTAAACAGTGTTGATAATATAGACTTATTAACATGGAAAATAATATTAAGTTGCAGTACACAAAATAAATCTCTAAGGAAAAGGTGCTATGAAACATTTAAGTCCACAAGATGACATCCC
This sequence comes from Coenobita brevimanus, assembly GCF_032717465.1. Classification (NCBI taxonomy): domain Eukaryota; kingdom Metazoa; phylum Arthropoda; class Malacostraca; order Decapoda; family Coenobitidae; genus Coenobita; species Coenobita brevimanus. The sequence continues at coordinate 38,153,617 of NC_136974.1, forward strand.
CAGCTAACTGCCCCACTATTCTCTTCAACACAGTACAGTAGCTGTAGCTAAAATTTTTGTGTGAAGCACAGTGGTACGATTCTCATTAAACTTCGAGTCCACTGCAATACTTAGCACACATGACACAGACATAACGTGGCTGTTCAGTGAAATCTTCCTAGAAAGTGTCTCTCATTTGTAAATCATCCAGATGGTTCTGATCATAGCTCAGTCTCTGCTGTTTTGTTTTAATAATGTATTGTATGATTTGACATTACTCTTTCACTTCTGTTTACACAACTGTGTAACACTGATATAGTATGTAATATTCACCATTGTTTCATAAAAAATACAGTATGATGTATGTGTACTGTTAAATGAAGTGGTGAATTCATTGTATTGTTGGTCAGGAAGAAAATGATGGTAATGACAGTCCTGACTTAGTAACCTTTGGTCACCAATCACCTATTATGCAAGATCTGTACCATTGACACAGACTGTAGTAATTTTTACACCAACACCTGGGACAAACTCCTCATAGCTCTGTCTATTAGTGTTGTATTTGCTGTACAGTGTGAGTAACTGTGTGTAATGTTGTAAAGTAGTTGTAACCACCAAGTGTTATTTCTGTAACCCCCCATAGTACGTAGCATTGACACTACTAATACAAGACTGCCACTGACTGCTTGTGTATCATTGCCCCACCTTGACTGACCTATAACAATCACACAACTGCACCTCATGACTAGAGTTACTAATTTAATGCATCAAGTACCATTATTTGTACTGTGCTGTATTCATGAAATGGATTAGATTTCTTGGTGATCACATCTTGAGGTGTCATATATATACTGTAGAGACCTTTCAGGAAACAGGGGTTGGATAACTTTCTTCATTGTGGTACATCTGTTGCCCACTGAGTAATGAAGGCACTGCTAATTTATGTGATGGTGATGTAGAGGGATGCCTTCGTGTGGTTGCACTGACATAACCAAAAAAGCTCCACTTTCCTCAATCCACCTAAAAGGAGGGTGATGGGCTGCAGTGGGTACTATTTAGCTTGTTCACTGAAGGTTTTTATGGCTGTTTTTACCTAAAAATTACTGAGACAGCCATATGAATTACAGTAGTGAAGTGTTTGCTGTGGCTTGGTGGTTGACAGATGTACCTCAGTCATGAAAGTTGTGGTATCTCATGTTTACCTTAAGATCTCTTGATGTATAGATGAGATCACGCAAATGTTGCCTCAATGGGGGAGTTATTTTCATTGTACAGTATGTTGAATGATATTACCCTGCTGTATCTATGGTAATTTCATTTTTGTGCTGGTACCTCACAATGATTAGGCTATTATTACATTTGATATCATGATATATTTTAGAGATGATGATTAGGTATATGATTTAAAATTAAAAATAATACTGTATTGTAATAATAATAGCTTAGAGTGAAAAACGGAAACATCTTTAAGAAAACCATTTTATGTCATGTGTGTATGATGTGTTATATTGTAGTACAGAATGTTTTCTTAACTATAATATTGAAATGCAGATTGAAATTAAGAGTTTTTACAGTACATTAATTTTTCTTGAGTTAAGCATATGGATTCTGAGGAAGTTTAGGTGAGAAAGACTGAGAGTGAGAGACAAGAGAGGAAGAGAAAAACTTGAGAAGGAAAGGAGTGTAAATGAGGGAAAAACTAATGAAAACAGCTGAGTAGTAAACATTAAAAGAAAGACTGGATTAAAAGAATGAAAGAGGTTCAGTAAGGAGTGTAAAGAACAGAGCAGGTCAGGATAATGTGGCCCAGTGTAGTACTGTATTTACATAAAGTCAAGTTCTGCATTAACACCTGTGGCTTTGGTTATCTTGCATTATAATCTCAAGGTCTTACCATAACCTCTTCACTCTGGTGACATATTTCTTACCGTGCTCATAACATTTTATTGAACTTAATGATGGTGTATGGTATTGAAAGGGTTGCTGGAGACTGGTCCATATTCTAGTCAGTTATGGATGTCCCCTAGCACCTCTTCCGTAGCAGTTTATTTTTTGGTACAGCTGGCTGATAACAATGTGTGTGTTATTTATGATGACAACGGTAGTATTGGAATGATTTACGTGACACAGAAGGGGATAGTAAATGTAATTAAGCAAAAATAATTTGCTTAGGAAGAAGTGTGAGGGAGCTTCATTAACCACTGAGAATATGGACCTAGGAAGAAGTGTGAGGGAGCTTCATTAACCACTGAGAATATGGACCTAGGAAGAAGTGTGAGGGAGCTTCATTAACCACTGAGAATATGGACCTAGGAAGAAGTGTGAGGGAGCTTCATTAACCACTGAGAATTTGGACCTAGGAAGAAGTGTGAGGGAGCTTCATTAACCACTGAGAATATGGACCTAGGAAGAAGTGTGAGGGAGCTTCATTAACCACTGAGAATATGGACCTATGTCTAACCTTTGCAACATTGGAAGTCTCTCCTTAACAGAATTAAATCATCTGGAGAGACCAAGAATAAACTTAGGAATAATGTCATTGGACTGAAGGGGCCAGGAGACTCACTATGCACTCTTCTCTGGCCATTTCTTTCAAAACATGCTACAACTTCGTATTTACTCTCTCCATGATTTTGATGTTTGTATGTGACAGCTTTTTAAGTGCATTGCTTCTTGTCTGCCCAGTGATGTTAAGTAGTCTTGGAATTGGTTAGTGACATGAAATAGTGCTGGGATTGGTTAGTGATGTTAAGCAATGTTGGGATTGGTTAGTGACATTAGGCTGTGTTGAGATTGGTTAGGTCTTGAATGGTTAACCATGTGGGAACAGCAGATGCTGTTGGCTTGTAACTCACAGGATGCTTAGTGGTTTTGTGTTTTGTGGTAGAGCAAAGTTGTGGATGATAGTCACACCATACTCTGACCCTCAGGAAGTGACAGAAGTGAAATTGCTGCCAGGGAAGTTGGCCATTTTCTAACCCTTAAATGATCTGGACTGTGGAAGCTTTGACGTTCTCTTATATGTTTTGTGTGTCCTTTTTTTTATGGACGTCAGTCTGTGTCTATCATCCGGTCCTTTATTGCCCCCATCTGGAATGTAGATCCCTGGGACAAGGCTGCTTAGTTCTTACGTTTATATATCCTCTCAGGAATGTTGATGCAAGCGGTCGAGGCTGCTTAGTTCTTACATTTAAGATGAGTGACAGTTGAATGGTAATACTCGTACGTGAGCAATAAACCCCAACTATCCATTTCATCAGATTTATACACGAGAATGCTAATGTGTTGTACGTAGAGATACTCTGGTAAGGGAGGTGCTAGGGATGCTTCTTAAGAAGCACACAAGAATATGATCTCATATGACAGCTTTAATCTAATAGTGGCAGCCCAGGCACCGACTTTGATGAACAGACTGACAGAGCTAGGATAATGAATAACAACAGGAACCTAGAGATGGAATGTGACTGAGGTGGATAGGATAACACTGGACTGTATTTGGAGTGAATGAAGCTGATGAGGAAAATTGACCAGTAAACTACAGTATTGATGAAGTGGGTGAAAGAGGGTGTCATAGAATCACAAGGGCAACTCAAACAATAGATCAGAAATTCAGAGATGAAGTGAGAAGATGAGGGATTAGAGTTAGAGTGTGATGGTGCAAAAACAGCCCGTTCACTGCTCCGATACATTTTCCATTTTCATGCTGCCTCAATCTTTTATTTAGCATAGGATGGACATTTTGAAATACAGACGTTGGATATACCAGTAGCCTTCACCAACACCTTAACGAGGCCATAGACTTAAGGCCAAGGCTTCAGACAGGGGTGGAGACAAGTTAGTGGACAATGAGTATAATACTTCATAAGATTTAGGGGATACATCAGGTGATAAATGTACTGTATACAAATAGATCTGATAAGTTACTGTACCTTGATTTTTGCTCCATTAAAAAAAGGGTTAGGCAGTACAAATAAGCATTTAATAGCTTGTCCAATTACACTTCCCCCCCCCCCCCTGGGAAGTAAATAATCTGGTTTTGGCATTTGGTTTAGTTTTTAGTCCATAGAAAACATCAGCTGCACCATGGTCAACCCCAGTTTGGGATTTCCCTAAGAGGAAGTGTGGCATCCTTTGAGTGATTGACTGATTGATTGATAAACTATTCTGATTTTTGTCTCTATGGAAGGTTAGGCAGATTGAATAAGATTGAATATTTCCATGTCATTAACCTATGATCAGTTCCTAACTGCCACCCACCCTGACAGAGCTGGCAGTATCTGTCCGCGGTGGTAGCGACACTGAATGAACAGGGAGAGAAAGCCATCAACAGCGTCCCTACATATCTACACGTTAGTATTGGTGGTAGATGTAGCTGTGTACCGGAGAAAGAGTGTGAAGATGGTAGCAGTAGTAATTGAACAGGTGGAGGCCAACAACAACATAACTACCTGCCTTATGATAATTATATTGGTACAGTAGTAGTAGTTGTTAGTGAGAGAGAGAGTTTGAGAAAGTGTGTACGTGTGAGCATACATATGTTTTGTTTGTGTGATGTAAGAGGTTATGTTGTGGTGGTAGAGACTGTTTTGATGTCTGCAGCAAGTGACTGTGTTGTGTGGTGTGGGAGTTTGTGTGATGAAGGAAGTGTGTTTTCTCTGGTGTGTTGGTTACACATGGCATTACCCCCCCCACCTTCCCCCAGATCCCAGTGCACTACAGGCTGAAATTGCCCCTCCTGCAGTCCACAATCCTCCATTCCGGTTGTAGGAAGGGAGTTGAAGAACATTTTTATCCCACATCTTTAAATTACAAATCAGACGTCAGAGCAAAAACAGGATTCAGAAGGACCAACACTGCAGGAAAATGTTTCTGTATTTGTATTCATGACAAGACTTTCAGTAATAGCTGCCTCTGAATAATATCTGAGTATGCCCCACAGGTAAATTTTGACGATGATTGGTACCCATTTGTAAGTGTATGTGGGTAATCAAAATTATATTATCAGTGGAAATCTTAACTAATAAATCACCTGCATTGTGTGAGTTGGTAGAATGATGACTACCATAGGTCCTGTCAGGCACTTCCATAAGTGACTTGTGACTAAAACGTTGGTAACTCTTAGGTAGGAATCATTTGGCCATAAGTAAACTAGGGTCATGAGTCCAAGCTGAAACTTCACATTGTTAAGGTCATGTATAAAACATCTTGGATTTCTCTTAAGCCTTGGGGACCAGTGGGGGACAGGGTGGTATGAAGGCGATTTGTTTGTGGTCACCCCTTAGGGGATGAAGATGTCTGGCAATATACGAATATAGGTGGCTAAAGAGATTTCTCATGACCAACACCTTCCAGCAACTGTTCGGAAGGAAATCGGCTTTTTCTTTTTGCTCCCAGTCCTTAGAAACCATCACCTTTACCATGGACAGTTTCAATATGGGGATTATTCAAGAGAAAGCATGGCCTTAGTTTTGTACATGTTGTGTGAATGATACAGTACACAGTTTCAGACAGTAATTGCACTTCACTTAGTAAATTATGAAGTTCTTACATCATATAATGGGAAGTTATCATGAAATTTCAGAGGCCATAGCCCATTGTTTTTTTCTTTATTGAAATGAATGAGTGTTTATGTCTTGAACTGTACACCCCAGGTAGTACTTGCAACCCCAGGCTTATCTGAGTATGAACCCAGTGAACGCCAGGCTGAAATTGCCCTCCTGCTACATATCACCACCCTCATTTTGGGGGTTTGGGAGGGAGTTGAAGGACATTGGTACAGGCAAGCATTGGAGCAGCCTGGTTATATAGGTGCCAGTGCATGTGGGAATCTCCAGCATCACATTCCACCTAAAACCCACAATAAACCTTGAACTGAACTTGCAGGTGAGTGACATAGAGGATGCGGAGGTGCTGACCACACGAGAACTGAAGTGGACAATGGTACGAACCCTCTCCACCACTGAGGAGGACGACAATGGCAACAGCGCATCGTAAGTCACTCGTTTTGTCTTGTATGTCATGGTAACGCAGCACTGGGTGGGTGTTGATGATAAACAAGTACTGTAGTTACTTTTGTTATTCAGGTGTTATGGATTTGCATTTTGGTGGTTTTATGAAATGCAAGTGATTTTTATGTTATTTAAAATGTGGATTATGTTAACCAAGCCTCAGGACCTTACCTTGAAGGGGGCTTGCTATCATATTTGGCTGATGTCATTTTATTATTTTATTATTTGGGGGGAAGTAAAGTTGTATCTGAGCCTCAGGGCCATAATCCTGAAGTTTTTTAAAAGAAAGATAAGTCAGCCAGTTTTTCACTCACATGGAGCTCTGTGGAGTAACTCCAAATCTGCCAAAATTAAAAAAAATTGGAAGGTTGGATATGAATTTTTGCATACATGGCACCATCAGAGTCCCTCTATGGAGTGCCTCACATTATTTTTATGATGCTGTTCCATGGAGAAATGTCAAAAGCACCAAGGGAAAAAAATTAATTGGCTAACCACCACTTTCCCAGTTTATTGAGTTTAGCACATTGCAAGTTATTCCATGGATTCCACATTTGAGCTATGTGGCCAGCCTCAGGCCCATGCACACTCCAGAATGAGTATTCAAGCTTTGGATTGGGTGTTATATTTTGTACTATTTATATGGTTCCCTTGGAAAATACAGAGGGGAGTTTGATGTACAGTAAAACCTTGTTAAGTCAGCATTTGGATAAGGTGGGATCATTATGCTCTGTGAGTATTTAAAAGCAAATCAGAATGTTCAGACTATAACATAATTGCTGAGCCAAATCAGGGATTGTCACCCACTAAGCTGCCATCACCTCTTACTGTATCATTAGAAATATCAGTCCATGCCAACTGTGCAGATGATTGTTGCTTCATAAATTTAGTAGTAACCTGTACACATATATGGGCCTGTAATGATTCGTTGTTTATTGTTGGAAATGACCAAGGGAAAAGTGCCTTGATAATAGGATTTTATAATACAAAGATCAGAGCTTCTTTTGTTGTGACTTATCAAGGTTTTTCTGTACTGTAGGTGATGTGTATTTAGGCCAAATAAAGGAGAATCGTAAATATATACAGTATATTTAATAATGGAAGCATAGAGTGAGGTGCTTGTTTATGTATTGTGTAACATGTTTGTTGATGAATGTTATGTAAAGTTTTATAATATTTGTCCTAAGTTGTCTGCAGTTTGGTCATTGTTTTTATAAATTTATTTTATTATTATTATTTTTTTTTACCATTTCTACATTAGGACATCGTTTTTGCTTTAAGCCAAAGTCACACAGGACATTTTCAGGCAAATCTTTCCCCAAGATTGTCATTTTTCTCAGTATGCAAACATTCAAAAGTTTTCAGGGTAATTAGGAAAGACTCTCAAACAATCATGTCTGTCTGAACACAAAAGACTTCAAGCAACAGTTGGGGTCAAATGCATGCTAATTTGTAAAGCTTATTTTTGTGTTTAATCGTCACATAATATGTATTAACATCATTACTGATACAGTACTCAGATAAATTAAAAACACATGGATAGAATACAAGGGATGTTGATTTGACCAGCTTTTGTTTACATTGAAGCCGTCTCACTCAAGGTCACAGACATCCTCATGTTGGTATCCTGCTCTCAGTGATATGGGAAACAAGAGATGAAGCTATCGGGGTAGTCTGAGTCATGGCCACTGCCTTATGGTTTCTGAGTTCTCCAAATTAAGGTCTGTGGCCAGTTTATAATAAATGCTGTCACTCCCCCTTCTGGCAAGCTATTGAGGAGTCCTTGAATATTTTGTAGTCTGCCTCCTACCCCCTCCATTTATTTTTTTGGCTAGAGTAGGAGCAGCCTTGTTGTGTTTACATTCATTGTTTTTATTGGTGTAGTCATGTGTACATCAGTAAGTCTTAAGAGATTAGAAGACAATGATTATTTTTCTTTCATTTGCATGGCGACTTTCACATGCTTAATTTTGCTGTGACAGGACGATCCATGTGACCACCTTTGATAGAATTTCATTGATTTCATTGCTTTTAGATCTGCCCTCCTAATTGCAATTGCTTGAAAATGACTGTGTGACCACTTGACTATAGCATTCTGATTAAAGCCTCCGTCACACATTCCGTAATCGAACCACGCTAGTGCCAGTAATTCAGGTAGTAGCGGCATCATGGTTCTGATTATGGGTCTGTCATGGTCAGTTGTGACACTCGTGGCATACTCGGTCAAGGCCACGAGATTTTAACACAAGCGTTAATTTATTGGAAAGCTCCCCGATTTTTGTACCCAACGTAGCACTATCGTAAGTCTTACGTGACCCTGTTGTGTTCTTCGTTGCAGCTATGTGACTCTGTCGTGGCTGTCGTAGGTCCTTTCATGATGCTGTCGTGACAATAAAACTGTTACAAGTGAGTCACAATACCCCTAATACTGTGCCGAATGAGTCACGATAGATGCAAGCATGAGTCATGATAGAGCAATTAATTTTGACCATCGTTTGGTGGCTAACACACACGTCACATTGGTCCTAAGATGCAGTCATGATAACCCTAAGAATACAGCGATTGAGTCACGATAGAGCTAATTATGGGTCATGATAGAGTCACGATAGTCCTACGTACTTTTTTGGCCTCGTCGATTTGGCAACCACGCGGGCACGTGGCAGCACAGGGGGTGGGGTGGGGGTGTGGGCATAACTCTTGATGCGATTGTGGTACGTTCATAGCATTGTCGTGACTATCTCATGGCATTTGGTGATCGTGGCCACATTGTGACGACAAAATGACCGTTAAAAACGAAAATCTGCCAATTTTGACTCAGTCCTACAGCTGTCGAGACTCCATCATGACTGTTTTACAACCATCATGACACATACTTACAGCCACCATGACATTGTTTATCTGCGTTTATCATGGTCAAATTTCATGACAGCACCAATAATTGAATTAGTGGCACTATCGTGGTTCGATTATTGGATGTGTGACAGGAGCTTAAGGGAGACTTTTCATAATGGATGCTTTAGTGGACATTGCTCCTAATTCCTTGACTGTGACAAGTTTTTCCAGAGTCATCAGGAGTTAATAAGAACTCTATATTTTGTTCCTCATATGAAATCCTGGCAGGTGCTTGGAGGTCACACTGTAGATTAATATGTGAGGATAGATGTTGTTTTTGTATAATATAAAGAAGCACTTTTATGCCTTCACTAAGTGTATCATAAAAGAGATGTGTTTGTAAGAGAGAGTATAGTACTGTATGTGTGCTAGGGAAAGAGCTTTGGTGTGGTAATAGATGTAATCAAGGAAATGAAATGTGTATATAACTGAACTAAACTGATACAATATTTGAGTTCCATGGTTCAGGATGCTGCATTTTGTGGTAAATTACAGTGTATATTGGTGAAGAGAACAGGTAGGTAAAAAATACTTGTATGTGCATATCTGTCTTTACAGTTTCATCTATGAGTATTACGCTGTGGTCACAGGGGACATTTTTGAGAAATTCTTGCTTCCATAATTGCTGTTTCCCTCAATATATGAACATCTGAAAGTTTTAGGGTTATTAATTTATGAAAGATTCTCAGACAGTTGTGTCTGTCTGAACAGGAAAGACTTTCAGCAGTGATCAGGAGTCAAATGCATGCTAATACAGTATTCAGTTGCACATTTAATAATGCTCATTTTTGGGCTTATCATTAATTACTATATTACTGTTGATAAGATACTCAGATAATTTTAAAAGTACAGGGATAGTGTACAGTGGATGTTGACAGACCAGCTTTGCTTACATCAAGCCCTCTGCTCACGGTCACAGACTTCCTCACACTGAATTCCTTCTTATCAATATTAAAAAACACTGCTCAACATTGGGGTTTGCTGAGTCTTAGCCACTGCCTTATGGTTTCTGCGTCCTTCAGATTAAGGCTTTTTGCCCAGCTTATAATAGATGCTCCTACCCTCTCTTCTTGTAGGCTGTTTACGAGTCCACACAGGTTTTCTGAGTTAGCGGTATTCCACCTCTTTATTTTAAGCATCAGTAACCATAATAGCAGCAACCTTAGTGCCATTTATCTTCACTGTTTTTATTGTTGTGCTTTTGTGTATCAGTAAGACTTACAGGGGAAATGCTGATCTTTTGTGTCACTTGCATGATGGCACACACTTGTTTTGTCTTGCAGTGATAGAGTGGCTTGAAACTACCTTTGAAAGCATTTAATACTCTTGGTATTGCTTGAAAATGTCCCCATGTGATCATGGCTGTATTGGCTGCCTTGAGGAAATTATTTCCGTTGCAGAGTGCTGTAGTATAGATGTACAAGATGGTTCATATGTAACACTCCTCTTCCACTTTGCTGGCAATTTCTTGTGTATTGTGGGAACTGCTCAGTCAGTGTCTACCCTGCATCATTTATTCAGTTCTTCCACTGCCACACCAGTAAACTAAGCCATCCCTGCAGCATGCAAGATATCACCGGCCAAGCTTCTGGTGAAGCAATGTTTGCGGCCCACCATGTAAAATAGATGTCAAATTTGTGGTATGAAATATGTTGTTGGATGATCTTTGCCCTCAAGTATGATGATGACAATTTTGATTTACCTGTGTTACATCCAGAATGTTTTATTTAGCTCAGGAGAGAGAGAGAGATAATGAAAGGAACAGTTGTGTAGATCTTTAGGGGTGTTGGATGGATTCTTCCTACAACAGAGTCACAGGGGATATGCTATGTCCTTACCATTCAGATAACCAAGAAAAAATGCAAAGTTGAACCTACAGTTGCCTTCAGGATACTTAATCTTTATGTTGAAGATGCAGTTGTTCAACGGGGGGAGGGGGATGAACTGCAGAAAATACATCGTGAGAAATACACATTCATCTAGTGTAATGAGTTGAGCTTTTAAAACAAATGCCAGTATGATAATGCAGTGGTCCCAGATTTGGATGTAACAAAGTGCGTTTCTTTTTATTCCTGGTGATACCGGATTTCATCCATCTGTTGTCTGCTTTTATTAAACTTTACATACAGGTAGATGTATCAGCTCACTACACTTGGCAATGCCCTCATCTCTTTATAGCAGAATAGTCTTCCCAGAAGTCATCCCCCAGTATTCATTATTAATGTACATCAATGGGTAGTGGAGACTTTATTCTTCTTTTGTACGAAGGGCCTTTCCTGATGCAATTAAAACTGTTTGGTGGTATACCCATTTTACACTAACTTGGCAAAAAATTCAATTCCCTTCTCTTAAATGCAGAACTGTAACAATAGCATAACATCAGAAATTGATGCTGGTCATGGAAAAGTGCAGTGGAAAGGATGTACAGCTGTAGCATTGTCCTTTTCTGTTACTCAGGTGCACGAAATAAGCTGCCGCAAGAGACAAACATCAAGGCCAAGTTAGGGTAAAATGGGTTTGGTAAAGTTTGAATACCTTTAAGTGTTAAGGGGTTAAGGAACAGCCTATGCATGAGTTTTGACCTCAGTAAGCAAGTTATTATTTATGTTAGGGAATATGAAGAAGCACTTGATGTGCGTTAGGGTATTGTGTATTATGTTATGGTATTACTCACAAGTCTCATGTTCACTGTTAATGAAATGCATGCACAGCAGCTGAATTGTGGCCTTACAACATTATTACTATTTATTTAGTTTTTTCTTTATTATTTTTATTTATTATATATATGCCTTATCACTGGCTAACTTTGTGTATGACTCTGATAGTATTATTGTTATAGTAAGTCCTTGTTATAATCCACCTTTTTGCTTTTCACAGTCTCATTTTTCACCAGAAATTTATGGGAAAATGCCAAATAAAATTTCATTGGTACCATTAATGCCAATATGGCAATTTTGCCTAATTTTAGAGTACCAATTATATGTATACAGCTACAATACAGGGTGGTCTGTATATTGTACTTTCGTCATGAGTGTTGTAAGGACCGCTCAGTTTGCCTTAGTGAAGAGCAGACATTTTAGCTGCCCCATGATATTATTAATTAACCATGCAAACAATGGATATAAAAAATAATAATAATAAATAAAAGGTAAACTGTAAAGCATTAAATGATTGTGGGAAGTGGAAAATGATGCAGGGTGGATACTGGGAATGCCAAATGAGCTGTCCTCCACATTACTTGAGAAATGGGTTGGGTAATTATGGACCATCCTGTGTTTTAGAACATATCCTTCTCTTATAACAAGGACTGATTTTATAGTGTGATTAGAGGAGAGGCGCGCTGGTCTTTACGTGCCTTGTGTTAATTATAGACGGCTGGTGGTTCAGTGGTCCAAGTTACCTGTGAGGATGAGGATCATATAATGCCACCAGGGGAGTAGGCTAGTCACCTACCCCTAAATGTTCTGGACTGTGGTAGTTAGGCCATGGGTCCCAAAACCTCACAATGGGTAATTTTGGACTGGCTGTTACCATTTACCTTATTAAGTACCGAAAGTTACGAGGCAGTGAGAATACTGTATTTAGAGATTGGATGGAACAACTAATAGCTTATAAGTGAAAGTGCAGAGCCACCCAAAGTGGAAGGAAGAGAAATAAAAAGTGACAGGAGCAGTGAGAAAATTGGAAGAGAGGAAGGCAGACACAGAAAAAGAATTATGAAGATGAAGGAAGAAGTAGGTAGCACTGCATTCAGGGAGTGGATGACGGTCACCACCACCTGCCATGTTGATGATAATACTGCAAGCCCTCATTAGTTTGAGTACATAAAACCAGTAATTTGCCACTCCAGTGGATGACGTAGCCTAGCCCGAAGTCCCTACTATGCTCCTGATGGGGTAGTAAGGGATTATGTGATGCTTGGATGGGTGGGTACCTATCACATAACACACAACCCATCATTGTATGCCACTCAAATATTGATTGCACCATGGGTAGGGGTGGTGCAGCAGGACGGATATATGACAGACATTCAAGTCCAAAGAGCCAGTTTCTTAAACAGTACATGTTAATGGTACTGAAGTCTGTTTATTTAACTGAATTTCTCAAAGTTAGCATTATCATTCTTCTCTACAGTTTGGATCCAAGTGTTTTGTGCTGTATTTACTGCTACAAAGGTATCAAATCTGTCCATGTAGGAATGATAGCAGGTATAAATGGAGGATGATTTGGCAACTCACATGCATTCAGTTACGGTGTGATACAACCACGTTGCCCTGTGCTGTGTGGGGGATGGTTGGTTCCTGATGGGTATGCTTTTTGAGGCTCAGGGTTACAACTGCAACAATAACAATAACTTGGGCCGACGTGTAGCTCGACGTAACTTGATGAAGGGCCATCATCACTTATCTGGCTGCATCATGAGGGACACTGAACATTTCATTCTACATTCTTGGGATGTTGGACACCTTTCACAGCCATCCGTGCATCAAACAATTCTGTATTTCCCCTTTAGCATAGGGGCCTGGGGATAGGCTGTTCAGTCAAAACCTGTAAAGCAAGATTGAACCAGTTGCTCACTCCTGAATAGTGAATCTGAGTCTCTCGTACGAAATCCCTTAAGGGACACATCTGATTGGAGTGCCTTAACCCGCTAGACGACCAGGTGACCATTTGATTATGTGCTGCCACCCAGAATAGTAAAGGATAGACTAGTAAGGCCAGACATTTAAGCTAAGTGACCAGCTTGCCGTGGCTACTTTGACCCTGGGAGGTACAAGAATCAGAGAGTTCTGCAAAGAGAGAAAAACGTTCAACCACAAGTGAAAGACCGTATACAGTCCAAGTTGAGATTCATATTGTTACAAATCATAATACACATCTTAAATTTCTTTTTTCTAACAACTTCCAGCAACCGTTAGGAAGTAATTAGTGTGTCGCATATATTCTCACTGCCTCAATTACTGTACAGGTGTGAAAGTTGTGCTGTATGTATTATGAGCATGAGTGAGTGAGGGACTTCCAGTTTTATATATTTCTATCTTTCATGTCAATTTAGGAACTTGTTCGTATAACTTACTTTACAGTTATTTGTATAAAGCAGTTGTGATAGAAATTGTATTTTGATAATGTATACTTTTATAAGATTATTCATGTCTGTATTATGGAGCAGCTAATCATAACAGTTTGCTTACTTAGAAAGTAATATACTGTATTATAATGTCTTCTGGATGTCCATTTTATATCGTAGCTCCAGTTACAGTAAAGTCCATGTATATGATTGCCAGATCACCAACTCTTTGGTAAACTGACCCTTTTTACTATATTTTACAAAGTCAGTTTTGCACTCATAAAGGATTCTGAGAAACTAAGAGATATTTATGAAGTTCCATCATTTTTTTTTTTTTTTTTTTTTTTTTTTACTACTACTGTATACCTCAGGGATACACTAAATTTTATTTTGAACTACAGAAGAAATACTTTATATGATAGTAACCTAATTATTCATGGATTGTCCTCCTTTACTTAATGCAGACCCCAGGTAAATCAGATACAAGGACTATCAAAGGAGAAACTGGAGTTTATTTATAGTGCAGTAGTCAGCTCTACATATTCGTGAATTCTCTGTTTGTGGTTTCGGTTATTGATGGATTAATAAAACATTTCAAAATTGTTAGATTATGTGTGGGGGCACTGCAAAGGATTTTAGGCAGTCACATAATTAATTATGACCGTTGGGACTGTTTTGAGGAAGCCATTTACTTGTGCTTAAGCTTGTAATATCCTTTGCAAATGTGGAAGGCTGACTGTAATACTGTATTGAGGCTTGTAAAGATTTCTTATTTAAGGAGAGGTTGTTAGGATTTTGGATGGTTAGAATTCTTAATACTGGTCATCTGTAACATATAACTTGAGCTCTCTGATCAATTGAGATTCTAGGATTAAGGAGAACATATTTCATGGCCTCAGTTTGAGGGTGTAAACATTGGTCTGTATTCTTGTGAGCTGATGATGATCTTTTCCACCTTTCCCTTGTGATATGAAGGAATTACTTGTAAAGGAGAGGTGTTAGGAAGCCAACACAGATGACGAGAATACAGCCAGTGTGTTATTAAAACTGCCAATGTAAAATATTGATAACTGCAGCCCTCATCCTGCCCCCACCTCACCCCAGCTCTCATCCTGTTCCCACCTCATCCCAGTCCTCATCCTGCCTCCACCACACCCCCAGCCCTTAACCTGCCCCCATCTCTACCCCAGCCCTCTTCCTGCTCCCACCTTACCCCAGCCCGTATCCTGCCCCAATCTCACCCCAGCCCTCATCCTGTTTCTATCACACCCCAGCCCTCATCCAGTTCCCACCATACCCCAGCCCTCATCCTGCCCCCATATCTCCCCAGTCCTCTTCCTGCTCCCACCTTACCCCAGCCCTCATCCTGTCCCCACCTTACCCCAGCCCTCATCCTGTCCCCACCTTACCCCAGCCCTCATCCTGTCCCCACCTTACCCCAGCCCTCATCCTGTCCAGACCTTACTCCAGCCCTCATCCTGCCCAGACCTTACCCCAGCCCTCATCCTGCCCCCACCTTACCCCAGCCCTCATCCTGCCCCCACCTTACCCCAGCCCTCATCCTACCCCTACCTTACACCAGCCTTCCTCCTGCCCCTACCTCATCCTAACCCTCCTCCTGTTCCACACCTCATCCCAGCCCTTATCCTGCCCCCACCTGACACCAGCCCTCATTCTGCCCCCACCTAACACCAGCCCTTGTCCTGCCCCCACCTTACCCCAGCCCTTGTCCTGCCCCCACCTTACCCCAGCCCTTATACTGCCCTCACCTTACCCTGCCCACATCTTTACCTTACGGTATCCTGCCCTCATCTCATCCGAACCTTCACCTAGATGTGAATTTTGCTTGAAGATCATCAGACATTTGCAAGAACATCTTTCAGTATTCAGTAAACTACATGTGTTTTCTGACAAAACCACAGTGACTGATGATAGGCTGAAAGTAAATAATAACCTATGAGCTATTTTAGGTGCATCTGCATTGTTAAAGTGGTCTCATTTTCCAAGCTCAGATGAGAGAGTTTGGCTAGCACTTTGCGTGAAACATGGATATTTTCTGTACAGTGCAACAAACATTACATTCAGCACCTACAAGGATTTAGCCAGTATGTGTAGAGTTCACCAACTTTTTAGAGGTTATGGAAAACATCTGGACATGTCTTTTCTTCCTCATATTGCTAACAGAAAAGAGGGTTTATACTAAACATTGGTAGCGTGAGCCATGAGGCACAAGATATACTTAAATGTAACTGTTTTGGGATTGAAATTGGAAAAGAAGGGAATGTTTTTAGGTCTTGAAACATTTTAAAAATGTTTTACTTTTAAGAAAATGTTCATATACTTGTACTGTCTGCCTTGATAGTGATGGCTCTTTCATAATGGTAGATCTTATCAGAATGGCAACAGTGTAGTCAGCCAATGGTTTCTCAGTCCAGAAATTAACTTTGGTGAAAGAATATAATTTTTATTATATATCAGTCATTTGTGTCATAATGATGGTGTTACTCAGTGCAGTACATTTAAAGACAAGAAATAAAGCTGTATTGTTATGGTTGTTAGAATTATGCATGATTTACAGTATATGTGTTGGTTAACAATTTTTAAAAATTGGGTCACATTTGTAAAAATTGTGGTAAGTCAGAAGACACTACAGTTTACATGTTTTGCTTTGAATTTCCACTCTATTAAACTCTTTTTATTGTAATTTATTGTCATTGTGTGATCTGAACAACATAAAGTACAGATCACACACTGGGCTTGTAGTCTCACCAGATAAAGAAGCTTGAAGCACCTCCTCCTAACCAGTTTACTTCTGTATCTGGTTATGTTAATAATATTGTGGTATGTTATTTTTGCAGTCTTTTAGGGAAAAAATGTATAGGTAGGGATTGACATCTTCTGGCATTTAGAACCTCTTTACCACAGTGCTTATCTGTTGTTTTAGCAGTGGTCTCGGGCTCCTCTGGACATGAACCCAGTGGACAACAGGCTGAAGTTGCCATTTGCCTGCACTCCACCATCCCTTCAGAGTAAAGGAAGGGAGTTGAGGGATGTTTGGATAAACGGCAAGTGGAGCCACCAGGTTAATACTTCCTTCTCCATTAATTCTATGTAACTTAGAACTGTGAGCCTGTTATGGATTACCCACACAGTGTCAAGGGCTACAAGGCCACTGCATCACCCAGGTTGCCAGTTACTTTCCCTAGGTATTACCTTAGGTACAGTACTTACTTGAGCAACCAACCCACAAAGGGTGAATGGACGTGAGTGATGCCAGCTGCTGGCACCAGGATTCATGCCTTGGCACTTTCAGGCAGACAGCTTTGTAGCTAGAGATGCTAGCCACAAGATCACTGTGGCAATACATCAGTTGGGAGAAGAGAAATATAACACGAGACAATAATACAAACAGGTAGGGAAGAGGTGTTGAAAACCTCAGGCTTATTTATTGAACCCAGTGGACTGTAGGTTGAAGTTGCCCTCAACCTGCACTCCACCTTCGGAAGGTAAGGGAGCTGAGGGTCATTTGCTAAACCAGGTAGCTCCACCACTTGGTCATATCTTTGCCACAGCAAAAAGGCATCCCTCTCCTGCACCTTAGTGGCATAGATTGCATAAATAACATAAATGCAAGAGAATATTAACATAGCACATTCAGACATAAACTGATAATGGCAGGGTGCTAGAAAAGGCCTAATGATATGATGAGAGAACAGGCCAGGTTATTAGTTAAGAACTTAAGTTAATGTTATGCAGCTGTAGAAAAATAATATGCCAGTCATTACAAGAAGCATGTTGCATAATTCTACCCTCCGTAAGTTACTGAGGCCTTATATATATATATATATATAATATATAAATGAATGAATGTTATGTTTTATGAAATGAATTCGAAAATACATTTTACAAATACTTAAGCATTTCCCTAAACTATGTCCTCAATGTATGTGTAAGAGAAAGCACATTACAGTCAGGAATAACCCATGTACCAATATTAGCTCCTTCAGTAATGACATTTTATTCTTGCACTTCCAGACAATTTTATTCAGCTCAGGAAGTATCCAAGTGAAGAGATTAATGTATGTCTATCCAAACTCTGAAGTGCAAAGTCTCTCCTGAGCTGAGAGAGGGTGTGTGAGAGAGAGAGAGAGAGAGAGAGGGGGGGGGGATGGGAAGAGAGAGAGAAGGGGGGATGGGGAAGAGAGAGAGAGAGGATGGGGGGAGGGAGCAAAAACAGAGAGGGAGAGAGAGAGAGAGGATGGGGGAAGGGAGCAAGAACAGAGAGAGAGAGAGAGAGAAGATGAGGGAGGGGAGCATGGAAGGAGAGAGAGGATGGGGGATGGGAGTGAGGAGAGAGAGGATAGAGGAAGGAAGCAAAGTGAGAGAGAGAGAGAGAGGATGGGGGAAGGGAACTAGAAAGAGGATGGATGGAGGAAGAGAGAGAGAGAGAGAGAAGTGGGGGGATGGGGGAAGGGAGCAAGAACAGAAAGAGGATGGGGGGAGAGAGAGAGAAAAAGGAGCTGGGGGGAAGGGCGAGGGGAGGAAAGAGAAGAATCAAATGTCACAGGGCTGACAGAGTTAACAACACTTACCGGGTACTATAGCTTCCCAGATCTTACAAGACTAATGACTTACCGTAACTCCTTCAATACGATGACGTTTTATTTTTTCCTGTCACCAAATGATTTTATTCTGCTCAGGAATTTTTTTGGTAGTGATGTTCAAATGCAGTCTACATCTAACATTTGCAGTTTGAAAAGTGTCCCAAGAACAAAGTCTATATCTAACATTTGCAGTCTGAAAAGTGTCCGAGTTGAATAAAATAACTGGAGACAAAGAATAACAGTAAAAAGTAAGTTACCAGTGCAATGTTGTCCACCATGTACAAGCAGTAATATACAGCAAGTAACTTTTACATTTATTTGAGTCTGACGAGTTTCAATATCAAATATAAATATAAACTTAAACTTATTGGTTGGTCTGCTTGAAGTAAAAGTTAGGTAAATACAGCCATCATCAATCGCAAAATTCTAACCAATACCGGATGCACTTATAATGTCTAAATTAACCCCTTCATCCTGATGATGTCTTTTTCATTTATTCTAGCACCCCCAGACAATTTTATTCAGCCTTGGAACGATCCCAACCCATTCAGATAAAAAAACTCTCCAATGCTGAATAAAGTCATTAAGAAGATGGCAAGAATAAAATTTAAAATAGGTTACCATGATGACAGGGCTAAGTAATAGCTAGTATCAAAATAATATACCTAAACACTGCTTGTTTTCCAAGTTCTGTATCTGAAATAACTTAATAATGTTCTATACAGTCTACTGTATTGTTATGTACATGTGAATGGACATACCAAAACATAACTTATTCCAGTAGCAATTTGGTCAGGAATAGTTTGCATGTAAACAATGATATGAGATGTGCCTCTAACTGAAAACATCTGGTTAGATTTTACCTGTTTATTATAGATATGGCTGTGCTGTACTAGCATATTGTACTGCCTCTTTCAATGGCTGAAGCAGTCTCAGCAGTGAATGTAATTGGAAACTGACAAATCCATGAAAAACCCTCTCACTACTTTTCTGTAACTCAATTACGCAAACCCCTCTAATGACGTGAAGCACATACCCAAGCTAATAATTTTTCCTGTCCCAAACCAAAAGAAAAGTAAACAAAATTAGAATCCCAAGGCAAGATGTGCAACTCGAGGATGAAGATCTCCCTTTGTAATTATCGTGGATTTGTCACTTATCCACCAAGCACCACAATTACATTTTGACTAACATCAGACAATTTCAGCCGAGGGAAAAATATACCAGTAAAAGGATTGGAATACTACAAAAAAAAAAAAACCTAATCTATCTGACTAAATGAATACTGAGTGACATGAAAAGGTGAGAACATGAGATGCGATGTTGGGCCATGAATCACAAAGCAACTTGGAATAAATTTTCATCTTGTAAGAACTAGAAAACTGAGAAGATTCTCCACTTCCTTCTCAAAGTCCTTGCAAAAATCACCACTTCCTTCGCTTGGTCCTTGAAAAAACAAACCTAGCACATTATTTTGACAAAGATCCTAACCCCAGCTGATGGCCAAATGCAGCCACATGATGGACATATTTAACTAGCAACTGAGGAGACTGCTAGCTTGTAATGAAGGCTAATCACAATTCAGTATAGGAGTGACCCAACACCACCATGTGAAAATAAACTGACTATAGTTACATAAAATACCTGATCACAAGTTCTTTGTGACTCCGGCCCCAAAACCAGCTCCAAACCTGGACATGGATGGAGTTGCACTGAAGAGTTAGTGCTGAGGGAGTTACCAGCCTGGCGTGGTATTAGCCAATCGTCGCATCCTCCTGTAAGCCAATATAAGTATTAGAAAAAGGAAACTGTGAAGTGTAAGATCATCATCATCACCATCATCCCAACCCGAGTTACCACATCCTACTGTAAGCCAACACAAGCATTACCCTGGGAAAAAAACAGTGAAGTGCAAGAATAATTATATTATCATGATCATCCTAGCCCTAATTTCCATCTAAGAGGATGGGGTGAGGTATGATCTAGCAACAAGAGTTAAAGGTAAGGGTAAAGGTGGGGGCAGATTTCATGATGCATTTTACCATGTTACTCATCAATGTAGATGGCCTTTGAGCTTGGGGTGGGGTCATTTACCTACCACCCTGGAATACAAAGCTGCAGCATCGTCCACATTACCACCGCTATCTCCCAAGGTATTACTCTTGATACTCATTTTATTTACAAACCCACAAAGGGTGGATGGAAACGTGAGTCAAGTGGTGCCAGCGTCCGACAACAGGATCTGAACCCAAGTGTTATCAGGCCAGCAGCTTCACAGCTAACCATGCTATTTGGCTACTAGCTTTATTACTTTGGAACCCTAAAGGTGTATTGAAACTATGAATTGTGTTATCATACCAGGTTGCAACAGGTGCCAAATGGGGTAAAATATGACAACAACTACTGTACTGAAGCTAAGCTGAACAAATGAACGCACCTTGTATTTCTGTCCTGGTCACGGATCTTCTTCTCCATTTCTGCATCAGTGAGAGTCTCCAGGAATGGTGACCATTGCTCTGCCTCACTCTGGGACCGGAAAGGCACCTCCACACATGGCAGTGGCGCCTCACTGCGGTGACGAGGTCATGGTTTTCATGATCAACTTTACCCTATTTCCCTTAATGTACACTACCACAATACATTGTGTATCTAATGCACCTCACTCACCAGTATCATCATCATCATCCTGATTCCTTCCCCCCCCCAAGATGGGGTGAGGTAACATCAAGAAAACAAGGAATGACAATGCACAAAAGAGGAAGAACTATGAACAGCTTGCCCAGTCAAATGGAACCAGACTTCATTGACTCACCATTCAAGCCTTAAGAATCCTGGCTCCACCTCACACACTTAACCATTTGTGCATAGTTTTTAACATTTATTCTTTATAGATGCATTTCACATAACAACAGAGAACATTTTCAACAACCTAAAGGAAAATCTAGTTTGAAGCAGCCAGATTTCTTCACTCAACCAGGTCATATCCAGATGAGCTAAAAGCCTGAACAGCATTACATGTTGAATCCTGGCAATGCATGGATGTGTAAACATTTTTCACCCTCAGGTGGCAGTTTGTGGAACATCATGTATGAAAGCTTATTTTAGTGGCCAAACACCCTTACTATCATCACCCTGTATCTACGGCCTTGAATCTGAATTCAGAGTTTTCCTACTAGACCAGGCACATCCCCAATACGTTTGGGTACCCACCTGAACAAATAAGTACGTAGGTACCAGACCACCTTCCCTCTGCTTAAATACACGATAGCCATCACAAATCACAACTTTGTATTCAGCTTATGGGCGTATCCTTGTTCTATCACATGAATGCAAACCAACCATACCAACCTGAAGGCGTATGTGCGCTGGTGCCAAAACAGCTGTCCCCTCACAGAGTATGCAATGGCAGTCACAAACTCGCCCCCAAGGCCCAGCTCCGAACACAGCTTGGATGCAAACTCTTCTGGGGAGTTCTCCGGCTCTGACATGTCCCACTCAAATTGGTCATTGAGTGAGATGTTGCCCACATGGATGTTAAGCTGGTGGAAGGATCAAAGTTGCAGTTCCTTTACCTAAACTTGCCAGTGATTGTCATCCTTTTTGCATCTTATTTTACACAGCACAAGAGCAAAATGAAACAATACAAGGCTCTACAGCTTTTTCACAGCACTTCTTCATTACTAACACCAAATTCTAGTGTTAATCTCTTCTTACAGCTCACCAGGAAGATGGAAAAAAGACAGATTTAGGCCAAGGGATAAGTCTGGTCAAAATCTGATGGATATATATTCTTAACCTCATCAGTGCCACTGCTACCATCAAAAGATAATATTGAGATCAACTGAGAACTATAATTGTGAAGGGCTTGGAAACATCTCCATTAACCCCTACAGTATGAGTTTTATGAGGAAGTCTTTTGAGGATGTTTAACTAAGACGAGGATCGGCCAGGTAAGTTACTGTGGGACATATTCATATCCCTCTAATGTGGGACAGCTCTAGTACTCTACTGAAAGGATGTGAAGGAGGAGGATTTTTTTTTTTTTTTTTTTCTTCAGTGAAGGGAGGAGAAGAGAGAAAGAGTGACAATAACAGTGAATATGTGGAGGAAAAAAAATGGAAAGAAAAGGAAAGGAGTGAAGACTTGGAGAAAAATAAATACCTAGCGGCAACTATCATTAATAGGCATGGACCCACTTAAAGGATAACCTTCATATCAAAGTGGTCTAATAAAATGGATGGGCAGAGGTAAGGTAAGGTAATGTTAAGGCCATTGTAAGGTAAAGGAGGTAACGTCGTATAAGGTACAGTACGAGAACATAAGGGAAGAGGAGTGTGTGAGTGACAATAAGACTGAAAGTGTAAATAGTAACAAAAATCAACAGCCTATCCAACCCAACCTTAATGATAATCCTGGTGTCAGAGTGGTCTGAGATGATGGTCTGTGATGGGAACTGGTCAACCTGCTGTCTGATGGAGGCAGATATGGCAGGCACAAACATCATGGGGTTGAGGTCAAGGTCATCACACAGCAGCTCTGCAAACTGCTCTGGGCTGATCAGCATCTCTGTTGGTGGGTGGGGAAGAGAGATTTAGAGAGATGGCATGTTGTTTTGGATACTGGATATGTATTCCACGTTGTGGTGGAGACACTGGGGTAGTCACAATGGTGGCCAGGGTAGCATTGTCCGACCCTGAAAATATCCTTATGCCTGGCTACTCCTCTTTCCTCCCTCCCCATTTCTCTCTTAACATCCCTGCACCCCCAGAAAGACCTCTCCCAGGAACACCTCATATTAGGCTTGTCCACCCCAGGCTTGTCCACCCCACTGCAACTCCACTTTTTCAATCCTAGCTATGCTCCAGTTGTGTGATGGAAGAACGGACAGGGGAACATGGATGCAATTTGCCTGTGACTATGCCCTGTGCTAGGACAGCTGAGTGGTTAGTTGCAGGCAAGGAAACTGCCAACCATTAGGCCAGGGTTGAAATCCTTGTGCAGGCAGGTGGTGGGGCTGGTTGGTAAAATGAATACCTATGGGGAGATAGCTGTGGTAAGCAAGATAATTCAGTGGCCTTGTATCCCAGGTACCAAGGCCTAAGTTATGGGGATGAACACAAAATCAGTTCTTCATCAATCTGATAGCCCTACACACTCCCATCCCTTGCTTTCTCACACACTCATCACACTCATGCACAGTACACACCATTTTTATTCCAAGTGAAGGTGTCCCTCAGCTTCTGGCCCTCAATCTCCATGTCCAGGCGGATGGGTACCAGTTCTTCCCGCTGGCAGGAGTTTTCGTGGATCTGTGCCGGGTCCAGGTCATCGTAGCTGTGGGGAGAAGAGTTATAGACAACACAGCTCTTACAGTTCTTTTGCACTCTTTTCACTTTGACTTGGCTGAAAATCATACCTCTGGACACAAGGAATTATAGCCTAAAAGGATCTTATAAGCCTTTCAACAATCTTTACACTTGGCCTGGCTTTCCATACTTTTGTAGCTTATTTTATGTAGGTCAGTGGCAGAAAAAGACAATATTATGGTTCTACATCAATTCCATAGCCCTTCTTCAGGACTATACTTTGTTCTAAAAAATTTGGCTTAAAACTGTCATCTCTCTATCTTGAATGCTGAGTTTTATCCACACATTAACACCTGAAATATTGTGATAGTCACAAAGAAGTGCTCTGTTAAGGACATGCAGCTGTAGTACTGTTTTATTCTGCCAGTGAGATGTGTGAAATAAGCTCAAAAAGGAAACAAATCTAGGCCAAGTCAAGGTGAATGAATTATAGGTGGTCTTGCCTTAAAGTTACCCCTCTCATGCTCAGAACAACTCTCATATTCTCTTTCAATTAATGCCAAATGATTTATTCAGGGGAAACTGAGTAAATAATAATTAAATATCACGTGTTTAAAACAACTCTACTATTCTATTCCAATGCAAGGTAATTTAATGTAGCTGAGAGAGGGGGTATATGTTGTAGGAGTGGAGGGGTCAGTGAAATAACAGGGGACAGCAATATGGAGGTGATTTGTTTGTGGCCACTCCTTACAGGATTAAGATGGCTGGCTATAGATAGACAGATAGAGAGAGAAAGGGTATAAAATAAACCCTCTCATGACCTGCACAGCTCTAGTATCATATTCTACTTAAAATCAAGTGATTTATTGAGGGGAGGCTGAGTAAAAAAAAATCAGTCCTCTAATGGTTAGGACAAGTCTTGGTATCCTCTTAAGACCACATTCTGTTCACCTGAGAATGTTAAAAGGGTTAATAATGAAATAATTATGATTTTATTCTCTCATTAATGAATGCAATGGGTAACTTCAAGAAACTGGAAAAGAAAAAAAAGAGAAACAGAGATATCAATGGAAAAATAAATAATCATCACACTGGATGGATCTATGAACAGGAAAATGACAAAAATCTATCTATCTATCTATTGCCAGATACCGTAATCCCATAAGGGGTGGCCATTTGACTTTATTTGTTTTACGGGCAGGGGCACTAACCCTCCACCAACCCATTTGCTGACATGTAGGGAGTAAATGAGAAGTATTAATTAAAAAATCATCATCATCATCATCACCCTTATTCCCACCTGATATTACAGGGTGAGGTAAGATATATAAACAAAGAAGTATTAAAAGTGGGATATTTATCGAAACCATCCATCATCATCAACATCATCAACCGTTATTATTGTCACGATCCCAACTCTTAGCCTTATCTGATATTATAGGGTGGGGCAGCAACAGTGGGGGAAGTACCAATCCCATCTCTCTCTCTCTCTCTCACACACACACACACACACACACACACACACACACAAAAGAGGGTGGGGCAGGGCAGGGCAGGGATGCAACAGGGAGGGGGAGGGACAAGTACCAAATGTTGTTGGAAAAAAAAAAAAAGCAGGGTGGGGCAGGGCAGCAACAGGGGGGGAAGGACAAGTACCAGATGTCACTGTCCTTAGCAAAAAAAAAAAAAAAAAAAAAAAAAAAGAGAGAGAGAGAGAGAGAGAGAGAGAGAGAGAGACAGAGATGCATCAGGTCAAGAGGCTTCAAAAGCTTCATGAACATCTGAAGCCTTTACAGTAGGCTTCACTGGAGTCACATTCCTGCTTCACAAGACTATAAAAAGGTTCACTATCCTGGCCTCTATTCTAGCCTAATGTTGAATTTACAGGAAGGAAGAGGAAAGAAGAGTACAGATGCTTTCCATATCTGTAGCTCTACCTGCAGAAAAGAATCAGGGGTAAGTGATAAGACTGTTTGTGTATCCAAAGCCCTAGTTGTGAACTCCAGGGTGTGTCTGCTGTCTCTTGGGCTTCAGTCTTGTGGGAGGCAGGGAACAGAGCTGACCTGCCATAACTAGCCTAGAACATCAGGAACAGTGCAATTTCTTCCCAGTTTTCTTTTGATTTCTTGTCAGAATTTTTGTGATTTCTCATTTTCTCGCCAATAGTCTGAACTGCTAACTTAACTGTAGATAAAAGTTTGAAGAAGGTTGAGATGGTGTGGACACACAATGGAGCTGACCTACTACCATATGGAAGGTCATGAGCAGCCTTGAACATCAGGTATGGCTTTTATTTTTCTGTGGTTTCTTGTCAGTAACATTAACATGCTAACTTAACTCCAGCTGAATGGTTAAGATGAAATATAATGAGACTGTATGGACAGATAAAGGTGTTGACCTATAGGCTCGTCTACTGGGATCAGCCTTGAATACCAATTAATGTCCCATATTTTCTGTGATTTCTAGCTTGTAACTTCAATTGCTAATTTAACTGCAGCTGCATGTGTGAAAATTAAAATACTCTGAGATTGCAGGGACAGACAGTGGTGCCAAGCTGTGAACTTCTGTACCTTAATAAACCTCCAATACAGTACTAGGTAAATTGTATCTACTGTGATTCCTTGCTGGTAACTTGAACTGCTGATGTATCTGTAGCAGAACATATAAAGAAACATGCCGAGATGATATGGACATACTGATCTCGTTATTTTGGAAGCATTCTATAGTAAGATCTCACGTGTAAACACCTTTTCGTCTATAACACTTCCATCAAAAATTAAGAACGAACACAAAGCATCTTTTAATGCAGCCAGTTGGTGGCCAGAATCACATGATTTACTCTAGTCAATCACCAGCTGAGGTGCTGTCTGGCAGTTTCATCATAGTCTCTGTAACAGGTGCTCTCCCATTACTGCTTTTGTTTTTCAGAAATGAGCCACACAATAAAGATAAGGCTGGATATTTTTTTTGGGGGGAGGGGTTGAACTGAACCATGTGGGGTCTAGGTTAGGTTAAGTGGTGTCAGGGTAACCTAATGTCTAGAATGATTTGTAATTCAATCACACTGACAGTGCACACATTCTTCGAAATGATGAGGTTCTGGTTGATGGGTGTAGCCTGGAGTACTAAAATTAAGACAGATGGAGTGAGTGAGTGAAAGCATGAGTTAGATTCACACTGAGCTTGATAACAAGACTGAGAGTGTGTGTGAGAGGGAGAGAGATGAAAAATAAGAGTAAGATAAAGACTGAGACTGTTAAAGACAGAGACAGTGAGTAAGATGGCAGGCAGACAATCCTGTGTGTGTGTACCACTTGGGAAAGGTGAGAATCTTATTTGAAATCATTCTGATGTGGTCTGTGTTGTAAATAATAAGGATGAGTGAGGAACTGAGTTTGAGTTAGATTATGACAGAGAATGAGAATTAAAATATGAGACACAGTGAGAGAAGAACATGAATATGACTGAGACAGAGTGAGTGTGCAAGTGATAGAATTAACACTGGGGAAAACCTGAGAACGAGTGTAACAATATGACAAGTAGACAGTCCCTATCATACCACATGGGGAAAGTACGGATCTTCTTGGAGATGCGGTTGCGGTTGATTGGTGTGGCCTGTGGTACTGCATCCAGGTGGGAGGAGTTTGAGATGGTTGGCACCCAAGGAGTGCTGGGTTTCTTTACCACACGCTCAGCTCTGCGGGGAAAGCATTACAGTATTGAGATTTATTAGTGTTTAGAATTTATGGGCCAAAGCAAGAATAATAAAAATAAATATGGCTGTGTTGGTGGATATACGAAGAGTATTGTAGTACGTGTCTTGCAGTTCAAAAGGTAAAATTGTATCCATACACTTTTGTTTACTGTGGATATAACTATTTGTTACCAAAACTTGTACTGTTTCTTCACAATTAACTTATTTTCAATACTTGGGCATACTTTCTGCTGTACATGTATGGGTATTATTTATTTAGTTATTTAACCATTTCAGTCAATGGTAAAACTAAACTGGGTCGGCCATAACCTAACTTAACTCTAATTGCAGCTAATTTAAACAAGCCTCACATAACCTAGTTTAAGTATCTCCCCACCTTGAAGCAATGGCCTCTGGATCTTGCTGCTGGCTCAAAGAAAATGCTGGTACTATCCCTCAACTACTCGGTACTGATACCAAGAGCAGAGAGAGAGAGAATTAATGTAACCAAGTCAAAGCAATCCGAACCTAACACAACCTACCCTAATCTATCTTATGTTAATCAAACTACGTACTAGTAATGTAAGCAAACAATACCTGCCACAACCAAACCTATCTTTCCCTAACCCAGATTAATGTAACCCAACTTAATCTCTCTGACCTTGCAGCAGCCACCTCTGGATCCTGCTGCTGACCCAAAGACAGTGCTTGTAACTGTCCTCATTTTCTTCTATGATGTAATATTATGTAATATCATGTAACATCATACAACTTAACCTAAGTTAACCTAATCTGCCCTTGTCTATATCCTCACCTTGCAGCAGCGGCTTCTGGGTCCTGCTGCTGCCTGACGGATAATGCCTTGTACTTGTCCTCATTACCCTCGATGATGTCCTCAACCTCGGACGCACGGAGTAGTGAGATGTTGGAGGCCAGGACGTGCTGCGTCAGACCTGTCAAGGCTATGTAGGTAAAACATACATGGACATATCATCTTCAGTGGGGTTTATTTGAAGATGTTTTGTATTTATATATACATGCATTAAGTAGTGATACTGTAATATATGATGATGAAAATGACAACAGCTGCAAATGAATATGGTGCAGTCTTAGTTTTAACTCACATCTTGGTTTATCTAAACATTTTTTTCACTGGTATAAACATGCATGAAGTAATATATATGTACACTTGCCCCAACATATACTGGTGCACTGTGTTATGATACATGAATTGAAAAATATGGGTAAATGCAGTTCTGTCCTCACACATACTGGCAGCCCAGTTGGAAGATGACTGTCATATCAGTTACTGCCTATAGTCTGCATAATATGTAAGGAAAGATTATATATATCATAATGTAACTGGCATTAACTGGCTATTAATTTTGCATGGTTGAATCTAAATGGCACCATACAGTGCACAAATACATTCTGGAGCTAGTGTACAGAATGGAAATGGACGTGATAATAGGCAGTCGACAGATGGGCTTAAACCAAACATATTATGTGTGACAAATGAAGATGACAGCAAAACCAGATGGTATCAGTGAGGGATGGGTAGGAGTACAGTATTTTAAAAGTTTAAATGATAAGTGAATGAATGTAGAGCTAATTTCACTATGCAATTTGCTGACAACAATAGTCTCCTTTTTATGTAGTGTGATAATCTAAAAATTTACATTACAGTATTCTGATGTGACTGCAGGCATTAGTTTGCACGCTGGTGGAAGGCCAACACATGCATACTTACACCATGGGTCATACACAATATAATACTCTTTGGTATTGTACTAAACTATACATACTTATCAGTAAGTACATGGCTCCTATCACAGGGTATGCTATGGAGTCAGTCATCAAATAATAATGAAATGTTTGTACATCTGTGAATGCTGGTATTTACCCATGCTATTTCATCAATGTTGGAGTGTTTTTCTTTGCATTTCTTTACTTAAATGATCTAAGTTGTTTTCAAAGGTTTCTTCAAGTTGTTTACAAGACAGGGAAGTTTGACTGGCGTATCATACAGTAGGTGTATTAGCACAACCCTTTACACTTTACAAACCCAACCCTCAGATGAACACGAGACTACCTGCATGTCACAGTGTCTACAATTTTATCGTACCCATGTTCCATCCTATTGGGAAATGTGGAGAACTGAGTTGGCATGAAGACGGTGATGATATTTTATGGTTACGCTTCTGATGATTTGATAATTTTTTCTTAAACCATTTTTATCAACCCTTCAGGCAAGCTGATGCTTTTCACATCCTTCAATGCTGTTGTATGGAAAAGAATCAAAATGGTTGTACCATTTAAATCACAATTTTGCAGAGTTCAGCTTTGTCTTTCATAACTAGGCAAGTTCTAATTCCAAAGTCTGTTTTGAATGGAGATGCTTAATCCCTTCATCCCTCATATAAAATTATGTAACAGAAAATGTAAAAGCATGATTGTGCCTGAAAGGTAAAGCTCCCAAAGCATTAACACTAAGGAGTGACTGTTCTGTCATAAGAAAACTAATTAACTACAATGTAAAGTATGAACACTGTTTTTGTGCAAAGTATGATGAAGCAGTAAGCTCAGCAGATACTTTCTGCAAGCCCTGTACACCTAATCTTACATTATTCTTATGCTAAAACACAGGTAAATTAAGCTCAAGCAATAATATGCATGAGGAAAGATTAGGTTGATAACAAAAGAGAAGAAGGCCGAGTGCAAGATGAAAAGAATAATTCAAGATGCCAAGAAGATTAAAGTGGGAGACAGATGGATAAAGTAGGGAATGAAACAGAGAGACTAAGTATGAGAAAGACTTGACAGTTATGTATGAGAGAGACTATGAAGGAAGGATAGAGTTACGGAGTATGTGAGAAAGACTAAGTGTGAGATGGCAGGATAAATTTGAAAGGTACATGAGGAAGACTAGTACGAGACAGCATAGTATCTGCCCCTTGATACAGCAACATTCTTGCTGTCTCCACTACATTTTAATCAGCATAGTTACTGATACTGTTATTGTGTCCCTAGACTCATATAGACATGAAGCTTTTGGACTGCAAGCTGAAGTTTCCTTCCTTCTGCTGTCCTGCATCCTCTTTTCAGAAGATAACGAGGGAGATGAAGGACATTTACATGACTGGGCAACAGCATCACCCTGCCATATCAATGCCACCATGTGAAGGCACCCCTCTCCAGTACCAGTGAGTATAGTAGAATCCCCAAGTACTAGGGAAGCTAATGCAGGAAACATCTAACCCGCTCCTGTTTAAAATAATAATAATAATGTCCAGGTGATTGCACAGTCACCTGGATATGGCAAGAATAGTAGTAGCAGGGCAGCATGTGTGGCCCCAGGTTCATTCAAGATGTAATCCTAGTGGTCTGTAGGCTTAAGCTCATCTCTTGCAGTTCACCATCTAGATTTGGGGGATAGGGAAGTAGCTGAGGGATATTTTTATAACTACAGTACCTAGCCAAGCAACTTGGTTATCTAAGTCACCACATGGTGTCCCTCTCCAGCACAATGGCAAGACTAAATCAGAGAATGTCATCAAATTAGAGAGGTCAGGAAGTCCACAAGGGAACATGGTTAAGCCCACAGATGTCTTTTTCACCTTATTCTTGTCATTCCCAATAATTTCATTCAATTAAGGTAGGCTTCTTGAACTGGAGGGATTACATATACCCTTAATAAACACTTCCAATGTGAAACCATTCCTATGTTGAATAAAACTGTTTGGTAGCAGCAAGAATAAACTAACTGATGTTACCTGGAATCGAGGAGATAAACATGACGGTTAGAAAGAGAGTTGATACACTGGAGGCAAGAAGATATATTAGTGCCAGCCACCCTTTATGCACTGTGATTAGGCAACTGACAATAGATAATACGATAATTCCTCATTTAGCACACATTCACTTAACACATTTTCACTATGTCCATTAACTTAGGAACAATTGTCACATGATGCCAAAGTTCACTACTAAGTGGTCAGAATAATGGTCAGAACTGAAACTACTCGCAAAAGCATTTATCTAAATGACTGTATTCCTTAAAGACCATACATACTGAATTTTATAGCTACATACACAGACACTCAATTACATCTGATATATTTTCATACTTGCCTGCATTTTTTTTATATATATATACTTCAGATAATAATTTTCACATACAGATGTATCTCTAGGAGCCACCTTTCTAGTCAGTCATGCCCGAGGATTTTCACACACAAGGTGGTTCACTGTAGCGAAACCCTATACAGTGCTTTACTGTTAAATCCCTAAGAACTTTCACACCCAAGGTACTCTATTCTGGTTAAGCCCCATATGGCACTTCACTGTGGTTACTAAAGGATTTTTACATGCAAGCGGCTTTATGTTAGCAAAGCCCCACATGATCCTGCATCTACCTAGGACTTGGGTACTTATGCTTGTTGGAATGTAACCTTCACTAAAAGCAATTCGACTTAAGATGACATTTCAGGACAGTGCTAAATGAGGAATTACTGTATATATAACAAATGCTAAAGCCAGTGTAATGTAGTGCATAAGCAAGCTGAAAAAAAAAACAAATCAATGTGATAACTCGCCCCACACCGGACCTAATTCCATCAACTTTTTGCGCTCGTCATTGGTGATGGAGCGGCGGTACATCCCAGGGAACTTCTTGTACAGCGACCCTCGGAACAGACGAAGGTAGTTCCCCACCTGAGGAAAAAATGAAACTATTACCACAGGCTCTAACAACTCACCCTCAACTTAATAAACACTGCCAGGCTCTTGTAACTCACTCTCAGCTTCATGAAATTCGTTTTAGCTGGAACAGAACAGTTGAGCTGTTCCAGCCAAAAGATGGTTAGCAGTACCCAATATCAACAAACTTAGCCTCTTATACAACCTCAAAGCTGAAAAAGTAATCCAACATAAGTTGAATAGAATATAAAATGCCCTTTGCCCCCAAGACACCCACTGACACCTAACTTGACATGGACCTGCTTGACATTCCAGGCATGCCCATGTGAAATTTTAGCTTATTCCACCCAGCAGTATGCCCTGAAGAGGGTTCCCAGTGTCTGGCCAAAAACTGGGCAAAAAAGTGCCCGTGCAACTGACTGCACACAATTATAATTTATATTACCGTTGTGAGCTTGTCATTCTGTGTCTTCTGGTTTATGGCACGCTGAAATCAGAGAGGGGCAAATGCAGACAGTCAGAGACACACACACACACACACACACACACACACACACACACACACTTTGGGTTCACGTTAATATGGGCCTGTAGCCACATCATCATCATCTATACAGGAATTCCTCATTCAACACACTTTCATTCAAGTTTTTCACTACTGTACAAAGCTGCTATTAAACACATGAATATTTTTCACAAATCATGCCACTGTTAACTATTATGTAGCCAGGAAATCATCACTTACCCATCATCATCATCATCATCATCATCCCCACCTCTTCTCCCACTTTAGAATGGGGTGAGGTTAGGTTGTTATAATATATATATATATATATATATATATATATATATATATATATATATGCCATATAGAAAAATTAATTTGATCCAAGCCCAATTGACTGGGGCCACATTCACATTTGAACTTACCATTCACACCCCAGAATTCTTCAAGAAACTTAACTCAAGAACCTGATGTGGAAATAACACCAAACTTATGGATAAAAATCTGACATTTCTCAAGACCTGAACAATTTAACCCCCCTACTAAACTGTCAAGATTCATTAATTTACTTGTGCAGTTATAACCTGACAATTTTGCTAAGTCAGGGGATGCTTTGGGCTACGGTAACGTTTCAGGGGTCAGATATAGGCCTAAGTTGGTCTTCATGAACCCGTTAACCACAAGGATCTCCCAAAAAGTTAAGGAAAATCGTCTTTTGGTAGCTGGTGAAAAAAATTAAGCCACGTTGCAAAAATGGAGCCAAGGGCGTGTAGTCTGATATAAGGGGCCAAGGGAGTGCAACCTGATAATACAGGGAGATATTAACAAAATACAAAGCTGCAGGACTGATGCCCCGGCCGCATGTTTCTGTTCTGTATGGGTATTCGTCTCAATACCACAGCCAGCCACCTCAGCCAAGCAGCACTAGTAGGATAGGTTTGGTTAGGTTAGATTTTAAATAACCAGTAATTTTGCCTGGGAAACACGCTATGCATATTTTCGAGAAAATCCTATGGTTAGTTTTGAAACGACGGGGTGAGCTTCGTTCCTGAGAGTTTCCTGTGGTGAGATGAATATGCATACGCATACGCGCCCCGGCTTGATACTGCCTCCCAGCTTCCTCATCCCTCCTCACTCTCACTAATTTCATTATTCCCAACTTATTCTAGACTGATTGTCATACACAAAATAATTTACCTCAGAGCCGATGCACCAATACTCTCCATTTTCTTCCAGTTGAAAGCTAACAGGCTTGTCTCCGTAGGTCTTCGCCATTTTTGCAGTAAACAAGCGTGTTGGTAAAGGCAGCGTTGCCAGTTCCTAACTCTAAATATGCTGTAAAACCAAAAAAAACTGCTAGGTAATTGCTAAATATTAAAATCCCCAGAAAATCGCAAGATAATTGTATCACATTTTTAGAATGTTCCCAAAGCATTGTAAAGACCTCTATATTATCGCTAGAGTTCTTGTTGCTTGTAGGGAAACAAAGGTGAATGTCTATGAAGCTGGCGAAATCGCTGAATTGGCAATAATAGGTAGGCGTCACTTTTTAAATAAACATCTCATAGTTTCTCTAGAGTATGTTTTTGCATTTTTAATTGTGATTCTTGTGAAGTTTTAGCAATTATCATTGTCATCCTTGTTTTCCCATAGCGTCTACCTATCCGGTAACTATGAATGCTTGTAAACTTTATTGGCAGCCGAAACTTCACCATACAATACTTGTATCCGATTAAATCCCCGATTAAATAGCTTCTACCAGCGGCAGGTCATTTAAATCATAGTAAACATAAACAGTACAAACCCAAATTTGTGGGTGTGGCAAAAAGGGAGACAGAGGCTGATGTTGAGGGATGGGGTGAAGAGGAATATGAGGAAGGGTGTTGTGAGATGGAGGGAGAGCAATCTGGTGGCGGAGGGAAGGGTGACATGGAGGCTATTTGTGTCTGACCACTTCACTGTCACCACACAACGCCATCACTAACCTTGTACGGTATAAAATAAATCGCTAAGGAAGAGTGGTTACGAAGCCTTCTATAACCCTATTGCCTGCTGTCACCTGTAGCCTCACCAACACTGACCCGAGGCGGAGTAAATCGCCAAGGTAGAGGTATTATGAAACCTCCTATGTCTCTATTGCCCGTCAATGCTAACCCTTGGCATAATATAGTTTTTCAGATAATATATAGTCCGCAGAGGTACTTCGGTGCTCTTCTTAATACTGTAACTTGATCTAAAATTGACGTCTCTCCAACTTGAATACCGAGATGTAATGACAGATTAACACTAAAATATGATGCTAACCACGGAGAAAAATGCTATGGACGGTATGTAGAGTTGTAGCATTGTCCTTTCCCGCCACGGAGCTATGTGAAATAAGCGTAAAGGGACGAAAATATTGCGAAACTCAACATAACTGAGACGAAAGAGCTACAAGAGCGTGTGTGAGTAAGAAGGGCGTATGTACACTCGCACCAAAAAGTATCGGTGCAGAATATGTGGTAAATATTATGACACACGGAACAAAGGGAACTGAAAATTGTGGTTCTGCCCTCCCACACGCGGGTATCCCAGACGACAAATGAATGCTATTTCAAATACCTCTTGTGTCCTCCATAATGAGTACGGAATGGCAGCAATTGTTATAATATATACAGGTGTTAGCGGGCTGTCACTGCCACATGATCGAATAATTCCGGATGGCATCGGACCCACAGTGCTCCGATAGTTTTTGGTGCGAATGTACTTATTCCAGCATAGCGTCGATAAACTTTCATCGCATGTCAGTGATTGCAATTGCGTGTTTCGTTGTCTAGTTGATGGAGGTTTGATATTTACATGACTGCTATTGCTGATGTGGATGTGGATGATGATCAGGAGGATGAGGATAAGGATTTTTTTTTTTTTTTTTGGTCCTAGGTTCATCTGACTGTAAACCCAGTGAACTGCAGGCTGAAGTTGCTCTCTTCCTGAAGGTCACCTTCCTCCTTCCAGGGAAGAGGAAAGGAACTGAGGGACGTTTGTAGGCTATAACCAGGCAGTGTGCAGCTTGGTAATATTGGTGCTGCCACATGTGAAATGGTTTCAGAGGGTAAATGTGAGTTTATGTGGGTCTTATTATAGGTGATTAAGTTCGTAACGCCCTCTTGTATACTGTTTATACTGCTTTAATACTGACAGAGTTTGCTCTCAGAACACGCAAGAAGATGCCAAGGTGTTATGTGCGGAATGAATCGCAAAGGCAGAAGTGTTAGGAAATATCCAACCTATCGTTTTAATCCCGACAGAGTTTACATTAATAACATGTGAATGGATGCCCAGGTGTTCCGCGTGAAATACGTTCGTAAATCGCAGAGGAAGGCGCATTACGAGGCGGAATAAATCATAAATGAAGAGATGTTAAGTAAGTCTCTAACCTCATTGCTAAGTGAGGAATAAATCACAAAGGAAAGGGTGTTAGGCGGCGGAATAAATCGCAAAGGAGGTGTTAAGCAGAACAAATCACAAAGGGAGAGGTGTTAACGAAGTCTGCAACCCAATGTGCTATGTGACCTTCTTGCCCGGCACTGGTTGACATGAGGCTTCGCTCCCTGTCTCACCTCCACCAGGCGCGGCCATGTGCTGCAACAAGCACAGTGGAGGTGTTCGCACCTCTCTCCTTAAATTTTGGCAAGCGGTGGTTGTATCTTTATAACTCCGCTCCCTGGTCAAAAGTTGGTGCCATTGAAAGCATCGTGGCACCTTTGCTTCAGCGATTTATTTTATACATTACTCCACAATATCCTCTTATGTTACTGAATCACTTGTCTCCTAAAATGTTTGTATCTTTTTAAATAATTCCACTCCGTATTCTAACTTTAGGTGGCATTGGAAGCATCTTAGCACCTCTTCCTCAGAGATTTACTTTTCACATAGATAGATAGATATACATAAATTGGAATGGTTAGTGCACATCTCACTATTCTCTTGTAGGTTACTGAAGCACTTCTTTCCTCAAATGTCAGTTTTAAGAAAGTGTTCCACATGAAATACCAATACTTTAACACAGCCACCTGTCCCTAACTTAACCCAGCCCAAACTAGTCAAATAATCCAACTCTTCATTTATTGTACCCCGACCTACCCTGCCCTACCTGAACCCATCTTATTCCGTCCTGCTCTAACCTGCCCACGTGTACCATACCGTATCCTACCCTGCTCTATCCTGCCCTACCGTATCCTACCCTATCGTATCCTACCCTATCGTATCCTACCCTATCGTATCCTATCCTATCCTATCCAACCTTACTTTACCTTACACTTCATTACCCTTCATTACATTACCCTGCTCACTACCCTACCCTACCTTACCTTACACTTCCTTATCCTTCATTACATTACCCTACCCACTACCCTACCCTACCCTACCCTATCCTATCCTATCCTACGTTACCCTATCCTATCGTAGCCTAGCCTAGCCTCCCCAATCTAAATTGTCAACAACCTCTACCCTACCCTACCCTGCCATTGTCAATAACTTTTTTTCTTCTCCCCACAGGATACAAGCGTGAAGATGATTGGCCCACACAGCACCCCTCACCTTCAAAGCCCACCAATCACAGTCGCTGGTCATCCTGTCTTCGTGGGGGTCTCTTGGAGGGGGTCGGGGCGTTAATCTCTCCTACAGCTGAATAATTTTGTAATATATCGACCCATTTTATTTTTTCATATCCTCTAATCTCAGTAATAAAGTTTGATAAATAAATCTCCTTTGTAACCTGACTACACCTCTCTAATAAATACCTTTTGCCATATTTTATTTGTTGTTGTAATTGTTTTGTTGTTGTGGACCCAAACTCATGTGAAACGTGACCTCGATGGACTGCAGGCTGAAGCTGCCCCTCTCCTGCAGTCCACCATCATCCTCTTGGGGGACGGGGAGGTAGTTGAGGGACGTTTTTATAACCAGGCAGCTGTGCCGCCCAGCTATATCATTGCCACCACGAGAAGGCGTCCCTCTTTAGCACCAATGTAAAATCGAATGGAGGGAGCAAGAATATTCACACACACACACACACACACACACACACACACACACACACACACACACACACACACACAAACAAACAAAGGCTCTTATGCACAGTTTCGTGTGAATAGAATCGCTTGGCATTAAAGCAATAGTGTACTAAAATTGGCCTGATCATGAGTTAAAATGGTGACAGTATTAACACTCAGTACCTCGGTATTTTATTGCACCTCGGTATTTTATTGTAGGCTGTTGATGCAACCTTTATCGATGCAAAAAGTGATATAAATAGTATGTATGGGAATGTTTGGGTGCAATAAGGGGAATAAATCGCTAAGGAAGATGAGCTGCGAACCCTATAATGCCATGAAAACAACCCTTACTCTCAGCTGAAGGAAATCTGGCCTGAGCTGAGACTGAACAGAATTAACGTAAACATGAAAGCTTGAAAGATGAGTGTCTAAAAAGCAGCTAAAATAAAGCTAAAAAATCCTAAGCCATTAAAAAGTCATAGCTGCGTAAAGCTCAAAATGGTTACAGCATTAAGAGGAAGTGATGTCGGAAGTGATGACGTCAGTGGTTCAGGTCAGGTAACTCTATATTAAAATCTATATACGCTTAGAACGACATCAAAGAGAAGGGATGTTTGATTTTTACCGAGGCGAAATCTGATTTGAACCTCCCATATAGTCAAGGGGGATCCGGTAGTGAAACCTGGGGTGCAAAACCCGTAGATTACTTTTAAAACACCCTTCCCTCACATTTTCCTTGCCTAAATTATCGTTGTCAATGAAAACTCAAGATTTTTAACATAATGCAACAACCTCTTTGTCACTACTCCGTGCGAAGAATAAAATGTTAGTTTTTGAAATACACTAGGCCTATCACAACTCTATTATAGGGAGAAGAAATAGTTAATGTTTCCATGTGACTCGAACAGAGGCCATCGATAAAAAGTTGTGGAATCAGTCCGCTGGGTGGCGCTTCAATTATTTTACTTGCCTTTTTCTCGTATATATGAAAAGATACTTCAGTTTTGTCAGCACCAATACCTGCATGTGAGTGTTAACTAATGTGATATAGAAACAACATGGCGAGACGAAAAAGGAGGCAATGAGAAAATTAGGAAAAACCGAATCCTCGTTTTTCATTGGAGAGAGGAGGGGGTGTTATTACAAACCTGAAAGTTCATTGATTCAACACCTTTATCTACATGGAGAAAGTTTCAGTCTTTAGTGCTAAATTCGATACCGAAGATTCAAATTGCAATTCAACTGGATATAATGAAACCTTACACTCGTAGTTTATTATAAAGTCTCCAGCAAATTAAACATGGCAGGGTGCTGAAGTGTTGCTATTGTACTGGTACTGATAAAAAGTTGATTGTTGTCCACATCATTTTATTATCGAACAAGAAGGGGTCATATTCGAAGTGGCACTGGAGATTTCGGAGCACCCTTACCATTTATACTGCACATTACACCTCAATATCCTCATTTTTACTGCTGATGCAATATTAAAACGATGTAAATAAAATACATGCGACTATTAAGGTGTAAAATACAAAATAAATCGCTAAGGAAGAGGTGATCCGAAGCCTCAAATGCCACGTCATGTTGTAATTGTGTGGTTTGGGTGCAGATGGCACCGAGGTGGGATGGGAGGTGATGACGGTGGGAGAGAAGAAGACTCCCGTTTAGTTTTGCTTCTGGCGTCGGCTTGTTCACCTCTTCTGATTCATGGTAAGTGTTGGTGGTGTTTTGGTTTTATGGTGTTACTGCTATTGTTGTGGCTCCTGGATTATGTGAACGTGACCTTGATGGACTACAAGCATTATAGTTCCTCTTTTCTTGTCTACCAAATGTCTTTTGAAGAATAAGGAGTTGAGGGTCGTTTGCAGAAGTGACCAAAACTGAAAGTTTCGTTTGTACCACCCCAAAAAGGCATTAGTCTATAGAACCAGTTTGTGTTATGTTGCTGCCGTGTTAAATCTCGACGCTGATCTGATCTGAGTTGAACTGAAGGAACTGGATTCGGGAAGGAATGACTTAATTTTTGCAGACAGGCCACAGACCACGGACTCGATGGTCTAGAAAGTTCACGAATGTAATTCTCATGAATGCCTGATTAGATCTGGATTTTTTTAAAAAGGTGAATGGTAAGAGATTTTCATATAGGTCGATTAAAGGACTTTCATAACCGTGTAGTTCGCCGCGTAAGTTTTACATAGTTTTAAAAAAATATTTTCACATACTGCATTGGAAATTTGGAATTTAATCAAACTAGCAGACTCTGCGGAGCAACTTGTTTCACCTTTATTAATACCTGGTTTTGGTATTTCTTTCATTTATTGCCGTTTCTTTAGCGAGTAATCTTAACATACCCGGTGGATTTGTGTTGTCATATACAGTAGTGTATGCCTGTATGTTTTGTGTGCAAATGAATATTACCGAATCGTGCTCAGAGGTAGTTTTAGTTTCCCAACTTCCCAACTGGATGGTGGGTTAGGTTAGGGTAGGCGGGGTTGGGTTAGGTTAGGTTGGGTCAGGTTGGGTTAGGTTAAGTTTAAACTTAGATTAGGCCAGTCCCTTCCACCATTACTAATATTTTCGATCAGATTGTCAGTCATATTAGGGTTTATTCATTTGCACAAAAAAATGAGGCCTCAAAACACTTAAATGAACAAAACTATCGAATGAAAAAAAAAAAAAATAGGAAACGGCAACAAAGGAAATATTTACCTTTGTTTTATTCGTTTTATACAGTGGATTAAGGATTCGTATTGCTTAAATAACAAATTCCTCGACTTCACGTAGCTCAGTGATAGTGGTACAGCTCATCTTTCAGCTCCTCTTGACTAGTATGTTTTGAACTCTCCTCTGCTTTGAGGGTATGCTAAGCAATATTAGGACTTACAATGTCGGCCATACATTATAGTATTCGGTTGTTGGGAATGGCATGGTCAGCGTTACCCTCCATTTTCTTGCCATAAATTTCATGCATTAGTGTTTCTTTTACACCGTTGATTGCATGTAGTCACTTAGCATCCTGAACCGTCCCTGGAACGCTATAGAATGATGGAAGACCATCCGTATCTCTGGTGTAAAGTACCATTTAAATGAGGATACCATATCTAAACATTAAATATAACATTAAATATATTATATAGTTTTTCATTAGAGATGTTTACTGATTACTGAATATCGCTGTTTTAGAATCAAAGGATTGCTTTTCACAGTATTTATTTTACACATACTATATATCTTTGAAAACACTGCTTTATTAGAACTTGAAGATTTTTTAGTTTCAGATTACTTGGCATTTATTTAATTTTCCCATGTGACTACTCAGGTGTGTCGGTTGCTCATTGCACCTCTGCGGGCGTGGCTGGACCTGGATCTGTGTAGAAGTCAGGCTGCGTCTGGACCTTAACCTGTGGGAGTGTGGCTGTGACTGTGCCTGGACCTGCGTAGACTGTGTGGGCGCTTAGCTGTGGTTGAGGCCGTGACTGTAGCTGGACCTGAATCTGCGTGGGCTTCTGGCTGAGGCTGTCCTCTTCTCGGCTCAGGTGAGTTAATGTTGCCTCAAGCCGGCCATCTTCAAGACTGCACTCCTAAGCTAGTGTCAGTGATTTCACCTAACTGAATCGGGCCACTCCTACGGCTTTAAGTCGTGGGAGTATGAAATGAAGCTGTGTTAAAGCTTCCCTGGTTGGCACAGATCCACCAGGCTTGAGTTGAGTGTTATCGGCTGGACTGAAACTGGTTGGGTGTCGCTTAGGTGATGTCTCTAGTTGTTACTTTAATGCTGACAGCATGAAATATTTTTGCTTAGTATTTGTATGGTAATATTCAAGTGGATATTGAAGATTTCTGGGTTTTACTAGCCATCCTTGAACGTAACTTTAATTTTTACTTGGAGAAATTGCGTATTGACGTACCGTCGTGGACAATCAACAGTTTTGAATAATTGTGTTGCCAAGTTTGAGATGGTATTGATGGGTTTCGATAGTAACAGTTCACTGTCTTATCAGATATTGTAGTGTATTGCCTGCAGGTGTTTGTAAATATTAGCTTGTGAATCTGAACTAATACACTTGTGCTTCACAGGTTTTGGTGTTGCCCGATGCTCTGCCCAGCTTCCACTGATGCAACCTAAGGCTCTGAAATCTGAAGTTGGTGGACTCTGAAATTAATACGTAAAACTGATGGTTCAGTGCTATGGCCCCCTGCAAGTGTGGTGATCTTCTCAGGTGTGATGGCTCCCCTGCAAGTGTGATCCTCTCAGGTGTGATGGCTCCCCTGCAAGTGTGGTGATCCTCTCGTGTGATGGCTCCCCTGCAAGTGTGGTGATCCTCTCAGGTGATGGCTCCCCTGCAAGTGTGGTGATCCTCTCAAGTGTGATGACGTCTACCCAGCAAGAGTGGCGATCCTCTCAAGTGTGATGACGTCTACCCAGCAAGAGTGGCGATCCTCTCAAGTGTGGTGACGCCTACCCAGCAAGTGTGGTGATCCTCTCAGGTGTGATGGCTCCCCTGCAAGTGTGGTGATCCTCTCAGGTGTGATGGCTCCCCTGCAAGTGTGGTGATCCTCTCAGGTGTGATGGCTCCCCTGCAAGTGTGATCCTCTCAAGTGTGATGGCTCCCCTGCAAGTGTGGTGATCCTCTAAAGTGTGATGGCTTCCCTGCAAGAGTGGCGATCCTCTCCAGTGTGGTGACGCCTACCCAGCAAGAGTGGTGATCCTCCAATCGGCTCTGACTTCTCCTTATTCTGCCATGTACTTGAATTGTGTTGAAGAAATAATTAAATAAAAATGAAATGGTCCTTCCTGTTTTCTTCTCTTTTCTTACTTTCCATTTCTTATTTACTTTGCATAAGTCTTTACTTGGGATATTTTTTTTGTCGCTTCCTGATCTTTGTAAAAAAAACTTACTTAATTTGATAAAAACAAAACTTCAATGTCAGTTTATTTTAAAAAACTAACTTCTAAAAATTAAAAAAAATTAAAATCTATAAAAAAAAAATATATGGAAAAAATAGCGAAAATTATGGAAAAACACGAAAAAATGGCAAATTTGGCCAAGAAAGCCGCCAAAAAAAAATATACTAAGTCGATTGCATTGTTAAAGGTGACCAGGTTCTGCGTCGAGCCTTTGATACTCTGAAGACCGTCCGGAGACACGCTGAAATGAAAGGAAAAGGTTAATAAAATAAGAGTAACACTAAAAAAAAATCC
The DNA here is from genome assembly GCF_032717465.1 of Coenobita brevimanus. NCBI lineage: Eukaryota > Metazoa > Arthropoda > Malacostraca > Decapoda > Coenobitidae > Coenobita > Coenobita brevimanus. Next base: position 38,196,616 of record NC_136974.1, read on the forward strand.
CCCAACCCCACTCTCTCTCCCTCCCTCACCCACGAAAATTTAGTGGGTGAGGGGGGGAGAGAGAGCCGGGGTGGGGGAGCAAAAGAAAAAATGGGGGGGGGGGCGAAAAATGCAAACTGGAGGTGGTGTACCAAGAGCACTCACAGCCCTACCACACACACACAGGCGGCCATCTTGGATTTAAAAGTTGCCAGCTAGTATTTTCAAGTGATATTTTGGACTGAATTGCCAGTTAGTATTTTTTGGCCGAATTTTTGGACTTAGTATTTTTTTAGATGAAGAAAGTTGCCAATTAGTAATTTTTTGGCCGAATTTTTGGACTTAGTATTTTTCTGAGATGACGAAAGTTGCCGATTAGTAATTTTTTGGCCGAATTTTTGGACTTAGTATTATTTTGAGAAGACGAAAGTTGCCGATTAGTATTTATAGGGTGAATTCTTGGAATAATTTTGAGACGACGAAAGTTGCCAATTACTATTTTTTGGGAGAATTTTTGGACTTAAAATAATTTTGAGATGCTACTTACTTTATTTATGAACAATTATTTGAACTGTAAAAATCTAGAGCTCAACAGATAGCTGTAAGTCGCCATTCAGCTAGTGTTAAGAGCAATTTTTTGGACTTAGTATAAATGAGAATGCCAAGATACGTAAACTATAAGAATGAATGAATTATAAAGAGTTTCAACGGTTCGGCATATTAAATACAGAGAAATAAATGGAACGTAAAAATATCCATAATTCAGCCATTACATGAACCGAATACTCAATGCTGGCTCTGGTTTAATATAAAAGGCCGAGTGTGTGGTGTAGAAATGGTCGTTGATTTACAAAGTTACCGTGACGGAGGGTCGTACTGGGAGTGGCTTGGGAGACCTCGTAACAAATCTTCCTTGGCGATTTATTGTGGGTGTAAAAATCTCACTAAAATTTCACTATCTACTTGTATAATGCTGATGAGAGACGCCTTCACGTGGTGCCGCTGATAAAACTGGGCAAACTACGCTGCCCAGTCATAACAATCGTCCCTCATCTCCCTCCCGATCCCCCGAAAGGAGGATGGGGAACTGCACGCCAAAATGAGCCTAGGGTTACACATACTACAAAATTACTGATTCAAAATATGACGGCTTTTAAATGATATGGAAAAATACTGGCGAATGTTAAAAAGCACAATAAATCGCTAAGGAAGAGGAGCTACGAAGCCTCCTGTACCACACTTCGATCCGGTGACGTGCATCTGTCCTACTACATCTGCTGTGGGGAGGGTGTGTGTGTGGGTGAGTGGGGGTGGGGGAAAAGAAGTATATGTGTGTGTGTATGTGGGGGAAGGATGTGTGTGGTGTGTGTGTGTGTGTGTGTGTGTGAGCGGGTGTGGGAAGGGGGTGTAAAAATGGGTCCATGGTAAAGATAGGTCCATGAGGAAAATAGGTCCATGGGGAAAATAGGTCCATGGGGAAAATAGGTCCATGGGGAAAATAGGTCCATGGGGAAAATAGGTCCATGGGGAAAATAGGTCCATGGGGAAAATAGGTCCATGGGGAAAATAGGTCCATGGGGAAAATAGGTCTAAGGAAAAGATGGTGTAGGGGGTTGACAGGTATGGGGTGTAGCTGGAGACGGGTGTAGGGGGTTGACACGTAGGGAGTGTAGATGGAGACGGGTGTAGGGGGTTGACAGGTAGGGGGTGTAGCTAGAGACGGGTGTAGGGGGTTGACACGTAGGAAGTGTAGATGGAGACGGGTCTAGGGGGTGTGGGTAGAGACGGGCTTAGAGTGCAAGTGTGTGTGTGTGTGTGTTTTTTTTTATTATTATTATTCATGCTATCTCCAGACGATTTTATTCGATTAAAAAACGTAAATGAAGACTGTTTCTAATTTTAAAAAAAAGTCTCAAGCTTAATAAAATCGTCTGGAGGTTGCAAAAATAAAACAAATAATAAGTCACCGGATGGAAGGGGTTAAGGACACTACCCTTTTATTATTATTATTATTATTATTGTTATTATTATTATTATTATTATTATTATTATTATTATCATTATTATTATTATTGTTATTATTATTATTATTATTATTATTATTATCATTATTCTTATTATCATTATTATTATCATTATTATTATTATTATTATTATTATTATCATTATTATTATTCACAGGAAGGGCAGATTTGAGAGAGTGCAGAATCCTTCAGTGTCTCCTGGTCTTGTTGAAAAAAAATCTTAAGTTACGAGAATATTGCAAACTACCTTGTAAACTTATCTTACGTACGAGAAAGAATTATCGTGAGTTACTATGAAAATCCTAGTTACGAGAATGATCTTAAGTTGCTTTGTGAATCTGTCTAAAATGATCGTACGTTATTTTGTGAATCTAAAATGATCGTAAGTAACTTTATGAATCTATCTTAGTTACGAGAAGAAATGATCGTAAGTAACTTTGTAAATCAATGACCATCTCTGCGGGTGTCAGCGCTCCGGATATACGAAAATAGGAGGGGTCGCATTTTAAGTGGTTTGGTGAGTTCGTAGCGCTTTTTTCTTAGCGATTTAGTTATTTCCTTATTTATTTATTTATCTACTCATTTATTTGTTTATCTATTTATCTACTCATTTATTTATTTATTTCACCTTGACAGTGATGTAGTGCTCATTTCAGGTGACTCACCACCAAGTGACAAGCCACCCAGGAAACCATTTTACTACGCTGGGTGGTAACCATATAACTGTGACGCCTGGTGTGCTAGTGGGTTAAGGTGCTCCAACCATATAGGGTCCGCAAGGGTTTACACCCGAGGATAGGTTGGGGTTTACTGGTTACATAATGTTACTTAGGGACGAGTGAGGCTGGTCACCCTTGCCATAAAAATCCGGAATGAGTAGCCTAGCCCCGGATTCCTACGCCTTTGATGGGGCAAAGAAAGGCTGGATGATGAATGGGTGGATATACGTCGAATAAATCGCTAAGGAAGAAGTGTTAGGGAATCACCAGATCCACTTAAAACACGGGACAAATATACAAGGCACAGAAAACACTACACATATAAACACAACCATAGTCAGTTGGATTGACCTGTGCACCTGAGATGTATGGGGCAGGTAGGGTGTGTTTGAGTCGCGGCTGCTGACTGGCCGCCGATGACGTCACTGATGTCAATGCAGGTATGTACTGTAGTGCAACATGCGGACGTGGGTGTACACCGTGAGTGAATAATTTACTTCAAAAGTCACTCATCGTTTTACAAAACTTTATTATCAACTTTAATTTTCTTTGATAACAGTAAACTTTTAAAGCTAAATTTGACTTACTTTGCATCGGAAATTATTCCATATATAAAACGGCTGCCTATATTGCAGGCAACTAAAAAATATAAATAAATATGTGTTATTATAAGAAAAGCTTTAGATTTACAACATCAGCGGCCAATCAGCGCCGCGAATCAAACACCCTACTAGCCCTATATATCTCAGCTGCACAGGCCAATCAAATAGCCTATAATATACACATACACAGGAAACACACTACACATATAAACACAAATAATATACACATACATAGAAAAAAAAAATATGAATCCTGTCCAGAATCATAAGTTTTAGTATCAAAATTTCTCTCCAATAAAAAAAAGTGACAAACATTTTTCTAACTTCACATGAGTTCTGGAGTGACTAGTAAAGCAATGTTGGTCATATAAGGTATGGCAGGGTAGGGTAGGGTAGGGTAGGGTAGGGTAGGGTAGAGTAGGGTAGGGTAGGGTAGGATGGAATAAGATGGGGTAGCGTAAAGTAAGGTGGAACATTTTTTTTTTTACGCCCCAAAAAATATATATATATATATATTTCTAAGCACAAAAAAAAAGATCAAAGGAAAGCCAAAGTCCATTAATTCTGAGAGGTCTGGACACACTGGGTTTAAAAGACTGGAGGTCATAGTCAGAGGAAAATACAGATGGAGGAAGACAGGGGAATACAGACAGAGGAAGACAGGGAAATACAGACAGAGAAAATCAGGGAAATACAGACAGAGAAAAACAGGGAAATACAGAAAGAGGAAGACAGGGAAATGCAAGCAGAGGAATGCAGGGAAATACAGACAGAGGAAGACAGGGAAAAACAAAGACAGGGAAATAAAGACAGAGGAAAACAGGGAAATACAGACAGAGAAAGACAGGAAAATACAGACAGAAGAAGACAGGAAAATACAGACAGAGGATAGTTGCACAGCTGCCGTGCTGCATACATGAAGGACTGAGAGTATCGGTTAACTCTCGCGTTAGAAAGTTGGACAGAAAAGGGGTGAGAGTTTGTTGCCAGAGGGGTGTTACGTGCCCGCCGTAACGGAGGAGGGATGCAAGTAGACAGTTTAGAAGGGCAGAGGCCACTGAGGTTGTGAGAGTAAAGAAATAATGATGCAACAGTGTGGAGAAGAGACAGAGGTTGATAGGAGTCAGTGAGAGGAGGTGAATTGATGAGACGAAAATACTCATCAGAGTGGATAGGGTGCGGTAGGGCAGGGCAGGGCAGGGCAGGGTAGGGTAGGGTAGGGTACGGTACGGTACGGTAGGGTAGGGTACGGTAGGGTAGGTAGGGCAGGGCAGGGCATAGAATGGCAGGGTAGGTTAGGGTACGGTATGGTAGCGTAGGGTAGGGTGGGGCACGGCAGGGTAAGGTAGAGCAGGGTAGGGTAGGATAGGGTAGGGTAGGAAAGGGAAGGGAAGGGAAGGGAAGGGAAGGGAATAGCAGGGCAGGGCAGGGCAGGGCAGAGTAGGGCAGGGTAGGATACGGAAGGGTAGGGCAGGTTTGGTAGAGCTGACTATTTTAGACCAATTTACAGTGACAAGAGTACAGGCGATATACACTCACCTTGGAGGAAGTGAACAGGTGACTGGGGGCAGATATCAGCTTCCTGTAGTGCCGTCTGCCCCTCCGTCTGCAATAAAACCATCATCATCATCATCATCATCATCATCATAGACAGGTAGGTAGGTATGGAGGTTAGCTGGTGGGTGGGTGGGTAGGTAGGTAGGTAGGTAGGTAGGTAGGTAGGTAGTCAGGCAGGCAGGCAGGCAGGCAGAGAAGCAGGCAGCAGGCAGGCATGTTGGTAGGTAGGTAGGTAGGATGGCATGGAGGTAGGAGGAGAGAAAGGAAGGGAGGAATACAAGTAGGTAGGTAGATGGGCAGGTAGGCAGGCAGAAGTAGGCAAGGAAGTAGGTAGATAGGTAGGTAGGTATGGAGGTGGTTAGGTACGCTCGTAGGCAGGCAGGCCTCCCCGCCTACCTACTTCCATACTTACCTCCCTATCTTCCTACCTGCCTACCTACCTTCTTGCCTAACTACCTCCCTTTCATCCTTCGTATCTACCTGCCTCCCTACCTCCCTGCCTACTTCCATGCTTACCTACCTACCTACCTTCTTGCCTACTTCCATGCTTACCTACTTACCTACCTACCTTCTTGCCTACCTATGCTAAGTGGCTGGAGATTTCGCAACACCCTTTCCTTATTGATTTATCTTGCACAATACAGTACACCTCAGTACTACCTGGTATGTTATTAATAAGAACTTCGTCTATATTAAAATGATATAAGATACAAGAGAATGTTTCGGCGTAATATACAAAACAAATCACCAAGGAAGAGGTGTTGCGGAGGTGCAAATGGTTTTGAGGTATTTACTGCTATATTCCTTTCATCTTCACTTGGCCCAAATTTGCCATCTCTCCATCCTGACTACTGAGTTATGGCAAGAGATTAAACACTAGAATGTGGTGCTAGTCACGAAGAAGTGCTATGGAAAGGATGTACAGCTGAAATAGTCTTTTTTCGCCACTAGAGTTCTTAATCCTACTGTGTTTGTTCTTAATTCCATTGTGTTTGTTGTTAATCCTATATTGTTTGTTCTTAATCCCATATTGTTTGTTCTTAATCCTACTCTGTTTGTTCTTAATCCTATACTGTTTGTTCTTAATCCTACACTTTGTTCTTAATCCCATATTGTTTGTTCTTAAGCCTACACTGTTTGTTCTTAATCCTATCTTGTGTTTGTTATTAATCCTATAGTATGTTTGTTCTAACCTGACAAAGATCTTTAACTCCTTTCAGTTCAGTTCATGGCCAAGTGTAGTCAGACTGAAGGGCTGATTTGACTAGTAACCAAGGAGACTCCTGCCTTTTCATAACCAAGGCACATTGCATTTCATGCAACCACGACTTAGTATTTAAGCTGTGGCACTGACCCAGGTCTGTCAGGTGAAAACAAACCAACTCTAGTAACCAAGGAGACTCATTCTTACCTCATAACTAAGGCCCATCCAATTTCATCCAACCGTGCCACTGTTCAGGTTGTGGTGGCGCCGTTGCTAGGGACGCGTTGCTAGCTGACGTCTGTCCTCAGTGCGCATGCGTAGAAATCAAGTTGAGTGTCCAGGCAAAGTTTTGGACTGAAGGCTAAAGTTTTTCACTGGATATTATGGCTAAGTCCAAACACTCCTGCTCACACTAAGTCACTCTGAGTATTCACGGCACACTTATACACCTTTGTGAGTCCATCAGGCGTCTGGGGGAGTTGTCAAAATCTTGTAATTAGGCGAAATATGACGGGAACTCCACCGGTTGATATCACCACAGACGTAAACACTTCCGTACCCTCTCCGTGACACAGAAGCTCCCTCTCTCGTGTCCCTCTCATGCTCGGGGAGTCGGGATAACTCTTAGTATTCTTTTCCAAGCCAGGTGATTTTTGTTATACACCTGGGAGTAAGTCTTAAGAGCTCTCTTCTAGTTAACGTTTAATGATTTTATATGATTGTGTTCATACTGTCACCATTAAAATGCTCATGGTAGATATAACTCAAGTAACTGTACTCCACCTAATGCTACACACACACACACACACACACACACACACATACACACACACACACACACACACACACACACATACACACACACATATGCACCTACATACATCTGCACATACACACATACATACAAACATACATATTCACACACATATACCTATAAACTTAAATATATACGATATTACATATATACCCACACCCATATCTGGTAGCTCATACGCACATACACATACAGTACCTACACACAAACACACTTAACCTACCTGTACATATACACACACAGCTACACATACACAGACTACGTACGATACATATACATATTTCAGGAAAATTATATATATATATATATATATATATATATATATATATATATATATATATATATATATATATATGAGAGAGAGAGAGAGAGAGAGAGAGAGAGAGAGAGAGAGAGAGAGAGAGAGTTGCAGAGTTGCAAAGGGGGGGAGGGGAAGGTGTCAGGTAAGTGGAGGTTGCCAAGTAACGCTAGAAAGTAAGCTATCCCATACTGTTCACATGTGTTCTCTCGCGCTCTACTCATTTTGCTCATAACTATGGAAGAACATGAACAACCTGTGTTCTTTTGTTCACGAAGGTTTGAGAACTTGTCCAGATTTAGTGAGATAAGAAGAGAAGCAGAAAACATCCGTCAGAAGTGAAATAATTACCGACATCTGTTTTGTGCCGAAAAGGCGAAAATCCGGAAAAAATTCAAACAAGCGTCATTCATTTCCAAAAGTTTTTTTCTAAAGTGTCTGGTGATTTTATATAAGTGTCTGCAAGTGTTTAAGTGTCCCGAGAAGTGTTTGGAAAAGTACAGAGAAGATTTGTGGTGATTAAGTGCTTTAAAAACGTTTCCAGATGTTGGTTGACTGAAACGTTTGTGACTGAGAGACTGGGTGATTTTTTAAAGGGATTTAGGATTCTGATTTTGTTTTTGTTCTTTTTATGGTTGTTTATATTTAGTTCTCATTTTTTACCATCATCATCATTATCATTATCGCAATCATAATCAGAATCATTATCATCACAGTCATCATGCTAATCATAATTATTATCATCTCTCTCTCTCTCTCTCTCTCTCTCTCTCTCTCTCTCTCTCTATATATATATATATATATATATATATATATATATATATCTACACCTATCTCTATCTACCTACCTACCTACCTATCTATCTCAATCTATCTGTCTGTCTATCTGCCTATATCTCACAATTAAAGAACTACCACTATCAGTAAAGCTATCACAAAAACCACACCTGTCATTACTACCACAACTACTATCACAACTACTGTTATCATTACCAGCACAGATCACGACCACCACCACTTTCACAGCTACCACCACAACCACCATTACATCTACCACCACTATCACAACTACCATCACTACCACCACACCACAACTACCATAACTGCTACAACTACCACTACCACCACTATCGACCATACTACAAATAATATGTATGCATGGATGGATGGATGGAAGGATGGATGGATAGATGTATGTATGCTAATATGTATGTATATGTATGTATCTATGGATGGATGGATAGATATATAATGTACTGTGTATATGTAGCCTATGTATATATGTATGTATGTATGTGTGTATGTATGTATGTATGTATTGAAACTCCGAATCCACATACGTATTCAAAGAAAAGTTCATCACGCAACCACTAGGGGTCCAAAAGATGATATTCTGAGCTAAATGCAAATCGGTGTCTTTTGAGGGGGTTGGCAACACTATAGACAACGTAGGGGTATGTGGCAACGCTATAGACAATGTAGGGGCATGCGGCAAAGCTATAGACAATGTACGGGTATGTGGCAACGCTATAGACAATGTACGGGTATGTGGCAACGCTATAGACAATGTACGTGTATGTGGCAACAAGAATTAAAGCCCATCACAAACATAAACAAAAGCCTTTAAAAATCTAAACAAAAAGCACGTGGTTGACGCATGAGTAAAATTTAAAAGGACGTTTGAATGGAATTAAATCAGGAGAATGAATGACCTTTACAAGCCTACCGTTTAAAGTAAAAGGCCTATGAAAACACCAGCTGGGATTTACTACATACCACGTGCAGGGGGATGACACGCGTGACTGAGAATTTAAGCCTTCATTCATTTTTTTTTTTTCTTAGCGACCCGGGTGCTAGAGAGGGACGCCTTCACGTGGTGGCATAGATATGTGGCCGGTGGAGCTGCCCGGTTAAATAAACATCCGTCAGACTCCCACTCCTACTGATTATTCACACACACACACACACACACACACACACACACACACACACACACACACACACAAGAAACAGATGAGAGGATGTAAAGTCTCATGACCCTCTCACGGTAGGAACAACTCAGTATCCATTGTATCCAAGTAAAAGTGGGTTATAGAGCCATGGGAGTAGATCTGACTAGTAACCAAGGAGACTCGTCCCTGCGTTACAACTAAAGCTCATCTGTCGGAGTGGGCCAGTTCCGTCAGATAAAAGCAAACATTATACACAACTGAGACTGGTACAAGTTTGTGAATTATATAAAAGTTTACCATACGCCTAATAAAAGAGAATAAATACAAAGAAAACGGTTCACAAAGCAATAACAATATGGTTAACTATTATATTTCCCTCAACTCCTCGCTATGGAGATCTACAGAATGTGTCTATGATCTACCTTTCTAATTTTCAAGGCTATAAACACTCTCAGGCTCCTGTGGCTCTTAAAAAATCATCTGGTGTTAGTTGGGGGGTGAAAATTTTATAGGAAAGTTGGATATTAGGTAAAAAAAAGTATAATTTGGTCCATATATCAGGAAAAGTATGAGACAGCGTAGATGGTTAGACGCTGAGAGAGAGAGAGAGAGAGAGAGAGAGAGAGAGAGAGAGAGAGGGGGGGGGGTTATCAGGCATCCGTAGACAGCAACCCGACCCCTCCATCCCAAGGGTAACCCACTGTCTGGCTCTCTGTCTAGGGAGTGAGTTGTCTGTCTGGCTGTCTGTCTGGCTGTCTGACGGAAGAAGATAGATAGATAGATACAAGGTTAGACTGACAAAAAAGACTGATAGATATAACACAACCGTAGATAGATAAACAGACAGAGAGACAGACAGACAGACAAATAAATAGATACACAGAGACATACAGACAGATATAAACAAACAGACACCTTTAGACAGATAGACAGGAAGACAGATAGACGGACAGAGCAAGAGAAAGACAGGGAGAAATCCATGAGGTGGTGGAGAATGGGGAGGAAGGAAGGAGGGGAGGGAGGGAGGGAGGGAGGAAAAGGATAAATGGAGGGAGGGAGGGAGGGAGGGAGGAAAAGGATAAATGGAGGGAGGGAGGACGGAAATGAAGATTGTGAAGGGATGGAAGGAGAGCTGGGAGGGAGGGAGAGAGAGAGAGAGAGAGAGAGAGAGAGAGAGAGAGAGAGAGAGAGAGAGAGAGAGAGAGAGAGGAAAGGGAAATAGACGAGGATGGAAGGATGGAAGAAGGGAGGGAGGAACTAAGGAAGGAAGGAGGGAGAGGGGAGAATAAGGAGGAAATGAGGGAGTCAGGAAATGATGGAGGGAGGGATTAAGGGAAGGAAGGAAGGAGGGAGGAACTGAAGAAAGGAAAGAAGGAAGATTACAAGAGAAAGGATTAGAAAAAGAGGAAGAGAAAAATGGAGAGAAGAAGAAGAAGAAGAAGGAGGAGGAGGAGGAGGAGGAGGAGGAGAGAGAGAGAGAGAGAGAGAGAGAGAGAGAGAGAGAGAGAGAGAGAGAGAGACGAAGGGGGAGATAATCTCAAGGTTAGAGGAAGACATGAGGACCAGGTAAAGGCTGTGTGTGTGTGTGTGTGTGTGTGTGTGTGTGTGTGTGTGTGTGTGTGAGAGAGAGAGAGAGAGAGAGAGAGAGAGAGTCTTGAAAGGAGGAAGAATTGAGAAACTGAGTGAGGGAGGGAGGTAGAGAAAGAGAGAGGGAGGGAGGGAGGAGATGGAGAGAGAGGGAGGGAAGGAGGAGATGGACAGAGAGGGAGGGAGGGAGGAGATGGAGAGAGAGGAAGGGAGAGAAGTAGGAAAGACAGAAGGATTTCTTCCAAGGACGTCAGGTTATTGGTATGAGGCCAGGTGTGGGGGGTGGTAGCTGTGGTAGTTGTGGCAATGGTGGTAGTTGCGGTAGTGGTGGTAGTTGTGGTAATTGTGGTGATGGTGGTCGTTGTGGCAGTGTTTGTGGTAGCTGTGGTAGGGTGGTAGCTGTGGTAGGTATGGTAGTTGTGGTAATGGTTAGTGTGGTTTTGGTCACACTATTAGATAGGGAAATTGGTAGTTGTGGTACTGGTAATAGTTGTGGTAATTGTGGCAGTTGTGGTAGTTGTGGTACCGATGATAGATGGTAATGGTAGTATTAGTAGATTTTGCTGGAATTATGGTAGACTATTATGGTAGGTGCCGTAACAACAGTCAGGATTGCTGTGGTAGTAGTAGTTATGGTCGTTGTGGTAGTGGTTGTGGTAGCAGTGGTAGTGGTTGTGGTGGTGGTAGTTGTGGTGATGGTAGCTAATATGACTGTTGTGGTAGTGGTCTGGCTGTGGTAGTGCTTGCGGTGGTGGTGGTGGTGGCTGTAGTGGATGTGGTAGTTGTGGAGGTTGGAGTAGTGGTGATGACAAGTGGTTGTCGTAGTGGTGGCAGGGCAGGGGTGGCGTGGCAGTGGTGGCAGGGCAGTGGTGGCAGGGTAGTGGTGGTAGTGGTGGCAGGGCAGTGGTGGCAGGGTAGTGGTGGCGTGGCAGTGGTGGCAGGGTAGTGGTGGCAGGGTAGTGGTGGCAGGGCAGTAGTGGCAGGGTAGTGGTGGCGTGGCAGTGGTGGCGTGGCAGTGGTGGCAGGGCAATGATGGCAGGGTAGTGGTGGCAGGGTAGTGGTGGCGTGGCAGTGGTGGCAGGGTAGTGGTGGCAGGGCAGTGGTGGCAGGGTAGTGGTGGCGTGGCAGTGGTGGCAGGGTAGTGGTGGCAGGGTAGTGGTGGCGTGGCAGTGGTGGCAGGGTAGTGGTGGCAGGGTAGTGGTGGCGTGGCAGTGGTGGCAGGGCAGTGGTGGAAGGGTAGTGGTGGCGTGAGAGTGGTAGCAGGGTAGTGGTGGTAGTGGTGGCAGGGCGTAGTGGCAGGGCAGTGGTGGCAGGGCAGTGGTGGCAGGGCAGTGGTGGCAGTGGTGGCAGGGTAGTGGTGGCAGGGCAGTGGTGGCAGGGCAGTGGTGGCAGGGCAGTGGTGGTAGTGGTGGCAGGGCAGTGGTGGTAGTGGTGGCAGGGCAGTGGTGGTAGTGGTGGCAGGGCAGTGGTGGCAGTGGTGGCAGGGCAGTGGTGGTAGTGGTGGCAGGGCAGTGGTGGCAGGGTAGTGGTGGCAGGGCAGTGGTGGCAGTGGTGGCAGGGTAGTGGTGGTAGTGGTGGCAGGGCAGTGGTGGCAGTGGTGGCAGGGTAGTGGTGGCAGGGTAGTGGTGGCAGGGTAGTGGTGGCAGGGCAGTGGTGGCAGGGCAGTGGTGGCAGGGCAGTGGTGGTAGTGGTGGCAGGGCAGTGGTGGCAGGGAAATGGTGGCGTGGTAGTGGTGGTAGTGGTGGCAGGGCAGTGGTGGCAGGGCAGTGGTGGTAGTGGTGGCAGGGTAGTGGTGGCAGGGCAGTGGTGGCAGGGTAGTGGTGGCAGGGCAGTGGTGGCAGGGTAGTGGTGGCAGGGCAGTGGTGGCAGGGTAGGAAGGGTGTCAAGGTAGGGCTGACCCAGATAAGGTTAGGCAGTGACGCCTGACCCAGAAAGGAGGTGCAGTGGTGGTAGTTGTGGTAGTAGCATTGGTTGTGGTTGTAGTTGTGGTAGTTTTGGTAGTAGCTGTAGTTGTGGTAGTAGTTTTAGTTGTGGCGATAGTGGTGATAGTTTTGGTAGTAGCTGTGGTTGGGTTGTTGTGGTAGTAATGATTGTTGTGGTGATAATGGTAGGTGCTGGGGATGTGGTGGTAGTAGTGGTAGCTGTTGTGGTGGTATAAGTGGTAGAAATGGTTGTTGTAGGGTGGTTGGTGTGTTACTATCTTGGTGGTGGTTTGATAGTACTGGTAGGCAGGTGGTAGTGGTAGCTGTGGTGACGGTGGTAGTAGTGGTAGTAATGGGTGTTGTGATGTTGGTGGTAGTAGTTGAGAGAGTTTATTGTGGTGGTGACAAAATGGTAGTGGTGGTAGTAGTAGTAGTAGTAGTGGTAGTAGTAGTAGTAGTAATAGTAGTAGTAGTAATTGTTGTTGTTGTTGTTGTTGTTGTGTAGCAGGGTCACGTAAATGTGGGGGGGTTGAAGGGGGTGGAGTTGACGGGGGTAAAGGAGGGGGTTGAAGGAGGTGGGGTTGATGGGGGTAAAGGAGAGGGTTGAAGGGGGTGGGGTTGATGGGGGTAAAGGGGGGTTAAAGGGGGTGGGGTTGATGGGGTAAAGGGGGGGTTAAAGGGGGTGGGGTTGATGGGGGTAAAAAGGGGGTTAAAGGGGGTGGAGTTGATGGGGGTAAATGGGGGTTAAAGGGGGTGGGGTTGATGGGGGTAAAGGGGGGGTTGAAGGGGGTGGGGTTGATGGGGGTAAATGAGGGGGTTGAAGGGGGGGGGCAGTGCACCTGGCTTTTACCATGCGACTCACTGTACTGTACCGTAATGATGGTAGTTGTGGTCATGGTGGTAGTAGTGGTAGCAGTGGCGGTTGTGGCTGTGGCAGTGGTAGTAATGGTATTAGTGTAGATGTGGTGGATGAGGTATTGATGCAGTGGTGGGTGTGGTAGTAATGGTGGTAGTCATGGTGACCGAACTACAGAATTACATAACTGTCTTGATTAAAACACTTAAGTCAATCGAAAGCCTCAACAACCACACCTACCACTAACATCACTACCACTACTACCACCATCACCACCACAACTTCCACCACAACCGTGTCTGCTACTAAAATCGCTACCACAACAAGCACACCAACTTCCACTGAAATAAATCCCACATCTACCACCGTAACAACCACTGCCATCACAACTACCACAATTACAACTACAGCCACCACAACCACAACCACGACTACTATCATTACGGTACAGTGGAGTGAGTCATGTATGGGTTGAATGACTTCCTTCCCCTGCACCACCCCTCAACCCCCTTCAACCCCTCCCTCTTCCCCCTCCACCCCTCCCTCTTCCCCCTCCACCCCTCCCTCTTCTCCTCCACCTCTCCCTCTTCCCCCTCAACCCCTTCCTCTTCCCCCTCCACCCCTCCCTATTTCCCTTCAACTTCTTCCCCTTCAACTTCTCCCTCTTCCCCCTCCACCCCTCCCTCTTCCCCCTCCACCTCTCCCTCTTCCCCCTCCACCCCTCCCTCTTCCCCCTTAACTTCCCCCTTCCCTTCACATGACGGAACTCCAGGTCTCGGTTTCATTACACACCTGCTGCACTGCTACTACTACTACTACTACTACTACTACCACCACTACTATTACTACTACTACTACTACTTCTACTTCTACCACTACTACTACTACTACTACTATCCCTGGTGTAGGATGGGATGAAGGATGCAGCGACCTTCGTTTGTCTTCACCTCTTGTTTACACTCACTCAGACCTCACTTTCACCTCACCTCACCTCCGCCACACCACCACACTACCATCATACCACACTACCACACTACCATCATACCACATTACCATCATACCACACCACCACACTACCATCATACCACACCACCACACTACCATCCTACCACACCACCACACCATTTATACCACTCTGCACCACATCTTAGTGTAATTATTTCATCCGGTTATATTAAATCACACCACACACACCTCCCTGTCACACCACACAATACCACAGCAAGACTTCCTTATGTTACTTCACACTACACTACACCACCACACCACACCACACCACACCACACAATACCACACAACACAATATACCACACTATACCATACCACACACAACATCACAGCACATCACACCATGAGGAAACCACACACACACACACACACACACACACACACACACACACACACACACACACACACACACACACACACACACACACACACACACACACACACTAAAATACAATACAGGACACTAACCTTATTGAGATGATGCATGTCCGAGATGAATACCTGAAATGAAAAGAAATGAATGTCAGTAATTGAGAAATGAATACCCAACTCTGAAAGAAATGCGTAGTAGTAGTAGTAGTAGTAGTAGTAGTAGTAGTAGCTGCTGTTGCTGTAATCCCATGTTCATCTGAAACGTCAACCCGGTGGACTGCAGGCTGAAGTTCCACCCCTCCTGCAGTCCACCATCCTCCTTTAGGGGGATAGGGAGGGAGTTGAGGGAGGTCTGTATTGCCGGGCAGTGGAGCCGCATGGTTATATACGTGCCACCACACGAAGGCGTCTCTCTCCATCACTAGAGAGAGAGAGAGAGAGAGAGAGAGAGAGAGAGAGAGAGAGAGAGCTAAGGTCGTAAATTAACAAATTAGCGGTGAGGCAATGAGTTTAAATCTCTCTCTCTCTCTCTCTGGTCAAGTGAAATGCTAATCCAAGGTGAAGGAGCCTTGGTCTTCCTCCTCCTCCTCCTCCTCCTCTTCATCCTCTTTTTCTTCTTTTTCATCTCCTCATTGTTGTTGTTGTTGTTCTTCTTCTTCTCTTTCTTCTTCTTCTTCTTTTTCCTCTTCTTCTTCATCATCATCATCATCATCATCATCATCATCATCATCATCATCATCTTCTTCTTCTTCTGTGTTCATGATTTTTCTCTTCTGTTCCTTCTTTTCCTTCACCTTCTCTCCTTCTCTTTATCTTCCCTCTCCCTAATCTACCATTTTCCTCATTTTTCGCTTCCTCCGTCTGTGTCTCTTCCTCAATTTTTATCAAACTTTTAGTACACCAAGTGCAGTAAGAATAATTTATATTTACACACACACACACACACACACACACACACACACACACACACACACACACACACACACACACACACACACACACACACACAGAAGGGAGACAGGTATAGACTAGACAAAGAGCAGGACAGATGAAAGATACATAGCTATTAGAGACAGATATATAGATAGAAGTCACAGTCAGAAAGATAGATAGGTAGAAATAAACAAAGGCGAAGCAAGCAAACATTAATCAACACACCAATCACACACACACACACACACACACACAAGCACGCACACACTATAAACAAACAAGGAAGTGAAAGCGAGGATGAGGCACCCTACGCATGCCAAAACAAGCCGCTGTTTATATTTTTTTGCGTCTGCCCTCACGCTGACACAAAAAAATATAAACACGATGACAATTATTCATCAGGCTACATCAATAATCCAATTCTGGTTTATTCATTTGTATTTTCTATTTAATTTAAGCTTTACCTCAATGTATATGCATGAGAGGGAGGAGAAGACCGAGGATGAGATGGAGGGTTGTAGTGGAGAGGCATATGAGAGAGGGAGGTTGTATGCTGGGAGGATGGAGAATGAGAGACTAACTAGGAGAGTGTGAGTGAGGTGGAGGGGGGAATGGGGAGGGAGAGACCGAGGATGAGATGGAGGGATGGAGGAAAGAGGTATATGAGAGGGGGGTGTATGTTGGGAGGAGGGCAGCGAAATGGCAGGGGACAAGGCGACATGGAGGTGATTTGTTTGTGGCCACCCCTTACAGGAATAAGGCCCCTGGTTATAAATAGATAGATGGACAGACAGAGAAATGTAATAATAATAATAATAATAATCATAATCATAATAATAATAATAATAATTTTTTTAGGAAGGTTCATGTAAATATAAAAAATAGTAAATCTGTCCTATGCTATCATATTACTGATAAATATATTGGTTTTCAAAATTGACAGAAAGGAAGTTAAATATATATATAAAGATTCCAGAAGAGAGAGAGAGAGATCAACTATAGTCCACTTACTCTAACCTGACAAAGATCCCTAACCCCTTTCAGCTCAGTTGATGGCCAGGTGTAGTCACACTGGTGAGGGCTGCTTTGACTAGTAACCAAGGAGACTCATTCTTACCTCACAGTTGTCCAGTCCCGTCGAGTGAAAACTAAGGGAGTGTAGTGCATAAGTGTATTTCTGTAGGAAATAAAGTGATATAAAGTGGGGTTGTATAGTGGTACAGGTACAGGTGGTGTGGTGTGACCCGGAAATAGGGATGTGTTGTTGTTGATGACGTCACAAGGCTGGGACCTCTCTCTCTCTCTGTCTCTCTCTCTCTCTCTCTCTCTCTCTCTCTCTCCCAGTAAACAACGATGACCTTTAACAATAGCCTTGTTAATTGACGCACACGCTCTCTCTCTCTCTCTCTCTCTCTCTCTCTCTCTCTCTCTCTCTCTCTCTCTCTCTCCACTAGAAAGTTGTCCCTAGCTAATGTAATATGTATGTCACACCTGAGCTACCTGTCTCTCTCTCTCTCTCTCTCTCTCAGTGGGCCTTAGGTACGAGGCAGGAA
>NC_136974.1:38218995-38241495 GCF_032717465.1 Coenobita brevimanus
TGCTGTATATTCGTACATAGGTTAACTGCACACACACACACACACACACACACACACACACACACACACACACACTATATTCTTTTGGCTACAACCTGGCCTAAAATTGCTCTCTCTCTCTCTCTCTCTCTCTCTCTCAAGCAAACCGGTAAAGCTGGAACATGCTTCTGACCTTGCACACACACACCCACGTACCACCACCCACTCACATACATACATACGTACGTACATATACACACATACCTACCTACCTAGCTACGTACATATACAGATACATATATACAGACGTACATACAGACAATTACATACATATACATACACAGAAACAAACATACATACACACATACTTGTACATGCTAACGAGATCAGATTATGTTTACAAGTGTACACACACCACTTCCTCTCTCTCTCTCTCTCTCTCTCTCTCTCTCTCTCTCTCTCTCTCTCTCTCTCAAAATACATGTGACTGGCATTATAAAAACTGGTAGACGGTGTGCCAGTGACGTCATACGACACCTGTTGCCTATCCTGCCTTACCCTGCCTCCCCCTACCCCACTCTCCTTAACCCTACTTAACCCTGCTTCAATCTGGCTTACCTTGCCTCACCCTACCCTACTCTCCCTCACCCTGCCTTACTCTGGCTTACTCTATCTCACCCTGCCTCACTCTGGCTTACCTTGCCTCACCCTACCGTACTCTCCCTCACCCTACCTTACCTTACTCCAGGGGTTCTCAACCAGGGGGGAATTTCAGTGTCTCATGGGGGGAATTGAGGCCACAGAATAGCAGCTCAAATTGTTGTTATATTCATCTTTTTATTGCCTCTCAACACAAAACATAATGGCCATCAGTTAGGCCCAAATTGTTTTTTTCCAGTGTATTGTTATTTTCATTATAATTAAGGAATAGTGTGAGAAATAACGGAAGATAAAATTGTCTCTCAGGTCCGTTTCAGTTGTTTCTGTGAGTGAGAAAATATGTGTGTACGTGCGGTGCGAGGTGGAGGAGGAGGCTTGTCTTTTTTCATGTCTAATTCCTGTGTGTTGGTCCTGTCAGCTGGCTTTGTTGGCCTACGTTGAGGAAACGGCGATGGAACTACCAAAACCTCTCAAATCAAGGGGAATTTCATCTCGACTAAAAAAATGCGATTATTTATACGTATTTCATAAACTGAAACCCTGAGAGAGAGAGAGAGAGAGAGAGAGAGAGAGAGAGAGAGAGAGTCGTCATATTCCTGTACCGTCAGGTTTTCGTTTTGGACGTGTACAAACCAGTGACGCTGTTGGCTCTCAGGCCTCGGTAGATTCTGTCACTCACGCTCAGGTCAAGTCCGCCTTACTTTATGCGTATTATTCAGGTAAGCACCTCATGAGCAAGACAGTCTTGGAAAGGGGGGAATGACATGCTGCCATATGCTGCAAGGGATGAATGGGACAAAAAAGGTGGCGAATTACTGCTGGCTTACTCTCTTATCCTGTCTCACTCTGCCTTAGCATGTCTCATCCTGCCATACCCTGCCTCACCCTACCATGCCCTGCCTCACCCTACCTTCCTCTGCCTCATCCTTTCCTTACTCTACCTAATCCCTGCTTACCCTGTCTCACCCTG
Organism: Coenobita brevimanus; assembly: GCF_032717465.1. NCBI lineage: Eukaryota > Metazoa > Arthropoda > Malacostraca > Decapoda > Coenobitidae > Coenobita > Coenobita brevimanus. The sequence continues at coordinate 38,220,605 of NC_136974.1, forward strand.
CTTCGCCCTTGCTTACCCTGCCTCACTCTGGCTTACCTTACTACTGCTACTACTACTACTACTACTACTAATAATAATAATAATAATAATAATAATAATAATTTATAATCACCATCAACATCATAAAAAAAAATAATAATAATAATAATGACTCAGAGGGAATCATAACAGTAACTTCCAAAATTTCTTTCATTCAATATTTACATTTTTTATATTTTTTGGCCTAATAAATTTCCTTTTTTAAATCATATTCTTTAAATTACTGGCAAATTATGGAAAAGAAAATTGCTTGCATTATCAAATTTTTTATTAATTTTGGATGCATTGTTTTCATAATATATATTTTGATTATTTTCAAAACTCATATTTAATCTAATTTAGCTTTATTTTTTTATTTATTTGGTTTTATATGAACTGGTGGACGTAAATACATGTGAAGAGAGAGAGAGAGAGAGAGAGAGAGAGAGAGAGAGAGAGAGAGAGAGAGAGAGAGAGAGAGAGAGAGAGGATGGGGGAGTTAGGTTCCGAACGCGACAGCTTTAGGATGAATTCGGTATGAACGGTGCCTTTTAGTGCCGAAGTGGTGACATGTGATGGTGTGTGGTATGTAGGAGGAATACTGGACTACAGATTACACATCTTACGGTTTTCGATTACATTTTAATAGGGGCAATTAATTCTAAGGTCCGTATCTGGCCTGTTACAGAATCTCAGAGAAGGCATACCCCCCACCAAACGCCAATAAAGTTCATGATATACCCTACTGCTGTAATAATTTCTCTTCCCTACCAGACGAATACTTTTACGGTATCACATAGTTAATTAATTCTACGGTTTGAGCCTGCCCTCTTTCATTACTCGCTCATGCGGATCCACTTCGAAATCTTATCACCTCTTCCTTGACCCACTGCCCACCTGTCCACCAGTCTATCTATCTAACTATCTATCTATCTATCTATTTATCTATCTATCTATAGCCAGACGCCTTAATCCTGTAAGGGATGGCCACAAACAAATCACTTCCATTTCGCACTGTCCCTTGCCATTTCACTGCCCTCCCCCTAACTACAGTAGGCATTCGTACAGACTCAAGGCAAATGATCCGTAATTATTCCCTTACCAAAATTAAATACAGAGTCACCCACTGAGACTCGAGAACGACGATCATTTTTGGAACGTTCCACGAGAAATATTTTTGGCGCAATAAAACCTCTCCTGAATAATGCGAATATTTCAAGTTTATAAATATGACTGGCTTGATATTGCGTTCAGTAGATGGTAAATATATTATCTGTGTTCTTTTTTCTTAAATTAAAGGATATTTGTTAGTTACTTCCTTATGTGACAATTTGGAGAGTGGGAAGGGTTGTGTTTGGTGTGGGTTGGTGACGCGGAAGGGATGACTAGGGAAAGGTAAGACTCTCTCTCTCTCTCTCTCTCTCTCTCTCTCTCTCTCTCTCTCTCTCTCTCTCTGCAAGGGTGCCAGTGGGGACAGGAAATGATTAAATGATGCAGGACAGTTATAAATCTACCTGAGCCGTCCCTGCAACACACAAGGGCTCGATCGGTGGAGTGGGCGAGGAGTGCTATACATGGATCATCTTGTATATGCATAATCTTTCACTTGCCCAGTACCGTCACATGAACACGTGACTCTGTTTACATTTCCTCGTGTTTACAAACTTTCTCTGGCTTCCCACGTGCGTCAACATACATTCCTGGTGAGAGAGAGAGAGAGAGAGAGAGAGAGAGAGAGAGAGAGAGAGAGAGAGAGAGGATGCCGCAATAAGTACCCTACGACTCAATTATCTAACTCAATAACTGCACTGTAACCATGACGACCTCTCTCTCTCTCTCTCTCTCACACACACACACACACACACACACACACACACACACACACACACACACACACACACACACAACAGAAGGCTGACAGAAAAACAAACAAACACATACATACATATAACTCAAAATACAATACATACATACACACAGATACATAGTTTAACTCAGGGTAAAACACACACACACACACACACACACACACACACACACACACACACACACAGGTCAACTCTAACACACGTTCACATGTAAGCTCACACATACAAACACACATACGTACATATACAGCCCCTACAACTTACTTCACATGAGCAACAGATTTCACGGTAAGAGAGAGAGAGAGAGAGAGAGAGAGAGAGAGTTCAGTGACCCTAGCTCAGGCCACGTTTGAATGACCTTGAAAATATTGGCGTGAAAGGGACGGAGGGAGGGAGGGAAAACAGAACGAAGGGAGAGAGACATGGAGTGAAGGAGGGATGAAGGGAGGAGGGAGGGAAGGAGGTAAGATGAGAAGAAACGAGAGAGAGAGAGAGAGAGAGAGAGAGAGGTATTGACAGGGAAGAACTGAAGGCAGAAGCAGTCACGAATCTCTCTCTCTCTCTCTCTCTCTCTCTCTCTCTCTCTCTCAGTGGAATGAACGACTGTGTGAAATATGTGTGCTAAAAATGCAGTCATGTGTAAGTGTTCTGTATGTACGCACCGGTGTATGTATGGGTGAATGCGTATGCCTTTGACAAATGTGTGTGTGTGTGTGTGTGTGTGTGTGTGTGTGTGTGTGTGTGTGTGTGTGTGTGTGTGTGTGTGTGTGTGTGCAGATCACGTGTGCACCACAAGGTCCTCATGTATACATCTTGTGTGTCGGATGGTCGCTTCATGTGACTGGCCTTCCTGTGTGTGTGTGTGTGTGTGTGTGTGTGTGTGTGTGTGTGTGTGTGTGTGTGTGTGTGTGTGTGTGTGTGTGCGCATTAATGTGTATATATGAATTTATGTATGTATCTGTGTGTGTGTGTGTGTGTGCGTGTGTGTGTGTGTACATAAAAATTTATATCCACATTTATGTGTCTGTATGTTTGTATATAAGTATGCATGTATGTATGTATGCATGTATGTATGTATGTACGTGTGCGCGTAAGCGTGTGCATAAGAGTGTACGTCCACATTTATGTGCATGCGTATGTATGTATGTACATATGTATGTGTGCGTGAGTGTACGTAAGAATGTATTATATATATATATATATATATATATATATGAAGTGATTGAAAATTCTCTCTCTCTCTCTCTAATCATGACCCAGATGCTAGTCTGAGTATTGATCCGCTGAAGTTGAGAGAGAGAGAGAGAGAGAGAGAGAGAGAGAGAGAGAGAGAGAGAGAGAGAGAGAGAGAGAGAGAGAGAGAGACTAGAAATAAAAAACAAGCTATTTTTATGGTCCTTTCAATATACTTCATTTAATTTAACCTGGCAGAGATTCTCGACCTTTCCACAGCACTTCTTCGTGACTAACATCATATTCTAGTGCTTTTAGAACTGGAGGGGTTAGATATAGCCTTCGTTACCCTGTTCACTCTCTCTCTCTCTCTTCGCTAACCCCTCTCTGCTCGGTTGATGGCCAGGTATAGTCAGACTGGAGGGTTGGTCTGACTAGTAACCAAGGAGATTCATGGCTGGATCACTACTACAGCTTGTCAAATCCACTAAACTCTTTCTCTTGTAACTTGGCCTAACATATTGCTCCCTAACACCTCTCTCTTAGCGATTTATTTTTGGATATGGCCGCTTGATATATGATTGTACATTACTGTTGCAGAGTATGGCGATATTGTAACACGGAGGAGAGTAACAATGTAATAACCAAAATAAGTTACTTAGGAAAAGGTGTTAGGGAGAATAAGGGCTCTCCTCACCATGGCTAACTTACGAATATATTTTGTCGGAAAGGAGAGGGGAGGAGAGGAGAAAGGAGAGGGGAGGAGAGGAGAAAGGAGAGGGGAGAAGAGAGAAGGAGAGGAGAAAGGAGAGGGGAGGAGAAAGAAAGAGAGGAGAAATGAGAGGGGAGGAGAGGGGAAAGGAGAGGAGAGGGGAGGAGAATGGTGAGGGGAGGAGAGGGGAGAGGAGAGGAGAGGGGAGAGGAAGGAGTAGGGTGAGAATTACGACTCCTCTAATACATCGTAGTTAAGCAAAGAAAATGATCGTAAGTTGAAGAAAGACAGGTGGAAAGGCGTCTCCCCATCTGATTATTTTTTACATTAGCTGAATAAACAAACAAATAAATACAATAATGAAGACGTTGACCTGTGGGATGATGATGATGATGATGATGATGGTGATGATGATGATGATGATGATGATGATGATGATGATGGTGTGTACAGCGTGGATTTCGAAACAAATGAATGAAATGTATAAACGTGTGTGTGTGTGTGTGTGTGTGTGTGTGTGTGTGTGTGTGTGTGTGTGTGTGTGTGTGTACTTTCGGGTATGTGTCAGTGAGTGTGTTTTCATGTTTACGTTGTATGATTTAGTGGTTGTTTTGCGTGTGTGCGTTTTTGTGTGCGTTTTTATGTAGGTATATGCGCATCACCTCAAAACCTACATAGCTACCATTGGCACCAAGACAAGGACGTGTGTACCCAGAGAGAGAGAGAGAGAGAGAGAGAGAGAGTAAAAATAGGTAGGCTATGACAGATGACGGGAGGGGTAACAGAAAGCTCTCTCTCTCTCTCAGCTTTGAAGAGATTATCATCACAACTACCACCACCATCACCACAACTACTACCACCATCGCCACAACTACCACCACCATCACCACAATTACCACCACCATCACCACATCTACCAGCACCAGCACCATAACTACCATTACCATCACCACAGTTGCTATCACCATCACCACAACTACCACCATCACCACAACTACCACCATCACCACAACTACAACTACTGCAAGTACCAACATTACCATAATTCCCACCATCACAACTACCACCATCACCACAACTACCACCATCACCACAGCTACCAGCACCATCACTATCACAAATTCTCTCTCTCTCACTCTCTCTCTCTCTCTCTCTCTCTCTCTCTCTATCTCTCTCTCTCTCTCTCTCTCGCAGACAATAAGCCAGACACTTTAAAGGCGACCTATCCCTACCTCTGCCTGTCACTGTCTGTCTGTCTGTCTGTCTCCTCTCTGTCTGTCTGTCTGTCTGTCTCCTCTCTGTCTGTCTGTCTGTCTCCTCTCTGTCTGTCTGTCTGTCTGTCTCCTCCCTAGCGTCTCTGTCTGCCTATCAGCCTGTCACCTGCTTCTTCTTCTTCATCATCATCATCTCCTCTGTCTGTCTGTCTGTCTCTTTCTGTCTGCCTGTCTCTTTCTGCCTGTCTGTCTGTCTCCCTCTCTCTTTCTAAATGTGTCTGTCTTTAATTATTTCTGTGTATGTTTGCCTCTGTAAACATGGATGATAAAAGCAGACATGAATGGTGAGAGAGAGAGAGAGAGAGAGAGAGGGACTTAAAGCTGAGCTCTTCTAGGCTTCTCCTCTTCCTCTTCCTTCTCTCTCTCTCTCTCTCTCTCTCTCTTTAGTATTGATGTAGGTCTTGCGGTAGCTGTGGTAACTGTGGTAGTGGTGATGGTAGTTGTGGTGGTGGTGGTAGTTGTGGTGGTGGTGGTAGTTGTGGTGTTGATGATGGTGGTGGTGGTGGTTGTGGTGATGGTAGGGATGGTAGTTATGGTGGTGGTGATGATGGTGAGGTTGGTGATGGTGGAAGTTGTGGTGGTGGTGATGGTGGTAGTAGTGGAGACAGTGGTAGTAGTGGTAATGGTGGTGGTGGTGGTAGTGATGGTGATGGTGGTGGTAGTGGTGGTGGTGGTGGTGGTAGTGGTGGTGATGGTGGTAGTGGTGGCAGTAGTGGTGGTGGTGATGGTGGCAGTAGTGGTGATGGTAGTGGTGGTGATGGTGGTAGTGGTGGTGATGGTGGCAGTGGTGGTGATGGTGGTAGTGGTGGTGATAGTGGTAGTGGTGGTGATGTTGCCAGGTTGAGAGGGGATGCTGTCTATTATTAAACATTTGTTAGTGCCAAGACAACTCACTCTACCACCTCTGCCACAACCACCACCGCTACCACAACCACCACCGCTACCACAACTACCCCCGCTGCCACAACCACCACCGCTACCACAACCACCACCGCTACCACAACTACCACCGCTACCACAACTACCCTCGCTACCACAACTACCACCTTTGCCACAACTACCCCCGCTACCCCAACTACCACCACTACCATCTGTACCACAACCACCACACCAGTACCACAAAATTTAATATAACTAGCAGCACTACCACCATCACCACTACTATCACAGCTACTACCACTACTAAAACCGCCTCTGCAACCAGAACTACCATCCCTACCACAACTGCCACCACTACTTCACCGCAACTACCACAAATACCACTGTTGCAACACGAAATACCAATCACGTGGAGAGAGAGAGAGAGAGAGAGAGAGAGAGAGAGAGAGAGAGAAATATAAGAATGGATATAGGCTAACACCGTGATGACGAGGACGAGGATAATGATCTCTCTCTCTCTCTCTCTCTCTCTCGGAAAGTTTAACAATGAACAACAAACGCAATTGGCAACAGTACTGGTCACGTGTTTGGAACACTCTCTCTCTCTCTCTCTAATTAATATCAATAATACTTTTCTTCTTAGGTTCCCACTACAACCTATTCAAATCACACACACACACACACACACACACACACACACACACACACACACCATCCTCCTCATCAGTTTCGTAAAATATCTATCTATCCATCCTCTGCAAGTATATACATCTATCAGTCGCCAAGTTCCATCCCTCCGTCTTGAATGCCGAGTTTTAGCAAGAGATTACCGCTTGAATTTGATGCTAGTCATGAAGAAGTGCTATGCAGAGGATGTTTAGCCGCAGTATTGTCTCTAGCCACAGCTCCTCTCTCTCTCTCTCTCTCTCTCTCTCTCTCTCTCCGTATCTGGGACAACGACACCACTACTTTCACCCACCGTCGTCACAGGTGGCATGAGAGAGAGAGAGAGAGAGAGAGAGAGAGAGAGAGAGAGAGAGATTTGAGAATGCATAGAAAAAGAGGTTAGAAGGAAGGGGTACTGTCAGATAGGGTTAGAAAAATATAAGTTAAGACATTGTGCATTCACTGCTTTGACTAGTAACCAAGGAGACTCATTCCAACCTCATCACTAAATACCTAAACTCTCTCGACCCAGTTGAAGCCAAGTGCACTGAAAGGTTGATTTGACTAGTAACCAAGGAGATTCATTTCTAGTTAAGGTTAGGACAAAGTTTAGGGAGGTTGGAACAAGGCTGTGATTGTTTCAGCAGTCCCGTGAGCTCAGGTCTGGTTGGGTCAAGTTAGATCCATCAGGTAGATTTAATTAGGATTGATTAGATTTGGTTGGGCTAGGTTAAGCTTGGTTGAATTAAGTATATGGGTAGAATTAGTTAGATTAGGCCTGAGGATGATTTGGCTAGAGTATGTTAGGGATGATTATGCTAGATTTTGTTCAGGCTGGGCTGGTTTGATTAGGTTAGGTTTCATTAGGTTAGTTTTAGAGTGGCTGTGTTACATTAGATCTGCTTTTACAAGTTTAGCATCACTCCAACAGAAAACGGACATCAGCCAGTAAAGGATGACGTAAGAATATAATGAATTTACTAATAACAACAAAACAGTATGCTGATACGAAAACGATACAAATAACGTACAAGAGGATATTATAACGTAATATGCATAATAAATCACTAAGGAAAAAGTGCTTTGAAACTTCCTGTGCCACGTACACAGCAGCATTTGAATCAAACACGTCCCGTACGGACTAACTTGGATCGCGCGGCACAACGTCGCTCAGTGCTTACAGAATGCAGTGTGGTAGGAACGGAGGGAACGAGACCTACTGTTTACCGTATGTTCCTGGCGACTTCGACTTGTTAACCTGGAATCGCTTCACACAGTCACCGACAAAGGCCTCAATGATCCGGTAAGCCTGTGTTTATCACCTGTTGGTTCATTTTGGTAATTTTATGGGAGTTATAAAGTGATAAGCCACGGGTTTGTTTTGGTATGTGCCGCCCCTCTCTGCCAGACGCACGATACGAGTCACGTGAAAAAGCGTGCATTGATTTTTGGCATCTGACATAATTTAATCGTCAGTTCAGCTAATAATTCATCTATTACTCTATTGTGCATGATAACTGCGTCGTTTTTGCATTTACCAAAGACATTTTCCATATCACGTACGGCCAGGGCTGGTACTGTTATGTTCACTATATTCCTTTACAAATCTTATACTACCCCTTACTCCTGTATGTAATACATCTTACGAATGCCTCTGTATTTTATAACAGAGTGTGAGTGTAACTTATGTCTATCAAAGGGTATGTGGCTACACCCAAAAACCATGGTGTGGCCACACCCACGCATGTCCAATTACCAACTATATATAACTGTATTGGCTGAAGGTGTGTGTGGCAAGACCCACCACCTTCTTTTGTTGTATTAGCACTCTGTACCTTTTACAACAACAAATATTTCAAGTCAATTCCTATTAGCCACGTACTGTAGTTTCTCGCGTCTTGTGTGGGAGAGGATCTCTTACGGCATCACGGACGGACATCAATGAATGGAAGCTTATCTTGGTGTCAATAACAGCTCAGTATGACACCAGTATGCTGCAAACAATAGGCGAATATTTAAAACAGTGCATTAATAACCGTGTGCACGTACAGGTGGGAGTAAAGCACCACAGAACGGACGAAGTATTGTGGCAGACCGCTATGAGTCATGAATGGCGGGATATTTACAAACATTCCTACGCTTGTGGCTCGTTTCATAAAGAGACATGGTAGCTCTCTTCGTTACTGATTTATTTTGTATCTTACGTCTCCGTGTTCTCCTGTATGTTATTTCTGTCGCTTTAATATCGATATAGTTTGCAGTAGTGGTATACAACAAGATTCTGACGTGTAACGTGTAGCATATGTGTAACCTGTCCCGCAGAACACGCCTCATAGTACGATCAATATTCCCTGTCGTAAGTTGGTAGAATTATGACGTAATTTTGTCGTAACTGCAAATATTTAGCCCTTTATGCGCAGTTGATGGCCAAGTGTAGTCATACTGGAAGGTTGATGTGGCTAGTAACCAAGGAGACTCATTCCCACCTCCTAGCTAAGGCTCACCTACTACTACAACTACTGTTTTTTCCGTTATTTATCAGAGTATGGTGACAGAAAAACAACACAGAAGAGGATGGCAAGGAGTAATAAGCAAAATAAATCGCTTGGGAGGAGGTGTTAGGGAGTATTCATGAAAATGGCCCAGTTCCGTTAGATAAAAACAGACTAACCATGTAGCACAGCACTTCTTCGTGACTAGCATCATATTCTGGTGTTAATTTGGCGTTGCAACTCGCCAGTTCAGGGGCAGCGATGACAATTTGAGAGAGAGAGAGAGAGAGAGAGAGAGAGAGAATTTCGTAACACCTCACCGATAGCGATTTAGTTTCCCCATTGCACCTCAGTACTCTCTCTCTCTCTCTCTCTTTCTCTCTCTCCATACCGGTGGCACCAAGTGAAGGCGTCTCTGCCAAAACAAGCGTAAGTAATAAGTAAGGTGTGTTTTTGAACCTGTTCGGAGCGTTTATGAAGCAAGTTTTTTTTTTTTTTTTCAGAATTTTCGATCAGTGTATAAAACAAGTGTGTGTGTGTGTGTGTGTGTGTGTGTGTGTGTGTGTGTGTGTGTGTGTGTGTGTGTGTGTGTGTGTGTTAATATTTTTCTTTTTCCAGGATGCTCAACCACTGTTTGGCTTGGGCAAGGCTGTCCTGAGCTGCCTGCAGTTGGGTGAAATACGGATAGAAATAAAAACACAAGCTACAGCGTTGGCATGTAAGCCGAAGGAGTGGATCCGCAGAAAAGACAAAACAGAAAAAAGAAAGAAATGCAAATATAACGTTAACATCACTTTGGGAGATTCAGTTCCTGTATTACAAAACTGAAAACAGAAGAGGAGGTGTGTTTTTGTAGAGAGAGAGAGAGAGGTACAGGTTCGACAATTAATGCTAGAGGTCCAGCCTGTCAAAGAGAAGTGTGTTTTTGTAGATATACAGTATAATACAGAGCTGAATGTGTGTTTATGGAGAGAGAAATACAGAACAGTGTTGTACAGAGAAATACAAGAGTGTTGCAGAGAGAAATACTAAGGTGTTGTACAAAGAAATACAGAAGAGAGTTGTAGAAATACATGAGTGCTGCAGAGAAATACAAATGAGTGTTGCTGAGAAATACAGAGGTGTTGTAGAGAGAAATACAGAAGAGTTGTAGAGAGAAATACAAAAGAGTGTTGCAGAGAGAAATAAAAAAAATGTTGTAGAGAGAAATGCAGAAGAGTGTGTTGCTGTAAAGAGAAATACATAAGAGTGTTGCTGTAAAGAGAAATACATAAGAGTGTGTTGCTGTAAAGAGAAATACAAAAGAGTGTGTTGCTGTAAAGAGAAATACATAAGAGTGTATTGCTGTAAAGAGAAATACATAAGAGTGTGTTGCTGTAGAGAGAAATACAGAAATACTTGGAGTGACGTACTTCATTCCGGAGCTTCGTAATCATGGGGTCGAAGCAGAGCCAGCCGGTGACGCCGAAAGTATCCTACCATCCACCTCCGCCTGCTGACCATCCACCTCCACCACTGAGAGTACCCAACCATCCACCTCCACCACTGAGAGTACCCACCCATCCACCTCCACCACTGAGAGTACCCAACCATCCACCTCCACCACTGAGAGTACCCACCCATCGACCTCCACCACTGAGAGTACCCAACCATCCACCTCCACCACTGGCAAGAGTACCCAACCATCCACCAGCTGACCATCCACCTCCACCACTGACAAAACCCAACCATCCACCAGCTGACCATCCATCTCCACCACTGAGAGTAACCAGCCATCCACCTCCACCATTGACAGAACCCAACCATCCACCTCCACCACTGACAGAACCCAACCATACATCTCCACCACTAAGAGTAACCAACCATCCACCTCCACCACTGAGAGTACCCAATCATCCGTCTCCACCACTGACAAGAGTACCCAACCATCTACCAGCTGACCATCCACCTCCACCATTGACAGAACCCAACCATCCACCTCCACCATTGACAGAACCCAACCATCCACCTCCACCATTGACAGAACCCAACCATCCACCTCCACCACTAAGAGTAACCAACCATCCACCTCCACCACTGACAGAACTCAACCATCCACCAGCTGACCATCCACCTCCACCACTGACGGAACCCAACCATGCACCAGCTGACCATCCACCTCCACCACTGACAAAACCCAACCATGCACCAGCTGACCATCCGCCTCCACCACTGACAGAACCCAGCCATCCACCAGCTGACCATCCATCTCCACCACTGACAGAACCCAACCATCCACCAGCTGACCATCCACCTCCACCACTGACAAAACCCAACCATCCACCAGCTGACCATTCACCTCCACCACTGACAGAACCCAACCATCCACCAGCTGACCATTCACCTCCACCACTGACAAAACCCAACCATCCACCAGCTGACCATTTACCTCCACCACTGACAGAACCCAACCATCCACCAGCTGACCATTCACCTCCACCACTGACAAAACCCAACCATCCACCAGCTGACCATTCACCTCCACCACTGACAAAACCCAACCATCCAAGTCCTCCACTGATGGCAGCCAGTCATCCACCTCATGGCCAACTCAACCATCCACCCACACCACCGACAGCAGAATACCATCCACTTCTTGACCAGTGCAACGATCCACCTCATGACCAACTCAGCCACCTATCCACACCACCGAGAGTACCCTACCCTCCACTTCATGACCAACGCAACCATCCACCCACGCCACTAACAGAACCGTCCACAATATCAAATCATCTAGACCATCCACTCTCACGTCCCCACCATCCACATCCCAACCATCCATTTTCCCCACCTTGCCATAACGTTCTTGAGTCCCCGAAAGTGGAAGTCAAAGAAGAGTCCAAAGAATTCAAAGAAGAGACCAAGGAAATCACAAAAGAAATAAAAGGAGTCAAGGACGAAACCAAGGAGGTCAATGAGAAGACCCAAAAAGTCAAGGAAGAGACCCAGGATGTCAAGGAAGAGACCGAGGAAGTCAAAGATGAGACCGAGGATGTCAAGGAAGAGGCCAAGGAAGTCAAAGATGAGACCGAGGAAGTCAAAGATGAGACAAAGGAAGTCAAAGAAGAGACCGAAGAAGTCAAAGAAGAGACCAAGGAAGTCAAATCTGAGACCGAGGAAGTCAAAGATGAGACACAGGAAGTCAAAGAAGAGACCGAAGAAGTCAAAGAAGAGACCAAGGAAGTCAAAGATGAGACAAAGGAAGTCAAGGAAGAGACCAAGGATGTCAAGGAAGAGACCGAGGAAGTCGAAGAAGAGACCGAAGAAGTCAAAGAAGAGAGCGAGGAAGTCAAAGATGAGACAAAGGAAGTCAAGGAAGAGACCGAGGATGTCAAGGAAGAGACCAGAAGAATCAAAGAAGCGACCAAGGAATTCAAAGAAGGAGCGAGGAACACTGAACAAAATGACGACACAAGGAACACTGGACAAGATAGTGGAACGAGGAACACTGAACAAGACAGTGGAACGAGGAACACTGAACGGGATGGTGGAACAAGGAACACTGGACAAGATACTGGAACGAGGAACACTGGACAAGATACTGGAACGAGGAACACTGAACGGGATGGTGGAACAAGGCATATGAGTGGTGCACAGCATATAAGTGGTGCACAGCATATAAGTGGTGCACAGCATATGAGTGGTGCACAGCATATGAGTGGTGCACAGCGTATGAGTGGAGCACAGCATATGAGTAATGCTGACCTATCCAATCAGACTAGGCATACCTCAGCATCACAGGAAAGACAAACCACTGACCTAGAAGCGTGCATTAAAGAAGCAAAAGAAAATCTTTTAGACTATCTTAAGACCAACGGAAAGGCAAAGACTAAAAATTCACAGGCAGAAATGCATAATAAGCAAAGCCACAGCCAGGCAACTGTTGTCTATGCCAAGATGAGAGAAGTGCAGGGTAGCTGTGACCATGTGTATGACTATATTAAACACCGCCTCCATCCAAGACAAGAAGTAGAAGGAATGGAGTACTTTGCAGAACATGAGACAAGATGCACTATCGTTGGTATTCACTGCAGAAGTAAAAGAGTCGCCCAATATGTGACTCAAATCCTTCACAAAGGAAATGAAAAGACACGTACAAAAATTTGGTGTTATGAGACTCTGGAAGAGGCCAGGGGGGATCAGGTGAGGTCACATGAGGACATGGAGAGGTCTTACAATATCCACCAACAACAGATCCAACGGAGGGCACAGGAGGTGCTTGCTGGACATTTTGACAAGATCTCAGATGTTCAGCATCAACTGGAAGAAATGGAAAACAGATGCAGACACATCACATTAGAAGAGTTTGCCGAACGTCAGAACTCAAGACGTGCTTTGGAGGACAAACAAAAAGAACTGAACTTGCAAAAAGTTGAATTTCTCAAGTACTTCCAAACATCTATGGAAGAACTCAATAAATCTAAAGACTCTCCAAAGTTTGAAAGTTCAGCCAAGGCAGTACGACGTAATCTGGCCATCGAGAACAACAGACTTGTTAATGCTTTTCCCATATATGCAAGACGTACAGACATCGTAGAGACAGTGAAGAACAACCAGGTGTGTGTCATTATTGGGGAGACTGGCTCAGGAAAGAGCACTCAGATGGCTCAGTACTTGTACCAGGCCGGCCTGGCTGCCACCGGCATCATCGCCTGCACTCAGCCGAGGAAAATCGCAGCCACCAGTTTGGCCACCCACGTGGCCAAAGAACTGGGAACTTCAGTGGGCCAGGAGGTCGGCTACAAAGTTGGAATGCAAACACGCAAGTCTGCCTTCACCAAAATCATGTACATGACGGACCATATTCTGTTAAACGAGTGTCTACAAGATCAGAATCTGTCTTCTTATTCATGCATTATTATAGACGAGGCCCATGAGAGAAGCATCCACACAGACCTTTTGATTGGGATGATAAAAAAATGTCTAAAAGATCGACCAGAGCTTCGTGTGGTCATTACGTCTGCCACGATCAGTCCTGAGGTGTTTGTGAAGTACTTCCAGCAGTGTCCTGTGCTGCAGGTGTCGGGCAGGATGTTTCCAGTGGAGGTGGTGTGGCTGGAACCCAAGGACGGAGTTGATTCCTTTGATAACTACCAGGAAAAAGCCGTCGAAAAAGCTGTCGAAATACATCACTCAGAGGGTGAGGGAGACATCTTGGTGTTCTTGACTAAGCCAACTGAAACTGAGCAGTGCTGTCAAAAATTCCAAAATATGATTGGAGGCCGACGGGAAAATTATGTGACCATGCCGCTTCATGGTCGGCTACAAGGTGAGGAGCAACAAAGAGTGTTTGAGTCTCCTCCAGCTGGCAAGAGAAAAGTTGTGTTTGCTACCAACAGTGCAGAAACTTCGGTCACCATCCCTGGCATCAGGTACGTCATTGACACAGGCCTGGTCAACGAGATGAAGTTTGATGCCGTGCGTAAGATTAGCACGCTATCAGTGACAATGGTGACACAGAGTTCCGCGAGACAGAGGAAGGGTCGGGCAGGACGTCTGGGGCCGGGCAAGTGCTACCGACTCTACACTGAAAAGGATTTCCAAAAGATGGTCCCAGATGCTCTCCCCGAGATACTCAAAGTTCACCTTGGACATGCAATGCTCAAGCTGATGGAACTGGCAGTTGACCCTGTAAATTTTGACTTCATTGAGTCTCCTTCTTCTGATGCCATGAGTGAAGCATTTACTTCCTTGATCCACATAGGAGCAGTGAGAGACAATAAAATAACTGACCTGGGCAAATGGATTGCTAAAATGCCTTTTGATCCACAATATGGAGCCTTTGTATATGAAGCAGTGCAGGCAGACCTGGGCCTGGAGGCCATTGTAGTGGCAGCTGCGAGTGGGACAGGATCTGTGTTTTACAGGGGAGGAACGAAGGAAGAGGTAGAACAGGCCGACAAACGCAAAATTCTTTCCTGTGATGAAGAGGGTGATCAAATAACAACCCTCAATGTTTTCCGAGAATGGCACAAAGTGGCGGAGAAAGAAAAGAACAAATGGTGTGTCAAACATTCTGCAAATGGCAAGTCGCTCAGAGCAATACGAGAAACCACTAATGAAGTTCTTAGCAACCTGAAAAAAGAATTAAAAGTTGAAATAAAATTTTCCTTTGCTGACAAGCAAAAAGTTCAAGGCAGATTGGTTGGTCTATTATTCAAGGCTTTGAGCAGAAACCTGAGCCATTATCTTGGTCACATTAAGGCTGGCTACAATATTGTGACAAAAGACCAGCGGGTGGAGCCTCATCCGTCCTCGGCCCTGCTGGCCCTGGGAAGTCGGCCAGAGTGGATTGTGTTTGACCAAGTGATGCGGACGAGTAGAGACTTTGCCATGCAGATCACTCCAGTGCTGGAGACCTCCATCAGGAAGGCACTTGAAGAAGGGTGGCTTTCTTTGGACATTGAAGAAGCAAAGAAGAAGCAGATAACTGTTGTATGTCAGGAAAATGTTGGCTCACAGGTGTTCCACGAGTTTGTTGGCCCACGTTACGTCGACCTGCGAAGCTTTGAGATGGAGTTGGCTGCCTCATGCCCTGACTCGGTGGTGGTGGTGGAGGCCGACCGGGATAAGGGGGAACTGAAAGTGTTGGCCAGGGAGAGTAACAAATCACGTCTGGCCACCAGTTTCTCAAAGGTCATACCTTCAATACGGGCCAATTACAAGGCCGAGGAGAGTGAGGAAAAAATTGGATCCACTACAGACTTCTCGGAGAGAGCCATCATAGGCGCTGGTGGCTCAACTGTGTGTCTCTTAATGCCTGGAGAATATAAAACTGTTCTGATACACTGTCCTCCAGACAAAATAGAAGACATGTCAGAGCAAGATGTGACACTACACTTCAGCAAGCATGGAAGGGTGAAGCAGTGCATCAAGTTTTTCCACGGGAACAAGAACTCAAGGTTGTGGGGGAAGGTGGTGTATGAAAATGGTGAGGCAGCCATGGCAGCAGTCGAGGCCACCAGGGAAGAAAGAGAACTGGCTGCTCGACCCAGTACGCGAGTGACAGGTAACCAGGCTGTTGGTTTCAGTGCAAAGATACAGTGGTGTAGGAGACCTTCCAGAGGATTTGGATTTGTTGAGTTTGCTAATGTAGAAGATCAAATGAGAGCTCTTCAGCTAGATGGTATTGCCATTGCAGGTAATCCTGTTCGAATAACTTCTGCCAGGAAGTCACAGCAAGGCATTCATGTTTCTCGCCTTGAAAAACTCGTAAATGAAGATGTTCTCAGGGAAGCTTTCATTGAGAAACTGAACGTTCATCCTGAAAGAGACATAGAGAAAGTCACAGTGGTCAGGGATAAAGTTGGCGTGAACAAAGAAATAGTTGACACCTGTAAGAGACGTCTGCAAAGGAAACTAGAGGAATTTTCTAACCGAAATAACTTTAGACTTGAAGTGAAAGACCCTCGCACAGAACGAGATGTAAACTATGTGGGGTTCTGCTGGTTCAAGAACCCTGAGGAAGGTCATAATGCTTGTGCTAGCATAAACAATGGGTTCATGCTCAATGATCAAGCAGTATCCATGAAGCCAGATATTAACACCTCAGTATTAATTCACAGAGACTTATACCAGAAGTACAATCAAGAAATTAAGAATAAGGTTCAGGAAATAGAAAGTGACAAAATTAGAATTAAACCAAAGGAGTTAAGGAATGGCAACCTGGTGGTGGAAATGCGGTCGGAGAGTGTGGACCCTCTGGCCCGTGCCAAACTGAGCATCCTAGAGGTGGTGAGGGGGGAGGTGATGGAGTGTGAAAATAAACCCGAGTTTGTGATCCTGTTCTCACGTGAGGGACGCAGGATGTTGCAGGACATCATGAGCAAGACCCACACTCTGATAATGACGGACGACCGAGTGATGAGGGTGTCCATCCACGGCCAGGCGAGGCAGCGGCGGGATGCCAGAGCTCGAATTGAAGAGTACGTACGGGGGTTGGCTCGTGGAGGCTTTAGTGACGTGGACCTGATGGGAGGAGGCCGACCCCCTGGCGTCATGAAGGCACTCATGATAAAGTACCAAACCCACCTGGGTGATCTGCAGACTGTGGCTGGTCTTCAAGCTGTGAGGCTGGACCACAGACAGCACAGAGTGAGACTGTTTGGATCAAAGAACGCCATTGAAAAGGCCACAGATCTGATCAAGGAAGTTATGGCTGCTCTGTCGGCAGATGGAGGTGGGATTGAAGATGTAGATGGCCCTGACTGTGTGACCTGCTTCTGTCCTGTAGAAACCAAGGATTTGTACCGCCTGGAGCACTGTGGTCATGCTTACTGCAGGGAGTGTGTCCAGATGCAGATGGATACAGCCATCACTAATAAAGATTTCCCTATACAGTGTGCAAATGAAAACTGTTCTGGCTACTTCC
This sequence comes from Coenobita brevimanus, assembly GCF_032717465.1. Classification (NCBI taxonomy): domain Eukaryota; kingdom Metazoa; phylum Arthropoda; class Malacostraca; order Decapoda; family Coenobitidae; genus Coenobita; species Coenobita brevimanus. The sequence goes on from NC_136974.1 coordinate 38,238,097, forward strand.
TTTGGAGAGATTTTGTCAACCTTTCCCGACTTGGACAGGTAACCCTATCGAGACTGGTGAGTGCATCAGTGTGTGCATACGTGTCTGCACACAAGGACGAACTGCGGTACTGCATAACCCCCGACTGTCCAGCGGTGTATCGAACCACACGGACAGGCTCGCTGTTCACCTGCCCCGAGTGCAGCAGCCGACTGTGCACCAGCTGCCATGTCCAGTACCACGACGGGCTTTCCTGTGCCATGTTTAAGAACTACGGCCGCGAGGACGGCAGTCTTATGGAGTGGATGAGACAGGATGACGGCAACAGGAGGAACTGCCCCGGCTGTGGTACTCACATTGAGAAGAATGGAGGCTGCAACAAGGTTGACTGTGCAGCCTGCAAGAGGAGCATCTGTTGGGTGTGTATGCAGATATTTGACACTGGACCCGACTGCTATGGACACATGAGAAGAGAACATGGCAGCTATGTATGAGCTCTGCCTGTAATCCATATGATTAAGATATGAATCATTTCTCAGTCAGGATTTTGATACAAAACAGTGCAGTGTGTGTGGTACGCTGAGCTGCACACGTGAGCCCTGCATGTCCTGGTTGAGGGTTCAGTACCTTCGTGTTATGTTATATCCAGCTCTGGACCATACATTTATACTGACTGTTAACTCCATCATCATCATCATCATCCGGACCTCCTTTCTCACCCAAGGGCAGGATGAGGAGTAGCAATGTCCAGACAGCCCAAATTGCCCAATCCAATTGGCCACGCTTCCATTCACTCATCATTCAAGCCCCCGGAATCCTGGCTTTATCGGATACGCCAAAAACATTCACCACGTTCTGTAGCTTCACATAAACGTATCGGATAGAGTCAATCCGGACGATGCCAAGTTAAAAAAGGATGCCAAATCCCTGATCATGTGCTTCTCCTCACAACATTCATCCAGCCAGCTCGATCTCTTGTCAGTTCCCTAGCCTCACCTACTTCCAAACCTCTCTTCCTCATCCACTCATCCACCATATCTCTCCACCTTCTCCTTGGCCTGCCTTGCCTCCTCCCTTCTTCATATTCGCTCAGATATACTTTTTTCACCACTCTATTTTTATCTATTCTTTCCACATGACCATACCACCTCAGTACACTCTCTTAGATTCTGGTGCCCACAGACTTCCTCACTCCACATCTTTCACGAATCACATTATTTCGTATCCTATCCAACTTCTGTACTCCACATACATTCCTCAGCAGTCCCATCTCCACTGCTCTTACTCCTGACTTTTCATTTTCATGCCACACCACAGTCTCACATCGATATGTTAAAGTTGGCACTAACACTCCTTCATGTAAGCCTCGTGCAGCTGCAACACTCAAGCCTCTGTTTCTTATCAAGGCCTTCATTGCAACAGCTACTTTTCTTCCTTGTGTCACTCTACTTTCCACTTCTTTTGCACATTTTCCTCTCTTTTCTATCACTGTACCCAAGTATTCGAACTCTCTCACCAGTTCCAGTCTCTCTCCATTCACTGCAACACCTCACTGGGAGTCACCTTATCTCTCAGTAACCATCACTTTACTCTTTTCTACATTTACTCTCAAGGCACGACGCTCACAGACATCAGCAAAATTCTGCACTAGCCTACCAAGCTCATGGCCAGTAATTGCAAGCAGTCCTGCATCATCGGCATGCAACAAATTTGAGATATTCCATCCGTCACCATTCATTACCAATTGCTTTATAATATTCACTGCCTAGTTGCATCATAGTTTATAGCTAAGCCACATCGCAGTTTGACAATAATACTGATTATTTATGTGCTCTTAGTTACGTTGTGCATCATGTGATGGAGATCATACTATATTTGCGCGGTTTCTTTCGTCTTCTTCTTTCTTCCAAACGCTTGTCCGAATGGCTGCCACCGTCTCATTCCTTCACTGATTCACTCCAGACACGGTGCACATGTCTTGGGCAAATGCGAAGACATTCTCTCTCTCTCTCTCTCTCTCTCTCTCTCTCTCTCTCTCTCTCTCTCTGTAAGGACTTCATCTGGTCATACATCTACCTACACAAATACGTGAAATGAGGCAATACACAGTTTACCAACTTTCGTGATGTGATGTGATGTGTGTGTGTGTGTGTGTGTGTGTGTGTGTGTGTGTGTGTGTACCACCCAGCATTCCTTTAGGCACGTTGGTAACATCTGACCATATTTTGATTTACGGTTTAGTGGCCAAATAATTCACTTTTTTTTTTTTTTAGGTCAGTCATAAGGTAGAATTAATGTTGTAAATTCCATGTGTTGTTTGGATTAGTTGTTAAAGATTTCTTCTCGTCGGGTGGTTAGACTCCGTTGCACCTCTTCCTTAGCGCTTTGTTTTTGGATATGGCTGGTTAATATCTTTTTGTACTGAATTAGTTGTGTCAAAGAGTTCTTCCAGGATTACAGCTGTGTGTTAACTGAAGCTCGTATTCTCGTCGCGTGAGGAAACTCCCTAGCACTTCCTCCTTAGCGATTTATTTTTGGATATGGCTTGTTAATATCTTTTTGTACATTATTTATGCGAGTATGGTGATACTGGAAGGATTTATGTAAGACAGAAGAGGACGATAAGGTTTAATAAACCAAATAAATCACTTACGAAAGGGTGTTAGGGAGCTTTCTCGATCGACGAGAATAGAGTCGATTTATCATCTGAGGGAACTGGAGGACTTGTCGGTTAGGGAGGCTGCCTAACACCTTTATCTTGGCGGTTTATTTATACATGCAAGAAAACAGTAAGGCGCAGTATGGAAAATAAATCGGTAAGGGAAAGGCATTAGGGGACTTCTGTAACCGATGAGAGGACGTAGTTGCGTAAAATTTAAGCTATGAGGTAAGAATGCGTCTCCTTGGTTACTAGACTCTTTGGACTCTGACTTGGCCTAAAATTAGTCACTCCATCTTTAGTTCTGAGTCGTAACAAGAGACTTACATCAGAATGTGATCCTAGTCACGAAGAAGTGCAATGGAAAAGACTCTAACCCGAGTATAGTGATGTGTTGTTATGTGGTCTAGGTGGCGAGGTCACAGGAGCCTTCGTGGCACCTTTATCTTAGCGATTTATTTTGCATATTGCACCATAGCATTATCTTGTGGGTTGGTTGTAAGTAGAGTTGTAAGATATACATGGTTTTGCCTCAAGAGGATACTGATGTGTGACAGGGAGACTAAATACCAAAGCAAAAAGTGTTAAGGAGTCTCCAAAGCTACTATATATGTATAAGGAAGCTATAATTCTATATATAGACACTTTACTGTATATAACCTGTAAATTAAATATATTGTGCGAAAATGAACTGAACTTCTGTGTTATTATGATCCAACAAAACTAGTTGTGGTAGTAGTAGTAGAAGTAGTAGTAGTAGT
>NC_136974.1:38243995-38251495 GCF_032717465.1 Coenobita brevimanus
GGGAGTGAGGGAGTGAGGAGAGAAGGAAGAGAGAATGAAGAATGGAAAGGGAAAGGAGGGAAGAAAGAAGAGGAAAGGAAGGGGAAAGGAGGGAAGGAATGAAGGAGAGAAGGAAGAGGAAATAAGAAGGGAGGAAAGAAGGGAGGAAGAGGTTAAGGGGAAGGGAGGGGAGGGGAGGGGAGGGGAAAGGGGGTAGGAGGGTGGAGAGAAGAGGAAAGAAGGGAGGGAGGAGACAATGACTTACGGGGCATGACCTGGGAGGGGAAGGGAGGGGAGCGGAGGGAGGGGAAGGAAGAGAGGGGAGGGAAAGGGAGGGGAGGGAAGAGGAAGAGACAGATGGAGGGAAGGTAGAAGGGAGAGGAAAAGAGGGAAAGGGGAGAGACAAAGGGAGGGAGGGAGGAAGGCCAGGGGAGGAGAAAGAGACGGAAGGCAGAAGGGAGAGAAAGGGGAAAGGAGGGAGAGAAAGGGGAAAGGAGGAAGGGGAAGGTAAAACAAAAAGGGAGAGAGAGAGAGAGAGAGAGAGAGAGAGAGAGAGAGAGATGAGGGAGGGGAGAGAAAAGAGGGGTAAAGGGGAGAGACAGGAGGGGAAGGGGGAGGAAAGAGATGTGAAGAAGGGGGGACAGGGAGGAGAGGGGGAGGGAGGGAAGGAAAGGGGAAGGGGGAGGGAGGGGAGGGGAGGGGAAAGAAGGGGGAAGTTGACCTGTGACCCCTGGAAAAGCCACGACGGAGGGAGGGGTCGACGCCCCCTCAACCCCCACATACATACATGCATACATTATAAATACACGTCCACATACACATGGGCACCCACATACTCGTATACCTCCATAGACTATACACAAATATGTAAAATCACTCATGCATATACAGGTGCATACATATATAGTGGTATGCACATTTATACATACATACATACATATATCTGTACCGCACAGCACAGAAAAATAATCATCATCATCATCATTAGCAGCAGCAGCAGCAACAACAACAACAACAACAACAACAGCATAAGAAGAAGACGAAGACGAAGAAGACAAAGAAGAACGAAGAGGAGGAGAAAGGAAGAAGACAACTTAGATGATGATGATGATGATGATGATGATGATGAACGCTTTGGGAAAAACTAAGTATATACCAAGAGAGAGAGAGAGAGAGAGAGAGAACGTATTCCTCCGCGTCTCCCTTCCTCAATCCCTCCATTACGTCACCTCTCTCTCTCTCTCTCTCTCTCTCTCTCTCTCTCTCTCTCTCATAGCTAAGAAATCTCTATCCATCTATCAATTTCTCTTTGCAGCATCTCTCTCTCTCTCTCTCTCTCTCTCTCTACGCTTCATATCTTAGCTGGGAATTAAGAGTGGGATAATGATAATAATAATAATAATAATAATAATAATAATAATAATAATAATGATGCAAGTTCCAACGACCACTGAAGTAGTAGTGGTGGTAGTAGTAGTAGTAGTAGTAGTAGTTTATATGTAGTCGGGGTTTATACGAGAAGCACCTGTGTTTGTGAGGGAATTGCCGGAGGGGGTAGGAGGGTTGGGAGAGCTGTTTGCGATATCTGTGTGTGTGTGTGTGTGTGTGAGAGAGAGAGAGAGAGAGAGAGAGAGAGAAAGAGAGAGAGGGGGCAGAGGTTAGCCCTTCCCTTTTACAGACAAATCTAATCTCTCTCTCTCTCTCTCTCTCTCTCTCTCGTCTATGATGTTGGAGAGGAACGCCTTCATTTGGTGACATCAATAACAGTGGGCGGCTCAATATCCTTCAACTACTTCCCTGTCTCCCGAAAGGATGATGGCGGACTGTAGGAGAAAGGCAACCGAAGCCTGCAGTCCACCGGGATCACATTTCAGATGATCATTTAGCATCAATAACAACAAAACAACAACTAAAATATTAAAGCCAAAGAAAATCGTCGGGTCATGGCAAGGGCGAAAAATTAAAAAAAAAAAAAAAACTCGGTCTGAAGGGCCCCATATTCTCACTATAAAAAAAAAAAAAAAACACGGGATGAACTCGTGTTTATAGCAAGCGTAATTTAAAATGTCATCAGTTTACAATTTTTAAAACCTGCCAAAAAATATATATAAATAAATAAATGAATAGATAAATAATAACATCTGGGAGTAGCGACGAGTTGTTAAAAAGTTTATCATCAGTTCTTTTTTCTATTATCTGGTGAAAAAAAAATACAAATGGTAGCCAGGCTTGGTTTTAAAAATTCTCCCACTAGGCAACTGTCAACGGTATGATTTCGAGATACTGCCACTTCATTTTTTTTTTTTATTATTTTGAAAGATTATTGCTACAGAAATATGTTACCTTGGTTATTTTTATCGGGAGGGTGGTTACTGATGAATTATTTGAAGTTGTTTGTATTTATCGTTAAAGTTTGAGTGTTTGAAAATATGGCGGTTACTGGGAGTTGCCAACCGTCACTCTACAACCCCACAAACATAACCACCTTTCCTCCCCTCCCCCTCCATTGTCTCCCCCACCATCCTTCTCTCCTTTCCCCTCCTTCATCCTCTCCCTTTCTTACCCCTCCCTCTCTTCCCTTCTTCCCCGTTCTTCTTGTCTTTTTCCCTCTTCCTTCTGTCTCTTCGCTTTCCTTCCTCTCTTCTCCCCCTCTTTCCTGTCTCTGCTATCCTTCCCTTCTCTTCCTCCCTTCCTTCTCTCCCTCTTCTTTTCTCTCACTTTTCCTCTCTACCACGTACTTCATTCTTATCCTTTTTTTTCCTCTCCTCTCCACGCCCCTTCTCCTTTCCCACCCCTTCTCCCATTTGTCCTTCCCTCCCCCTCTCTTCCCCTCTCCCTCCCTCCCTTCCTGCAGTCTCACCCCCCTTCCCACCCTTCCTCCACCCCATCACTGGACCTTTAAATTCAAACCCAGACTACAGCTGTACACAAAAAGAACTGCCAGTCAATTTTTCCTTTTGCCTTTGTTTGTGTTGATGGCTGTTTGTTTGTTGATATTATTGTTCTTGGTGAGGTTGTTATTGTGTTATATTTTTTTGCATTTTTCTTGTTCTTTTGAGAGAGAGAGAGAGAGAGAGAGAGAGAGGATACAACACAGGGGAGGGAGGAAGGGAGGTAATTGTGAGAAGGGAGGGAGGGTGGAGTAATATGAGGGGGAAGGGGAGGGAGGAAAGGGAGGCGGGGGAGAGGGGGAGATAGGGGCGGAGGAACACACAGCGTCTGACCCCCATATAACCCCCCCCCCTCTCTCTCTCTCCAATTTTGAAATAGCCAGACGGAATGACGGTTAAGCAGGTGATCAACCCGATGGTGGTGGTTGTGGTAGTGGTGATGGTTGTGGTAGCTGCGGTAGTGGTCGTGGTTGTGGCAGTTGCGGTAAGAGTAGTGGTTGTGGTGGTAGTGATGGTAATGGTGATGGTTGTGGCAGCTGTGGCAGTGGTGGTGGTTGTGGTATTATAGCTGCGGTAAGTGTTGTGGTAGTTGTGGCTGTGGTAGTAGTGATGGTGGCTGTGGCAGTCGTGGTAGCTGTGGTGGTGGTGGTGGTGGTGGTCGCTGTGTAGTGGTGATGGCTGGTAGTTGTGGCAAGAGCTGTGTAACTGGTAGTTGTGGTTGTGGTTTTGATTGCTGTGGTAGTATGGTAGTTGTGGTAGTGAGGTGGTGGGCGTGCCCCTGGGACGGTGACAGACATCCTCTCGCTATCTCAAGCCAGCCAAGTCAAGGAGAGAGAGAGAGAGAGAGAGAGAGAGAGAGAGAGAGAGAGAGAGAGAGGAGGGATATTCTCAATCTAGTTTTTTTTTTTAATTCTAAATTCATCTGTCATCATCATCATCATCATCATCAAAGTAAAACATTTTAATCCCTCTCGGGACACACATCAGAGGATAAACTCTGGTACAAACTTCCTTTCGTCATAGGAGATGCCTGCAATGTGTTACGACCGCCATAGGGTTTTGTTCAACCAGGGTATCATGATGATGATGGTGGTGGTGGTGTTGATAATGATGGTGATAATGACGATAATGATGATGATGATGGTGTGGTGGTGGTGGTGGCGGTGATGCTGCTGCTGATGGTGATGATGATGACGAAGATGGTGATGATGATGATGATGATGATGATGAATACGTGATTAGTATTATCAATCTTCAGCAACAGCACCTACAACAACAATAACAGCGAGTATACTGAGAAGAGGCGGGTGTGGGTGAGAAGAGATGAAGGACAGTTGAGAGAGAGAGAGAGAGAGAGAGAGAGAGAGAGAGAGAGAGAGAACAGCTGAGCACAACAGCTGTTTTCAGTGTCGTCGTTGCCATATACCGTTTTGTTATTGCATTACTGTACTTCTTTAACAGTTATGTACCTAAACAATAAACAAATTTGGAATAAAAAATGTAACGCAATCAATTGTACTTATGCATCTTATTCCATTTTGATTTACTAACCAACGATGCACGAAAAACAAATGAAATTAGGTAACGAATGATTTGCCAAGTTTTTTTTTTTCATTGTTCTTTGTTTCTTTCACTAATATCTCTCCAAATCACCATCACCTTCGTTCATTAATCCCTAGATATGATCCCTGCCTCATTAACCTCTAGGCCAAGGAAGCTAATAGCCTGAAATTAACCTAGAACGCTGGGAAATAAAGTAGGTCATGAAAGGGGTGTTGCTGAGATCAAGCTGCGTATTGGAACATTTGTTTATGCTGCTTCCCTAACTCAGTAGCGCTGTCAAACACTTTTAAAACCAAACTAGAAACCACCAAAAACGTGAAAATGCGACAAAAAGTAATTCAAACAATAAATTACTGATAGGCAGAACTGCGTATAAAAAAAATTAAGATCTTTTATGAATACACTGCCAGGATGCTGTTATTGTGGCAGCCATCTTGCCAAGTGAGGCACGGAAGGCGTCCTTGAGCCACACAGTCTTCTTCTTGCACAGACTTCGTAACGCAAAGTCCACGGCGATTGATTTGCTTATTACACCTAAAACTTCTATTGTATCATATTTAGATCCATCTAAATATCGACACCCGTTGCGTTAGTAATGTAGAATAGGAGACACAGGCATATATATAATACTTCCGCTGTCCTTACACACTCTCTAAACACAACGTCCTTAGCGAATGATTTGCATATGACGCCTACAAATTCTCTTGCATCCTTTTTATCAACTTTTTAATATTCATGTAATCTGCAACATGTAATATGCAAGAGGATATAATCAATCGTATCAGGTTATAAAGATTAATGCAAATAATGAGTCCTGCCTTCTGACCGTGCCTTTGATCAATTGAAAAAAAACAAAATTACCTGTCTCAACCTTCCACACACACACACACACACACACACACACACAGTTATAATATATGACTACTTACTCCTACCTAAAATAAAAATGCTCTAAAAATGAGTAATTTGATGACTGGAGAGAGAGAGAGAGAGAGAGAGAGAGAGAGAATAATTATCATTACCAAACAGTATTTCTTTATATTGCAAAACTTCGTAAGGTTATAGGGTACATCTCTCTCTCTCTCTCTCTCTCTCTCTCTCTCTCTCAATATTGATCGCATAACGGCCTACCATCCAATCACCATCTGCATCAGCTAAGAGAGAGAGAGAGAGAGAGAGAGAGAGAGAGAGAGAGAGAGAGAGAGAGAGAATAATTATCATTACCAAACAGTACTCCTTTATATTGCAAAACTTCGTAAGGTTATAGGGTACATCTCTCTCTCTCTCTCTCTCTCTCTCTCTCTCAATATTGATCGCATAACGGCCTACCATCCAATCACCATCTGCATCAGCTAAGAGAGAGAGAGAGAGAGAGAGAGAGAGAAGAGATTGAAACAAGGTGCTCTATGTACACGTGACCGTCGCAGGAGCACCAAAATAGCTAAATTACCCCCTCATCTCTCTCTCTCTCTCTCTCTCTTAGAAACAATTAATATCGATCGCATAACGGCCTACCGCACACCCACCATCTGCACCAATGAGAGAGAGAGAGAGAGAGAGAGAGAGAGAGAGAGAGAGAGAGATTTTTTCATGTGACAAGTATCTGTTGTATTAAGTGAAGAGGTCATGTGTGTCTAACAATGTGTACATGGTATGTGTATGCGTGCGTTTGTGTGTGAAGATGTTTTATGTATGTATATAGATCTGTATGTCTGTATGCATGTATGTAGGTGGGTATGTATGTATATATGTATGTACGTATGTCTGTTTGCATGTATGTAGGTGGATATGTATGTATGTGCACACGTTTGTATTATAAGTGCATGTGTGTGTGTGTGTGTGTGTGTGTGTGTGTGTGTGTGTGTGTGTGTGTGTGTGTGTGTGTGTGTGTGTGTGTGTGTGTGTGTGTGTGTGTGTGTGTGTGTGTGTGTGTGTGGTTGCCAACATATCCTCTTGGCTGGGATAGGGTGCAGGTGGTTGTGTGCTGGAAATAGGGTGCAGTAGCTAGGGTGAGAGAGAGAGAGAGAGAGAGAGAGAGAGAGAGAGAGAGAGACAGACAGACAGACAGACAGACAGACAGACAGAGACAGCAGGGGGGAGGGGTAGGATGAGGGTGATGGCAAGGGTGGGAGTTAGGGTTAGGGTGAAGGTGGGGGGTGAGGATTGGGGTGAGGGTGAGGGGTGGGTTGAGGGTGGCTGAGGGGGGGTAAGGGTGAGGGGTAGGGGTGAGGGTGGAGGTGGGGGGGTTAGAGTGAGTGAGGGTGAAAATGGGAGTGAGGGTCAGGGGGGTGGGGGAGAGCCAAGTATGACGTCACGTGGAGGGGATGTCAGGTGATGGTCAAGGTTACACAACAAAAAGGTGACTTGGCTCTCTCTCTCTCTCTCTCTCTCTCTCTCTCTCTCTCTCTCTGTGCAAGTGGGTGTATGTGTAGGTGATGTGCGTTTTGTTCATGGGCGTGTGTATGCTGATATGTGAATGATGACGATGATGATGATGATGATGATGATGATAAAGTGATAAAGCCAACATTTGTAAAAAAAAATAATAACTCAATATTATTATTATTATTATTATTATTAGTTAAATTATAATCATTGTGCTTATGATGTTTTGTGTGTTTTAGTGTGTGTGTGTGTGTGTGTGTGTGTGTGTGTGTGTGTGTGTGTGTGTGTGTGTGTGTGTGTGTGAAAACAGGTCTGTGTATACGTCTACACGTGTGTAGGAGGGAGCAGTTTGTGGGTGTATGTGTAGGTGGTGTCTCTGTTAAAGAATGTGTGAGCAGGTTTGTGTGTACCTGTGTGTATGTCTGTGTATGAAGACAAGGTAATTCGTGAGTATATCTATGAGCGCTGTGTACACGCTTTCTTGCTCACACACACACATACCTGCACACACATAACCATACACAAACTATGCTATAAGTGTAAAGACACACATTTGTTTGGATACACACACACATACACACACGCATATAAAGACTCACATATATACAAAAAATTCTTGCAAGTCCTTCGTTTGCGAATGTGTGTGTGTGTGTGTGTGTGTGTGTGTGTGTGTGTGTGTGTG
>NC_136974.1:38256495-38258995 GCF_032717465.1 Coenobita brevimanus
ATCCAGTTTAGCATTGCTCTATAAATTAACCTACAGTTTTCATTTTACCAAGACATTGTACAGATACGAATAAAAACAAAATATACAGCCAAGGAGTTAGGTCTCTTGTCTCCCACGTAACATTGTGACGTAATTTAGTTAAGATAATTACCCTTATTCATAGCTTTATATGCTAAGGAACTGCTTTATTCATTTATCTATTTATTTATTTATTCATCTGCCAGTTTTTTTTTTTTCTCGTTAATTTCAGGGGCTCAGAGTTTTGGGTGACGAAAAACAGTGCCGAGGTGATGAAAGTTCGGAGGTGCTGGGAACGAGAGGCAATGTTTTGAGATAAGTCGGAGCTAATGAAATTCAGCTCCTCTCACAACCAGGAAGATATAGCTATCTAAACTTCAATAACAGTCAAACTAAACCCGCGTAGTGGAGTTAAAATTAAGGTAAACATAGAGTTTTATAATAATATACCAACATATTGAGAAGAATCAAGTAGGGCCGAAAACACAAGCAGGCCGAACTTTCACTGCACCGCGGAGGCTCGGGCGGGGAGGCAGAGACGAATACAACTTTCTCGTAATATCTTTCTGGCGGACGTGTGGCGACTCGTAGGGTGAGGGAGGGAGGCGAGAGGGTGCGCTAGAGTGTGTGTGATCAGTTCAGGTTTGACTCGTGTGCTGGCTTGGGCGTGAAGTGGCTTTATTTGGCTTCTTGTTAACTCGCTTTGCTTCCTCGTACGGCCATCTTGGGGGTGAGTGTTATTTAGAAGCTTCTGTGTTTTTAGCGGGAAAGGATTAAATTCAGCTGTTTTTATTTTTTTGATAGGGGATGCCTGGTGGACTAGTGGGTTCAGTCGTGCTGGCCGAATAGCATCCAAAGGAGTTTAAGTTCGAGAGTTTGTTAAGATGTAGTGACTATACACTGCCACTTGCGGACGTCTGTATGTAGCCTGGCCCAGTGCCCCTACGCTCCACATGAGGCAATATAGGATTTGATAGATGGACAGATAGGTAGATGGATAAATAGACTGATAGACAGAGGCAGATGTAGACAGACAGATAAAGCCTTTGATCGGGGAAGATTGATACGTAAGAATGGATAACGAGGAGGGAGAGAGAGAGAGAGATGCCGATTTCAACGTCGTTAATATTAAAGCCTAATTGCTCTCATAACATTTACTTAATCTCTCTCTCTCTCTCTCTCACACACACACACACACACACACACACACACACACACACACACACACACACACACACGCACACACGCGCGCGCGCGCGCCCAGTCACGTGCACTGAGTGGCTACCCATGACGTCACGCAGTTACGTCATCGTCATCACCTGTCCTTTCCAATGTCATGCAACCTGGGCATAATTCAGTTATCGTTATTCACATTATAGTTGTCTGAGGAAATTATTAGCTGATATTACTACTGGCTATTTCTTTATTATTTATTCATTTACTTACATTTTTAAGATGATATTACTGTCTCCCTCTATCAGTTTCCCTCTCTCTGTCTCTGTCTGTCTGTCTGTCTGTCTCTCTCTCTTTCTCCTGCATTCCACAGAAGCTTCACAAACTGACTTGCTCTCCCACTCCTCCTTTGTCCTCTCTCTCTCTCTCTCTCTCTCTCTCTCTCTCTCTCTCGCCTGTCCAAGACCAGACAGTGACGTCACAGCCTCCCTCAGGTAACCAGATCTTTCTCGAAGCGTCATGGCCATTGTTTTAAGATTATCATTTCTTATATTTATTTTCCGTTACGTTTTCATCATATATTTGTGTCAACTATCATCATCATCATCATTATCATCATTATCATCATCATCATCATCTCATCATCATCGTATCTACTACTACTACTTCTACTACTAATACTCCTGCTACTCCTACTCCTACTACTACAACAAACATGAGATCGATTTCCGTGCCGGCCCATCTTTTGGACAAAATTTGTATCCCCCAATATAGCTGGGAACTGGATACAAATCTCTCTCTCTCTCTCTCTCTCTCTCTCTCTCTCTCTCTCTCTCTGTCAGCCCTGAATTACATGTAAGTAGAGCAAATACTTTCTTTGTCACTATTTTTAAAACACCGGCAATGACTTCTTTCATGAGAGAGAGAGAGAGAGAGAGAGAGAGAGAGAGAGAGAGAGAGAGAGAGAGAGAGAGAGGATGCTGAACGGCTGAGGAGGGTCAATCTAGCCTGCAGTCCACGGGTTCACGTTCACATGAATCAAGGTCCATAATATGAAAACTTTCCCAATAATAATAATAATAATAATAATAATAATAATAATCATGGTAATAAATTTCAATAAAAACAACTACAGAGAGCAACAACAAAAACAATAATAAAAAGAATAGTAATAAAAATAATACTAATACTAATACTAATACTACTACTAATAATAATGATAAAAACAATGATAATACCAGCCCATGAACACTTCCTGATCCAGCCTGTGTTATCAGTGGCTGCACGTGAGGTGATAAGGTGATAAGGT
>NC_136974.1:38261495-38268995 GCF_032717465.1 Coenobita brevimanus
GTGTAGTATCTGCATGTTGGTGGTGTGAGGGGCAGGTGCACATGCTATCTGACCCTGATAAAACACACACACACACACACACACACACACACACACACACATATATATATAACACCAACCCCTCTACTGATAAAGACCCCAGCTTCCTTATCTCAATGTCTCACGCACTATCACCCTCATTATCATTTCTTATGTTATCTTCCTAGATCTGAACTCTAGTCCCATCAGGTCCATTTCTCTCGCCATACCACTGCACCGATATCTCTCAGTACTTGATGTCTTCTGGATACGAACCCGGGACAATCATAGCCAGTTCCTGCAACCTACCACTCCACTACACTGAGAGAGGGCGGCCTGACGTGTGACATGGATGGATGGAAAAATGGAGATAAATTGAAAGATGGATAGATTGACTGACTGACTGGCTGATTGACTGATTGATAGATAGATAGATAGATAGGAGAATGTGGCAGATAGACACAAGCATACATTCCCTGACAGACAGACAGACGGATAGACAGATAGATAGATAGGCAGACAGACATATAAACTGACAGTAAGGAGGGAATGAGACACATTGGTATGAACGAAAGAAGGAATGGAAGACAAAATGAAGAGAGAGAGAGAGAGAGAGAGAGAGAGAGAGAGAGAGAGAGAGAGAGAGAGAGAGAGAGAGAGAGAGAGAGACAAGCCCCGTTTTGACTATTCCCCTTGTTCTCTGTCTCTGTCTGTCTAACTCTCTCTCTCTCTCTCCCTTTCAAATTAATCTAGTCACCTTTGCCCACAGACTCACCTTCACACACACACACACACACACCTGCCTACTTACATATCACGTGTCCTAGTTCTCGTGTGTGTGTGTGTGTGTGTGTGTGTGTGTGTGTGTTCTTAGTTATCACCTTCAGTTTCCTGCGTACGTGCGTGTGTGCGTGTGTCCAAGGCTGTGTACGTAAGTCAAAGGTTGCATCATGTGGAGGGTATTAACTGGGACACACACACACACACACACACACACACACACACACACACACACACACACACACACACACACACACACACACACACACACACACACACACACACCTCAGTCTTGTCTTTGCTTCCGTTGTCAACACACATATCCACACGCGTCCTTGTACAGTGCGTATCTCGTCTTGAATACAAAGAACGAATAATAATAATAATAACAGTAGTAGTAGTAGTAGTAGTAGTAGTAGTAGTAATAATAATAATAATAGCTTCATTTCTTAGTGCCTTGGATGTGTTTTAGAAGTGCAAGAAAAGCCAAGTGTTTATCTTTATATCACTACTTAGAAAAGTCTTAAGTAGCTTTTTAAGTGACTAGGAAACGTCTTAACTGCAAAGAGAATGGATGAGGACACTTTAGAACTGGCTAAGAAGTTTTATAAGTGTCTAAGAAGCGTATTTAAAAAGTGCTTTAAGTGGCTAGCAAGTGGTAAGTGCATTGACTCTTTTCACTTAACTTGGTCCAGATTTTCGTCCTTTTGCAGCTTATTTCACGTAGCTCAGTGGCAGAAAGTGTTATGTCTATACACCCTTTCCACTGCACTTCTTCGTGACTAGCGTCGTGTTTTAGTGTTATTTTAGCATTCCAACTCAATATTCAAGATGGAGAGAAGTCAATTTTAGGCCAAGTGAAGATAAAAGGCATATAAGAAGTGTACTATGAGGGTTTTAAGTGGGCAGGAGGCTTAGTAAGTGGGCTTGACGTGTGAAGAAAGAGAATATTAACGGTTTTAAGTGTACAGGATGCACTTAAGTAGTTAGGAGGGGTGTTATGTAGCGAAATTTTAGTGACTAATAGAAGTTTTATGATAAGTGTTCAAGTGACTAATCTAAGTGTTTTTATCAGTTAAGTGGACTAATTCTTTAAGTGCTTAATGCTACTACTACTACTACTACTACTACCACCACCATTACTTCTTCTTCTTCTTCTACTACTACTACTACTACTAACGTTCTGCATCTACTATTTCAGGGGTGTAAGTGGTGAAAAGTGCAAAGACTACCATTCCGAGTACACTTCAAGGTCCCACAATGCCACTTAAGTGTTCATAAGTGTGCCAAGTGTATTAAGTAGGCACTAAAATCAAGACCCTCAGTGCCAAAATAAGTGCTCAAGTAATTCTAAGTGGAGAAAATAACTCTCAGGACTGTGATAAGTGTTTTAAGTGGATAAAGAGGCCGGTGTTACTACTTAAAGTGTTATAAGTTATTTAAGTAAGACCAAATATCACCATCTTGACTGTGATAAGTGACAGAAAAGTGGGATAAGTATTTCTAAGCGTCTAAAGGAACTCCTAAGTCTACAATAAGTGTTTTAACCCTATTCGGTGCAACCCTTGGCGATTTCCCACACTTACGACCCTAGTATCGAGAAAAGAATCTTGAGTAATATTATTGGTTTGACGAAGTGAAAGGAACGCATTCGGACACGTCGGCGCCGTTGCAAGGCAAGCGCCGCCAAACATATCGTACCGCACCCGCGCGCACTGAAACACACACACACACACACACACACATACACACGTTTAACTATTATCAAATTTAAAATTAATGTAAATATCAAATGATAAAATATTTTACCATTCACCAACGCTTATCATGTTTGCCATATATCAAAGCCGTAGGCTATATTTTCAGTCTGAGGGCTGCAGTATCAGTAAACCGTTTACTGTTGTCTCTCACACACACCGTCCATAACATGGAAGTTGATAGCTTACACATCTTCCTCATCATCATTCATCACCACCCTTCCTCCCTCACACTCACCACCTCCCATCTTCCTCACCACCACCTTCCCTCCCTCCATCACCCTCACACTCACCACTATATTCCCTTCTACCACACTCTCCGTCTCACTACCACCGTTTTTTCTCACCACCATCTCTCTCTCACTCGCCACCGCTAATACTCTCTCTTTCTTCCTCACCTTCATAACTCCTGAACCCACTTTCAGTGGATTTACTACTAGGTAGACTAGTTGATGGAGAGGTAGCTATTAGTCAAGGAAATCTAATAATGTAAGCATGTAAATAATACCTGGTTATACATGCGAGTATTTTTTTTTATGCAAGAAAGAAGGAACCAAAGGGCAGGACCTGCAAATTGCTCCCTCCAAGAAAAAAACGACAGCAGAGCCAAATTCAAGATCAGTTCATTTCGAGATGCCTGGACACACTGTATGAAAGACTGGAGACCGTAGGCAGTAAAAAAAAACAGAGATGGAGACAATTCCAGAGTTGACCTGTTGCATACATGAATGACTGGAGCAACGGTTAACTCTTGCATTAAAGAGTTGGACAGAAAAGGGCTGAGTTTGTTGCTAAGACGGGTGCTGCGTGCCTGCTGTGGTGGTGGAGGGATGCAAGCAGACAGTTCAGAGGAGCAGTGACCATTGAAGTGGCGATAGAAAAGAGACTGATGCAACAGTGCCGCGAAGAGACAGAGGTTGAAGGGAGCCAGTAAGAGGAAAGTTAATGAGACGAAAAGTCTCCGACTCCATCCTGTTGAGAAGAACTGTGTGGGAAGCCTCCCCACACATGACAGCTGTGCTCTACACAGGAGCGAATAAAACC
The DNA here is from genome assembly GCF_032717465.1 of Coenobita brevimanus. NCBI lineage: Eukaryota > Metazoa > Arthropoda > Malacostraca > Decapoda > Coenobitidae > Coenobita > Coenobita brevimanus. The sequence continues at coordinate 38,265,095 of NC_136974.1, forward strand.
CGTGTATAAAGTCCACAACTGTGCAGGGCCGTGGGTTAGGGCTTCCTGACTAAAACCTCCCTAAGTGAAGAGTCCAGTCCTGCTGTGGACTAAAAATGGAAAGTTCATAATGATGATGATGAGAATACTACCATATATTTCTTTCTAATGACTGAATATAATATTTAGCTACGCGAGTTTCAGCCACACTCAAAAAGTGTGTAACCAGGATACGGGACGAGGACCCAACTCGCCATGTATCCCACCAACCACTATCCCCCAACCTCCTCCCTTTAGAAAGTAGTTATTTATTTTCAAATGTCATTACAACTATATAATAATGAATTTATAGAAGTAAAAGATTATTCTTATTAATTTTACACGTGTGGGGTGAGGACTGAGTTGGTGCGTGAGGACTGTGTTGGTGTGTGAGGACTGTAGTGGTGTGTGAGGATTGTGTTGATGAGTGAGGTCAGTGGTGGTGTGAGGACTGGTGGTGTGTGAGGACTGTGTTGGTGTGTGACGATTGCGTTGGTGTGTGAGGACTGGGTTGGTGAGTGAGGACTGTAGTGGTGTGTGAGGACTGTGCTCGTGTGTGAGGTCTGTGGTGGTTTGTGAGGATTGTGTTGGTGTGTGAAATATAATCTATTCGTGAGAACAAAACAGAATCGACCTTCTCATGGACCCACTTCACGTATAACTAAGGAGTGAGAAACAGGTAGACCTTTATCATACAAATGGATGGCGAGTGAGAAAGGGCCGGGGAGTACAGGAGGTAGATAAGGCAGAAGGCGGTAGATGTACGGGAGATAAATGCTTGAAAAGGCATACATATTGCATAATAAATGCAAAATTCCACATCAACAGCCTTGTGCCTTACCTACCTCCTATTCTGCCTGCCCCTCTGTTGTATAATAAAGGTCTACCTGCTTCTCACTCCTTACAGCTGAAGGAGGTCCTTGAGAAGGCTGAATCTGTTGTCACCAATATATTATATAGGTATTTCTAAATCTGAGTACTGCAAATTAAAATTGAAGGGCACAGAGAAATAGTTATAACCAATTATTCAAAGGGCACGGTAGCTCTATCTGCTCATGCTACGCCCCAGGGAGTATTCAGAGCAATGCAATAACAAATATTCAATTATGAATAGTTATACCCAAAACATCATCAGTATACAGTATAAATCAATGGTTATTCAGTGGGGCAGTCAATCCCAAAATACCGACAAATTAGTCAGTAGACTGTCCTTCTGATGTCAGTTTATTAGTAATTTCCCACTGGTCAATCACTAGCCTATCACTGAGACCTTTGTCGGTCAGCCAGTCAGTCTCTCCAGAAGTCAGTCCCTTGATCCTCTGTTAGTAGTCACCACGAGAAAATGCAGCTGCCAGCCAAAGCTCCGTACATGCGGGATCACCATTAAATTCTTACGAGTAGACTGTTAACCATGAAACGTGCCAGTCTTTGGATTACTGAATCGCTTAGAGCAGCCTGTAGCTTCCTGGTTAAACCCTATATCTCTTGTAACCGGAGAACAAGCTGTTCCCTGGGTAATGCACAGGCACAGTGTGGATATGAGGGTTAGGTCCAGAGCCTTGCCAGGCGCTTTCAAGGAGACAGCAGTCAATCAGGCCCCAGCTCCTTCTCTACACTGCGAGACCATGCTTCATTTCAGCTGATCCACCCCTGTTGCATCGACCCCCGGTAAGTTAAAAAAGATCCCGGGTGCCAATTAACTAACAGGGCCCTCAGTGACCCACAGCCCGTCACAGGTCGAAAGAGTAGTAACCGTTAACTTGGGGCTATCCATGCCTATGCTCCTATGTATTTTCCGGCGGTATTTGATCCTACGCACTCGAACATCCTTTTTACTCTACACTTACAACTAATATAAGTAAGCCGGAGGATTCTTATGCTGCAAGATCCTCACCTTCCGTATCTCTATTTACATCTATCATATAGGAAATTTTAAACAAAAATATAATCCGTATATAACGTAAACTCAGTCATAATCTATATTCACAGACATGCATATTCATTCTTAATTTCCAAAACAAGACTTTCACTGATTGGGCATGTTACTATAGCATTTCATACATACTTTATTTCAATTCTGATCACAGGTGTGCTTGTGACATACTTGACATTGTTTCGTGGACGATTTTGCTTTGGGGCGATTCTGAGTGTATCCTGGACCATAAAGAGACTCCAGGCATGAATGACACTTGTGCTGCTTGCCTGACCTATTCTCATGTGTTACTTCTGGGACGGCCTCCTCTACATCTCCTGTCCGAGCATCAGATTCATCTTAGCTATTGTATTCCTGGTCAGACCACAAGCCTGAACTTTTCTTCTTTCAATTTGCAGATTACACAATGCCTTCACTAACTGATAGCCATAGGAGATTGAAGCAATTTTTCTTGGGTCCTGATTATTATATAACGAATAAATTGTCTGTGAATTTACTCTGGCAGTGTTGACAATGTAGCCAAGGGCATTCACTGTCCATCTTCTAGATTTAGTGTGTACTGTATGAAAACTTATTCTCTGATCCATAATGTCAGTGCCTCCTTTAGTGAAATCATAGAAATCATACAAATATATATATATATATATATATATATATATATATATATATATATATATATATTTCAAATCATCATCCTTGGTAATGTACCTAATATAGGGGAAACTGTGCTCAGAAGTAACACATCTTTCTTACCTTTGCTTTTGGTGGGTGTTACATAGGATTCAGTGTCATTTCCTCCCCGTGTTTCTTCCAGTAAACTTGGTATGACCTATCTTCCCTTTCTGTGACTATCTCTGGTGGTATGCCTTTCCTAGTAGAATCTATAGTACCTAAGGCTGAGATACCTTGTGTTTGAAGCCACTCCAGCAACTCTATACTGGTGTACAATCTATCCAGGCTAATAATCCTACCTCTAAGGTCGACTGAGTCTTGTAACTGACTTACCAGAGCTTTCACTGTTGGGACTGTACCGCGTATGTAGTGTGGTCCTGGTTCTCCAGGTTTACCTGAATATACAGCTGTCCTAAAGGTAAATGGATATCTAACAGCATTAATAGATTTATATTGGAGGCCATAGAGTACGGGTTTGCTCTTATTGTAGTCTGAACCCTATTTGTGTTCTGCACCCATACAACGTTTCATCAGTGGTCAAGAAGTCACGTGGCTCTAACACTGAGCAACAACAATTACTGAACTGTTCAAAAAGCTCCCTGATTGCTGCAAACCGATCGTGTACCCATCTCTGGTGTCTGGTATCAATGTTGATCGTGTACCCATCTCTGGTGTCTGGTATCAATGTTGATAGTGTACCCATCTCTGGTGTCTGGTATCAATGTTGATCGTGTACCCATCTCTGGTGTCTGGTATCAATGTTGTTAAAAGTTATGTCGGCATGTAAGAAACCAAATCGTTTTACTGACATGACGGCTTCAAATATTGGGTGAACAAACCCTTCCATGAAGAGACGATTATAGCAATATTTATTTTGTCCCAACAAACCTCTTGGATAGAGCAGGCCAAAAAAGCTTTTCAATTCTATGGCATCAGTCATCTTGACGTGTGTTGGTATTTCAGCAGTCAGTATTAGAAATTTCGGTAATTATGCCTTGTGTTAGCATGGGTTACAATACCATCAATCATATTAGATGTTATAAACAACTCCCATGCCATTATTTCTGTATTAGCTGACCTTGCCTCTCCTAACAAAACATCCTTCACTAGGCAATACCTTCTCAACAGGCCTACCTTCTGTATGATTGGTCCATATTATTGACTTACCGATATCTAATTTTCTCCGGGGTTTCTCTAAAATGCAGGTATATTCCCTGAGCTCGTGTGGCAGGACAAATTCGTCATAATTATGTTTGTTCAAGCACTGGTCCAAAGAAC
>NC_136974.1:38271495-38326495 GCF_032717465.1 Coenobita brevimanus
GTGTGTGTGTGTGTGTGTGTGTGTGTGTGTGTGTGTGTGTGTGTCGATAAGATAACAATGGCAGGTGTTATGCTGACAGTCAACCTTTGTCAGCTGTGTGTACCTTTGTTGCTGGGCCGACTCGATAATACACACACACACACACACACACACACACACACACACACACACACACACGTAAAACCCTGGAAACACAATACCTATTTTCTTCTCTCTCTCTCTCTCTCTCTCTGGAGGGGTTAGATGTGGCCTTCATTAACCCCTTCACTATATGATCTCTAAGTAGTAGTAGTAGTAGCAGTAATAGTAGTAGCTGTAGTAGTAGTAGTAATAGTTGTTGTGAAGGTGAGCCTTCCGCGAAGATGAGTGGGTTAATTTGAGAGAGAGAGAGAGAGAGAGAGAGAGAGAGAGAGAGAGAGAGAGAGAGAGAATCACTTAGTTAAATTCTTCCATTCCTTCTCGCTCATCTAAGTTTCGTCATCTTTCCCTTGATGGCATGTCTTAGTTTGCCTGACACTGTTCTTGCATCATCCACTTACATGCCACTTGAGTGTTACAGGCGTTATCAAGAACACTAACTGCACGGAAGAGGATCATTTGCACGCTTTATTGCAAGGTTATTTATGGTATTGTACTCGCAAATATATGTTGCATCCTTTTGGTGTGAGGATTGTGATTGCAAAATTTAAATGGCTTTGATTGATGTTATTTGTCATTCTCTGCATGGCTTATTTTATCTATCTATCTATCTATAGCCACACGCCTTAATCCCGCAAGAAATGGTCACAAACAAATCGCTTCCATGTCGTCCTATCCCCTGCCATTTCGCTGCCCTCCCCCCAACTTTAACAGCATTCATGCACATATTTAAACGACTGCTATTGCCTATTCTTCACGCAATATCATATCAGCGTTAGTATGGCCTATTAATATGCAGATTTTACATACCAATAACCCCCATATTACAAGCAAAATATCAGGGATTCAATTTTTGTAGCCTATTTTTCACGCAAAGTTACGCCAAATACTGCATAGGTGTCGTAAAAACAAATTTTTAATAGCAAGGCTAAGCAACATCTATATTACAAGCAAAATTTTCATGCCAGTACTTTCATAGGTCAATTTACACGCAAAATGATATGCAAGAGCTCTTATGATGGATTACAGATGGTTTTATGGATTACAGATGATTTCCTGTCATGGCAACGCATATTTTAACTCGTTAGCTTTCCTTCTACCATCCAAGAATAGCATATTATAAATTAACAAAAGAAATCGTTCGAAAATTAATATTGCAAATATAAAACGAAGAACGGATATAAAAACCTGGGTAATAATAATAATAATAATAATAATAATAATAATAACAATAACAACAACAACAATAATAAGGCTGAATTTTGCGTAATGTGTGCTTAGAATAATGCTGATGTTAGGAAGACCCTGCTGAATATAATTACAATTGCGAACACTAATGCAACACTACTACTACTACTATTACTACTACTACTACCTGTACTATTACTCGTGGATCATAACATATCCGTATCAATGAAATTATAGTAGTAGCCTACAACCGTATCATCTGCAATATTAAATAAACGTCATTCACAGGCTACGTCCTTGCTTCCATTAAGAACATAAGCCATTCAACAACTGGGGTTATGATGGATGTGTTTATTTACTATTAAGGTAACTCTAGTGGAATGACACCGAACCTTTAAAAAGAGCATAGTGACAAACAAAGCAAATCTGAAACGGCCTTACACGTACAGTACATCACCATTTTAATGGTTCATATAATCAATACACTATTACACTAGCTGTTGGGAGAGGCATATATGCTTGAAAATTCGTTCCATGTTTCAAAATAATGGGTAGTGTTGAGGAACTAGTTTTCCTGGCGGAGGTGATGGCGGTGCCGTGACCACTCCCCCCTCACTCCGCTCCAAAAGTTGCCAAGTTAGCAATGTCGCGCTAGATCTAAAGGGATTTAATTCCATTTAGCAAGAATGTTTAACGTCTAGCAGAAAGAAATGAAATACTTTTCTAGCGGGTATTACATAACTTTGAATCATTTTAAGGGTTTTATTACTTTTTCTATCAAATTTCCGCACGTTTATCGTGTGCAGCGACATTCTAGCGATTTTTTAGCGATAGTTCAGCATTCTTTGCTAAGAGGGATTTGGCAACCCTATCTCTCCGGCTGGCTGGCTGGCTCAGTGTAAACAAAGCCGTCGAGGGGGAAAGACGCAAATCCTTCACTCCCGCGCACTGTACAAATTCTATCTGTGATATTTATAAAGGCCGGGTTTGGGGCCTTGATCTCGGGGAACCACCTTACTTCCTCCTCCAGCCCTGCCCCCCCTCCCTCTTGCCTTGCCATGAGAGGCCATTGCCGAGGGAATTATTGAAAAAATCAACACCCACCAACTCGACAAAAGCATCATCCTATCGATTTGGTCTCTGATGCATTCTACACTGGAGCTCTCCGCCTCCGCCATCTCTCCCCTTCCTTTCCTCCTTTGCTAACCAGGACGGAACAAGACGCCAAGATGCAGTAAAAGGATAACTTGGCAGGTACGATTTAACCAACGCCCAGGTACGGTACGCTGCGATACGGTACGATACGTGGTGTGATACGTAGCCAGGAAAATTATCATAATGTATTTCTAGGTGGACAAGGAAAGGAAAATATAAGAAGCATGAAATTTTCCGTATCTTGTTCTTCCTGCGAAAATGAAACTAAAAGACGTAACTTCGTAGCACTTGTACCTTGGCGATTTATTTTTCATATTACACGGTAATGGTCTCTTTGTATGCTGCTTTTATAATATTAATGACCCAGTTTGCATCAGTAATTTACAAGATGATCCAGTGGTGTAATATGCTGACTAAATCGCTATGGAAGGAGCGTTACGAAAAAAGTTACGAGAAGGAATCAATCGTGAACATGTCCTACAATTCCCCAGGTACGGTAAATTACATAACTTCCGATTTGGGTGACGTCATTTCCGTATTCGATAAATGAATTGAGAACTAATCGTGACTTGCAATTTTTGGGGGGTGCAAAAAAAAAAAAAAAAAAAAAAAAAAGCACCCAGCATTTATAACTGGTGATTTGACAAATGCATGTTGATGAAAATGGTTTTGGAAATTAGCCAGATTTTTATTAGAGTTTAAAAGTAATGCTGAAGCTTCTGAAAATAATAATGAACTGATACTAACCCTCGTTACTACTGGTGCTTTCACTTTTTTTTTTTTTTTTCCAGTGAATAAGATGCCAAAATTTGCTAACATTCAATTCCCAGACCATGAGGGGTTTTCTAGTGGTGAGGAAATTTTCAAGTGTTAGTGAAAGTAAAGAAATAAGTTGTTTATGCATTTATTTATATTTGTAGCTAAGGACGTTCACTCATTATACATTTATTATATTTGTAGGTACGTTTACTCATGTACAATAATAAATATACGTACAGACGTTTTTCACTGGGTTTACACGTTTATTCATTTAGTTGCATTTTCTTGGTGCATCCTATATACATTCTGTCACCAGTAATGATGAAAATAGCAGCAGATTATACGCAGTCTTGATGCATAGTTGATTGATAATAAAGTGATTTTAGCATCGAAAGTCATATAACCGTACTGCCAAATCCTAAATGTCCCTCTTCTGAGGAGCCTTTCAAATTCATCGCCTAGTGGAGTTGAAATAGGATTAGAAGGATAATGACAGTGGATTATGTTTGTTTGGTAACAGGGTTTGGGGATGATAGTGCTGTATATTTATCACTTTAGAAATGGGGTTAAGGAAATAGTGGATTATTTATACTAATCTGACTACCAGCAAGATTTTATTCAGCTTCATTGCCAGATACTGAAGAACTTAAAAACACTTAATCTTATGCATGAATACATTTACTTTCTTGTCATCACAAAATAATTTTATTTGGCAAAGTTAAACCTCATAGCAAGGTAATTAATTTTTATTGACACTTAAATTTCTTGTTTGGCTATCGTAACCAAATTTAACCTGTGCCTTTTAAACCGGCTTTGTTTATAGCTGTTTTGGATGATAATGGTTAATAATGAGTGATAGGCCTATACTTTTTTTTTTTTTACTCTTGGCTGAAAACTGCCATCTTTCCATAATATGGAAATATTTAACAGATTCGTATCAACAGATCAAGACTAGAATAAGATGCTAGTCACAAAGAAGTGGCATGGAAATGATGTAAATCCATAGTACTGTACGGTATTGTCTTTTTCTGCCAGTGAGCTAGTGAATTATGCTACAAATTGACAATAATCTGAGCCAAGTTAAGATGAAATGAGTAACTTTATTTTTTTGTTGGCGGCCATTTTCATGACTTGCGTTTCTGGTTGCACTCTTGTTTTAATCCCTTGACAGCGATACATCTCCAAGGAAAATTATATCATCGAACGGGAGAGAGAGAGAGAGAGAGAGAGAGAGAGAGAGAGGAGAAATTTACTGGATGTTGGTACGAATGTCTTGGATACTTTCCAAAATATTTATGGTTTGGCGTCTTCAGTGTTACGAAAACTAAATTGTTGAGATCAGACATTTAATAAACTTGAGAGAGAGAGAGAGAGAGATTATTTAATACTATAGAGCTCAGTAATTAGACTATAGCAGTAAAGATCGAAAGTCATTCTTATTCCTCACCTAAATATAGTGTACCTGGATAAAAAGCTTTAAAAGTAATACCCGTGATAATTATATTTTGTCTGCAGGGGAAATACATGCATAATATTAAGACTATACGAATTATGTGGTTCATGTGCTTGTGTTATTTTGTTATCGATATTTATGAACTAGTAATGCGTTTAGAATTGATGAAAATGAGTGATATTTATTGTATACCGAGACGAACATCCTGGTAATTACCGTATATTTCTTAAACAGCGTATACGAAAATCCACTTGACTTAAGTAATACCAGTGTGTGTGTGTGGGTGTGTGTGTTATTAATGCCTATGAAAACATGTGTAAAAGGAAATCCATTTAATAATCCCTTATAACAGTTGCGCGATATACCGCAACTTGTGTTTTAGGCGTCAATGTGTTTAAGATTATAGGAAAATCACTGGAACACACACACACACACACACACAAATTATAATTACTGTATACTCCACTGATATGTCCGACTCGTTCGGTGTGTTTGAACTTAGTGTGGGATAATACGTGGTTGTTGACCTTTTTATTTATATACCTGTGAACATTTTAATATGAGGGGGGGGATTTTTACAAGTCCGTAATATGAGACATTTCGTTTGTTACCGATTTTGTGAAAAGCCGTGTCAGTGAATAAGAATCGTAGTAGTAGTAGTAGTAATAGTAGTAGTAGTAGCAGCAGTATTAAGTATTTCGGTGAAAAGAAATTGAGAATCCCTTCAGCCCGCTTACATTTTTTTTTTTTTTCACTGCCAGAATTTTTACCCCTCCCATTGAAGAGTTAACGAAGGATATACCGGTATCCCACCCTTAATGTTCCCCCCAAAATTACAAACAATTGGCTGTAGACAGCATGAATAAAACAGAAATTAACGGTGCGTCACGGGACAGACGAGGTTCAGCAGAGAATGTTGATGAGCTGCAATGACGCAGCTATATACTACAGGCCATAGTTATTACGTGGGTGAGTCACAGTATTACTTCAAGTACTACAACTGCAGTATATTCAGAGTTAAGGTTATGATTTTTTTATTCAACAATATACGGTACATACTTTGATGTTACTTTTAGCATGTAATTTGATACGGAAGTCTGGTGTGAGGAATGGAAAATTTTTGCCAAAGGAGCTTCATTTGTGAACAAAAACCATTTACTTCTGAAAGTCCTGATTGACATTAACTCTAGTGCTCACAGTTATCCTCAAGCAAATTGTTTACAAAATACGTAGACCTAATATATTCAAAATGCACTTGTTTGCTAAATGAAAATCCTCATGATTCTCTTCCTTTCTTAGACCGGTACTAGGTTAAATAAAATTTGCCCTAAATATTTCTCCTCTTGATACCGAAATGAAAAGAAAATAAGACTAACATACCTTCTTGTGAAACCAACGGAACCTCGTAGGCCTGTCCTGACTGAAGCTGCACTCCTCATGTGTAGGCATATATCCAGTACCAACTGCAATAAAAATTAAAACAGGTTACATATAACTCCACTGAATGACTAAACACCTGACTTCACCCAGCTCGATAACGAATTACCCCCTTCCCCCTCCCCCCCCCCAAAAAAAAAGAAAAAATCTGATGTCATTTTATCCCCTTTTATCAGACATCGAGGATATCTCCTGCATTTTTTTTTTTCTCCAACTGCCAACCTCAATTTAGGCCAAGATCCCACCTGTTCTGTCATTGCTACTTATATTGACTCCAAATCTTAACATTTCGCGTAGGTGACTTTTTCTTTTTTCTTTTTCTTTTTTTTTTCTAGGTGGCGTTGCTGGCTGGCGTGGGTGGCGTGTAGCGAGGGCGTTGGTGGTGGTGGGTGGCGTGGAATGGCGTGTGCCGGGGGGGTGGGGGTGGAGGGGGGTGCAGGGGCGGCAGTAGGGGGGGCCAACAACAAGAGTAGTAGGGACCTTCTCACCCCCCTCTTGGAAGCCCTCGCACTTGAGCACAAGTACCAGCCCTCACTCGCACTCCCTCTCACTGCAAAGGTAAGTTTTGGCCTCTCCTGACGTGTTATTTAGAATCTTTCTCTGCCAGCCTATATCATCCTCCCTTCACTACCTACCTATTTACCTGTCCACCTACCCTCCTTCCTACCAGTTTACTCACACGCCCTCACCTTTCAAAGGTAAGTTTTGGGATCTTCTTTCGTGCTATTATCTAGTAGCTTTATCTGTCTGCCTGTACCTGCCTCCCTACCCTGCCTACCTACCTTCCTTCAGTTTTACTCCTTCACCGCCATGGTATCGTGCTGGGTCCTGTTTTGTTTTGGCCGTTATATATTACAGTATCTGGTATCTTATCAGTATGTGTTCCTACCTACCTGCCTTCACTCACACTCCCCCTCCCTTTCCCGGGTAGGTTTATGGGTCCCTCTTTGTTTGCCATACTCTCATACCTACCATCTTTAGCCATCTGTCGTTATCAGCCAGTTTGTCTGCCTATTTGTCTCCCTACCTTCCTACCTACCTACCTACCTACCTATTTGGCACTACCATTCACTGCCAAGGTGGCCTATATTAGGTGATACTGACTCTCTCTCTCTCTCTCTCTCTCTCTCTCTCTCTCTCCAAAGTCTTCCTACCATAATTCTGGCACTGTCTCACTGCCAAGGTAAAAGATGCTCTCTCTCTCTCTCTCTCTCTCTCTCTCTCTCTCTCTCTCTCTCTCTCAGGTACAACGCAGGCATATAGGCTACTGTTTGGACCTTAATGATCAGTATTAATTGAAGCTGTTTAACGAAGGAAAACCCATACATAAAAAGCCATACACTAGCGTAACAACCGTGACGGAGGTTTATAGCGTCCATATAACAAAATCACCCGTAACTCGTATAACATGGGTGTATAACGAAATCACCCGTAACTCATAATAACAGTGGTGTATAACGAAATAACCATTAACTCATATGACAAGAGTGGATAACGGAAATCACACGTAACTCTTATCAGGGGCTCATAAAGAAATCACCCGTAACATCTACTGTATATAACAGTAAATTTCACGTCCACAACATCCTCAGTAGAAGCCGTATAACGAACCCCTTTACCACCGTATAATGAAGAACAACCACATGATAGAAGTCAATAACGGGAGGCCATGAGTTACATAACACAGGTCTACAGTATAACGAAGCCCTCTAACGAAATCCTCCGTATGAGGAAGCCATTTATGAGAACCAAAACAAAGAGATTTAACGTAGAAGCCAAACAAATGCCATGTTTTTACGTTTAAATGTAAATATTCCTCATTTATGACACGATTACTTACACACACACACACACACACACACACACACACACACAGTTACGTTTCCTTGTAATAGTCTTCTTGGTTACTAATGAAATCAACCTTCTAATCTGACCGCACTTGGCCATCAACTGAGCTGAAAAGAGCTAGGGATGTTTGTCGGGTGAAAACAAAGCGAGTAGAATAATAATAATAATAATAATAATATTATTATTATTATTATCTGCAGAGCTGTCAGTCTCACATCAGCATCACTCTATCCTACGTCACATGTTAGGAAGTTGGCACCTATTTCGCAACACGATTTTGTTTGCCAAGTTTGCGCAAGAAAAAAACAAAAAAAACAAAAGAACCTTCTTTCTTTTCTTAGCCAGATTTACAGAACGCTTAAAGGAAAAACATCATTGTTTCATTGTTAGATTTTGTTGGCGAAATTAACGTTGGAAAAGAATTTAGTGTTAGATTTATACTCTTCACTTTAACTTAGCCGAAATTTGCCATCTTCCTTGTTGACGTCGTGTAAGGAGCGATTAGCACGACAGTATGGTGCTAGTCACGATGCAGTGCTATATAGGAAAGGATGTATAACCGTAGCACTGACCTTTTGTCATTTAAGTAGATAAAATAAGCTGCAAAAGGACGAAAATATGGAGCTAAACAATGAAATGCTGTGGAAAGGATGTAGAACCATTGCACTGTCTTGTTCTGCCACTGAGCTACGTGAATTAAGCTGCGAAAAGACAAAAATAAGGGCCAGCTTAAGGTGAACGAACTATAGTTGATGAATGTTTAAAAGAGTTGAGCGTTTCTTTGTTGGATATTGTTTGCGAAGTAAAGAGGGGTGGTTTGGTGTTGCTGTGGATTTTGGAGATTTCGTAACACCTGCTCCTCGGCGATATATTTTGCATATTGCGCCTTTAAATATACCTTATATTTCCTATACTGACGTAATTTGCATCTGTTACAAATATAGTAAGAGGATGTTAAGGTATAATGTGCAAAATCAATCGCGGAGGAGCAGCGGTCGCAAATTCTTAAATGCTAGCGATACTACGGTACGATCCTCTGCAGTTGCGTTATTTTCAAAATTAAAAGGATATGATAGCCACACCTCCTGACTCCCTGGCTCCTCCCTCCCTCAGGTTCCTCACTTCTCCCTCTCTCGCTCCTTCCTTTCCTCCCATCTCCTTTCGTTCCTCTGCCTGCCGATCTCTCTCTCTCTCTCTCTCTCTCTCTCTCTCTCTCTCTCTCCAGATCGATGTCTAGATTTCTAGATGCTCCATAGATCCCAGTAAAACAAACTTGGACTCTCTCTCTCTCTCTCTCTCTCTCTCTCTCTCTCTCTCTCTCTCTCTCAGATGCTGCGTAGTGTTGCCAACTGTTATGGCAAAGCAGCATTAAGCTCCTCCCACACATTTGCCTCCTAAATCCTCCACCCACAACGAACAAAGCGCATCCTAAGCTCCCCAAATAAACGATAAACCACCGATAAATGACGATAAATAACCCTGAAATTAGCGGTATAATAAGTACTCCCCTAAGGGCCTCCATTTCAGGGCTGCCAACTGTTCCATCACTACTCAGAAACAACCAACGGAATGCTCAATATAAGTAATAACCAGATAAATAATAACGACTGAAAATGTTGATGAATAACTCTGAAATAAGATTTGTAATTGTTACTTCACTACGTACCACAATATAAAGTTGCCAGTTCTTTCAGTGTCGCATATATTAACCAGAACTCAGCGGAAACTCCTCAGGTGAACAATTAACCCCTGATAAGTAACGGTAAATAATGATAAATAACTGAAAAGTAGTTATACTGTAGGTGCTCATCCCTTACGGGCCTCCTTATCAGGGCTGCCAACCCTTCCACCCCCCCCCCCGCCCCCGCCCCTATGACGTCCAATGTATATATAAACTATCGTAACTCACTGAGCTTGAGGGCTATTGGCAAACTTTATGGGGCTGTTGGCAATGGCGAGGATTTTCTGAGGGTATTTGACGGTCGACTGATAGGGGAAATGAAATTCAAAGTTTGTCTAGTTATGAAGAATGTTTGCAGTGAGTGTGTGCGTGTACGTTTAGGAATTTATATGTGTCACATTCTGTGCGCTGTGTGCGAAACCTGGCGAACTCGATAATAACTGCCATAGCTGTTTGGCATACAGCAGCAAAGTATTTAGCGTAACATTTTTTTTTGTTTCCTTACGTCATCATCATCATTCATTCTCTCTCTCTCTCTCTCTCTCTCTCTCTCTCTCTCTCTCTCTCTCACACACACACACACACACACACACACACACACACAGGTGGGGTAAGGTAGGGTCCAGAGTTAGAAAAAAAATAAGGACATGATAGATAGGTAGATGCCCAGTAGAATGGGACACATTCACTTACTATTCAAGGCCCCGGAATCCAGACCACCTTACAGGCATAACCATCTTTACACACGCATTTCGTGATACGTGAATCCAATGACTGTCGAGTTTTTTCTGTGCCCTCTGGATCCTACCCCATCCTATCCTTGAGTGGGAAAAGGGGGTTTGATGATGATGGTCCTTTTTTGCTCCATCAGAAGTGGGGGAAAGATGATGACAGTGATGATTATAATGATGATTATGATGATCCTGCCTCACCCTCTCCTTAAGCGGGAGAAACAGGCTGGTATGATGATGATGATGATGTACCATATCCTAAGTAAGCTGCAGTCCTTTTGCCATCCCACTCCACCCTCCTGTATGCTCCTCAGACCCATCCTGATACAACCACAGTCATTCTTTCCATTTTGCTCTGTCATACTGTATATTAAGTACCTCCCAAGTATATAATTTTAAATCACTTGGTCTAGCATCGCCTGGCACCTAGCCTACTCATATCTTTTTCCCTATTACAGCAGGATGGTGGTGAGATCAGCATGAAGATGCGTAATGGGTCGGCTCATGTGCTGCGCTGCCTCAAGGTGTGGTATGACTTGCCACCCGACACATTCTTCAATGCCGTCAACATCATGGATAGGTTCCTTACCAGGATGAAGGTGAGCCCTTTGCTATTTGATATACTGTGCACTGTTCACTTTAACTAGGTGTGAAATTGCCATCTCTTCATCTTGAATGCTGAGCTATGGCAAGAGATTAACACTAACATATGATGCTTGTCATGAAAAAGTGCTATGGAAAGGATGTGGCAGGGCTGTAGTATTGTCTCACTGTGACATTAAGCTATGAAAAATAAGCTACAAAATTATGAAAGTTCCACGTGTTTTAAATGAATGAACCAGAGCAATGTGCCAGTGTATTCTCTTAATATTTACATTGAATTAGCCAATATCTTCCGACCCATATCACCCAAAGCTGCCCCAGAGCTCCCAGCTGCCCTACCATTCTCATTTGTTCCTTGCATTCTTCACACTGTCATATTAGGTCCCAGGATGTGGGCCCAGCACTAAATCCATGCTATTTTTATCTCAGTCAGGCTCTTAATTTTAGCAGTTTAATAGTCAGGATTCTAGGGGCTTGAATGCTGAGTGAATATGTGTGTGGCACGCTTTACTAGGCGTGCTGTAAATTGGTTCTTCCCCTGTTATGTTCTCTTCCCTTGCTTTCTAAACTATGCCTCACGTAATCCTTAGGTGGAAAAAGATGTCAAGATGATGATGAAGAAGTTTATGCCGGAAAGTGGAATGAGATGGAAGAGTACCTTCAGCCTGCTGTCAACCAGTTTCACATTTAAGATGAACTTGGGGCCACAACAAAACAACCACCCCAGTACTTACAGCATCATTTGTATGGTAAATGCTGTGATAAAAGACAACCCTTATTTAGGTTTGCCTGTATTTAATGTATTGTGTCCCCTCAGGCACAGCCGAAGCACCTGTCGTGCATCGCTGTCAGCGCGTTCCACCTGTCGTGTCAGTTCACCCCAGGATACAGTCACATGCGTGACGTGCCACAGGTGGTGCCGGATACGCGGGACCTCACCACCATCTCACAGGTATGTATTCTCGGCAGTTTAGGGGGCATTTTAGCGACTCTTCCTTATTATACTCAGTCTGCTTTAAATTGACATAATATTACCATCTTTCCATTTTGAATTCGTAGCTATTGCAAGAGATTAATACTAGAATATGGTGCTAGTCACTAAGAGGTGGTATGGAAAGGATGTTGAGCTGTAGTATTATCTTATTCTGCCAGTGAGCTGTGGAAAGTAAGCTGCAAAAGGATTAAAATCTGCATAGTGAAAATGAGTGCACTATAATTTTCAGGAAGTTAAATCCTCCATAAATTATACACATAGTGCCATTTAAAGCATCATTGCAACCATTAACCTGATTTTATAGTTCCTTCAGTTTACAGCACCGGATTTATAGAGGAAGTTGTAATATTTTGGAACATGTCCTGAAGGCATAGTAATGACATACATGAGGGGTAAAATTACTTCATTTCACAGCACCAGATTTATGGAGAAAGTTCTGATAGTGTGGAACACATCCTGGAGACAAAGTACCCATAAGGACAAACATGAGGGAAGAAGTACTGAAGAGGTGCCAGAGAGCTTCCATAACTGACAGTAACTTAACCCCCACAGTGCAAGTGTTCCTCGGGTGATGTGAGTCGCATGGAACGCATCATCCTGGACAAGTTGGCCACAGATCTCCGGTGCCAGCCGCCCATCACACCTCTCACCCTCCTGCGCCTA
This sequence comes from Coenobita brevimanus, assembly GCF_032717465.1. NCBI lineage: Eukaryota > Metazoa > Arthropoda > Malacostraca > Decapoda > Coenobitidae > Coenobita > Coenobita brevimanus. The sequence continues at coordinate 38,284,146 of NC_136974.1, forward strand.
CTGTACGCCGCCCTCACCCACCTGGCCTGCCCGCTCCTGCCCTCCCCTGCCCCCCTCCCGCCTGCCCTTACAACCCTCATCCACAAGCTGGAGATTGTGGAGTGTGACGCGGCGGCGGCAACCTACCGGCCGGCCGAGCTGGCACTGGCGCTGCTGGCCCTAGAGTTCTGTCAGGACCTGGCCAACAAGCATATCCATCATGCCTGTATCAACCACCTACAAAACATATGCAAGGTAGGTCTAACAATTCTTGCTTGATCTGTCTGTTCTGTCTCTCCTTCAAGGTATGTTTCATCCTTGTTCAGTATCCAATCCTTTCTATAGTTTCCATACCATATGTAGTGTAATGTTTCTTAGCTGCTTGATATGTCTGTTTCATTTGTCCTCTACAATAAACAGGATTTTGATATTTAATTGATGAGCTTTTGTTGGCTTGTGGTTTATATTCACTCCTTATTACTATGTTTAACTATGTAATGTTTTTGCAGGTGACATATGAGACCTTTGACCAGTGCCAGAAGGTGGTGGGTGAGCTGATGGACCAGTATGAGAACCAGCGTCACTCCCCGCACCGCCAGCGCCTTGTGTGGAAGCTGTCCAACCGCACCCTGAGGCAGCTGCGCCCCACCGACAAGTTTACCACCCGCCTCCCCACTATTGTTGAGATGCAGGGGCCCTCACACCCTCCCATCATACGCCCCAGGTCAGTTGTGCACCCGTCATATGCCACACCTCACGCCCAAAGTTAGTTGTACCATCATATCCCATGGTAAACCATTCCTCTAATGTGCCCCTAGTTTATCCATCAGCTATTCAACTCCTTACCATTCTTGAGGTGTAGGATCCTTTACTCCTCCTATCATATGCTCAGCTATCATATGTCACAGGTCAGTTATGTCACAGGTCAGTATGTCCTTTTATATACCTCAAGGTAAATTACATGCCAGAAGTTAGTTACCTTTCCATCATATATATATTGCAAATTAGTCCATCATATATATACTGCAAATTAGTTATGCTCTAACTCCCTACCATCCTTAAGGAGTAGGGCCCTTTACACCCACCCATCATATGCCACAGCTCGGTTATACCTTTCTATCGTACATCCTGACATCCCAGATTCTGTGACACTGGCCACACTATTTAGTATCTCTCTTTTTATACATTTCCTGTTTGGATCTTACCTAACCCTTTCTCTTGTGCAAATTAGAATTAGGATGATGATGTTATAAGATGATGATGATGGTGTGGATGATATATATATGTGAACAGTGAATAATGTGTTTCTTTTGCCAGCAGGATGGACAGTGAGAGCTCCGAGATGTACATTTCTTCATCCGAGGAGGAGATGGATTATGACTACGATGAGGAGTTCCCGCCACTGCCCGCACCAGCTGCCTCCCTCAAGTCACCCCGCAAGTCCCCCAGCCAGGCACCCCACAAGAAGAACTCATCCTTCCTGCCCTACCCTCAGCTCAGCCGCAAACACAACCGCATCGCATAATTCACATGGACCCACCAGATGTTTATTCTTCCTCCTAATGCCAGCATGAGGACCCAGAAATGCTGTGGTAAATGGTTCATCTTGTTCATTAATCTCCATCTTTCCTGCCCTACCCACAGCTGAGCCAAAAACACAGATGCATTGTATAACTACCCACAGTAACCCCCAAATAACCCTAAACCTAACTGCATCGCTTAATTCTTCTCCCACCCACTCGGCATCTCATGGCCCAAGAGATGCAGCGGTAAAATGAGGGCAAAAACTTATGCCAAAGTGGCTTAAGTTGTCATAACTAAAATGTCTTCAATACAGGGTCCCTGAGTGTACAGTAAATTATTTCTTTCAACATGGCCACACTGTAGCATTGTAAACTCCCCGCTTTAAGCATCCAGAAACATACGTGGCATAATTCCCCCCTTCCCCCCCTCCCTATTTTTTTTTACCTTTTGACACTTGGGATGTTTTCTTCATTTAGTTCTTGCCATATCCTGGTGATTTTACTCAGCTTAGGTTAGACTTTCTGAACACTGGAGAGGTTAGACACAGGCCTAGTAAATCACTTCGACGAGAGGCTTTTCCTAAGCTGACACTCCCTCTTCTGTTGTTCTTTCCTTCATTCTTTCCTCTTCCTTCTGCCTATGGGTGACTCTACACTGAGTGACAAACCAAATGGTGTCCTGTACACTCGGAAACCATTTATTGTGTTGGGTGGTAACCATATAACCAAATTATAGCGCATGGTAGTTTAGTGGGTAAATAAGGTGCTCCAGTCGGATGGAGCCAATGTAGGTTTATATCCATGGGGTGGTTGGGGTTTACTGTTCATGTAATGCCACTCAGGGATGAGTGAGGCTGGTTACTCTCATCTTAAATGTCAGGACCAACTTGCCTAGCCCCGGGTTCTTACGCTCCTGTATGAGGCAACATAGGATTGGATGATGGATGGATGGATGGAATAAAGTTGTCTGGTAAAAGCATGAAGAAACTAAAAAGGATGTTACCCAGATTCATGGAGTTAAGTTAAATTTTTCACCCACCCTCCCCCCTCCCCCCCAAAAAAAATAGTCCCAGTTGCACGCAGCATAATGGCAAAATAGTATCCATTTTTAACACTTGAGTTCAAGATGTTGGCTGCTAGATAATTATTTCCTACATATCTTTGGCTACTAACCCAGTGCCAAAGAATCTGGTAAAGTCCAGTTAGAAAAAAGGCTGTAATTTAACATATCCAGTTAGAGAAAAGCTATATCTAACACCTTCAGGTAGAGAAGAGGCTATATCGAACTCCTCCAGTGTGAAAACTATCTTACGCTTAATAAAGAACCCCTGAAAATGGCAAGAATATTGTGAGAAACATGTCCCGAGGGTGAAAGAGCTAATAAAGTTATGTAATTCTCTTCCTTGATCAGTTCTGTCAAGTAGTGATGAGCACAAATAATAGCAGCACTCAGTGATGATTTAATTCTTGGTTATCTGTTTTTTCTTCTTGTCTAAAGAGAGCTTTTATTTTCCCCTTTATTATGGTATTTCCTGGGGCACCGGGTGGTCTTGTGGTTAGAACACCCCAGTCAGAGTGACAGCCTTGCATAAGTTTGGTTCCTCCCCAAGAGGTGACTGGAGGTTGACCAATCATATATTCTGCTACCAAGGGAAGTAGGCTGGTCATGTACTCTTTAGCATACTGAACTACAGTAGCTGTAGCCTCAGGCCCTTACACCTCAGAGGGGGCAACATGGGATAACAGGCTGTTTCAGAGTGGTGGTTCTAAAGATTGCTAACTGCATTGTATTTTATTTTTTTCTTTCTACCCATTCATTTTGATGGTGTACTTTTTTTTATATCTCTGCTACCTTCAGGTGCTTTTTTTAATAGCTTCGGGGAGACTTTTAGATTTGAAGGAGTTAGATTCAGCTTTCATTAACCCCTTCAGTACCAAATATCTCTCCTTTGTTGATTAAATTCATCTCAGTGTAGCGGGGATGAACTCTAAAGAATATGTTGTGGGGTGGAAAGGGTGAGATATGTTGACCACCGATAAGTGATATGTGAAGGAGTAGCTTTAGGTTAGAAGCGTTTGATCATTTCTGTAGCCAGCCTCTCCCTTCCGCATCAGTTGGGAGGGCACAGAATTGTAATACACCACTGCAGAACTCTGATTATCCAGTCCCATGATTTGGCTGCTTATCTAATCCGAGTATCTGGTTACCATTGTCCATTGTATTTATCCAATAACATATCCAGTCTTATTATCCAGTGTCATTCACTAGGAGCTTATCCAGTGCAGTTATCTAGTTACTATTGTCCAGTCTCATTGATTATCCATATGCATTATCGAATCTGATCGGCCAGTTACCACTGTCCGGTCTGAATGTCCAGCCTGAACATCAAGAAGGCTAAGTGACCATTCCTCTTTATTTTCTGTTAGTTATCCAGACTTCATTTTCAGTTTTGTGAAGTTCGGGCTGATTATACTGTAGGCTGTCTAATATTTTTTTCTGTTCTGTCTACACAGAACTAAAATGGTAACAGCCTGCCACACAAAACGATAAGTGCATCAAAAATTCCAATGATTGTAAGTTTTCCCAGCCAGTTCCAAAATTCAAATGATTGTAAGTTCCTTCGATTACAAAATCTGCTCATTGTAAATTTACAACGTTGATTCTTCATGGATACTTGGAGTTCTGCCTTCAGTTGTGTTTGTGCGGACTGCCTGGTCACTTTTCCAGGCCCAGTCCCTCTGATCTTTAGTAAAACTCATTGATTACTGGAAAACCTTAAAAAAAAAAAATATGACTTTATTGGATGTATGTCATATAGTGTATTGTAGCTTTATTCAGCATCTCCTTCAAGAAAAGTACAAAAAAAATCATAAAACTCACAAAACCTATTAACATTTAAGGTTATTATAATGTATTGACCTCTTATTTTTCTTTTTGTCTTCATTTATAAACTTAATAATCTCTTTGGGTACTGCCTGCAATGTTAGTTTTTTTTTTTTTTTTTTTTTTTTAGGTGGTGATATTTTCTTGGTGTACGGGACAGGTTTAGGCACATATTCTAAGTGGCTTTTTGGAGGTTTCTTAACACCTCTTCCTTGGTGACTTATTCTGCATATTACACCTGGTCACAGCACTCAAGAAGAAAAAATAATGTTGGCGTGGGATTCTTTTAGTTTGTGGCACTGATGTAACCACACAGTCATCCCTCAACTCCCTTCCTGTCCCCCTCTCCCCCAAAGAGAGGATGGTGGACTGCAGTCCACCAGGTTCATGTCTACCAGGGACCAGAGTAACAGCTCTGTGTCCTCATATACTGTATAATACTGATGCAAATTTTGTCAGTATTAAAATATTTTCATTGACATAGAAGGGAATGCTAAGGTGTAATAAGGAGGAATGTTAAAGGTGTAATATGCAAAATGTAGCTATGCCTAAGGAAGAGGTGCTACAAAGCTTGCTGAAGGCACCTGGAATACAACACTTAGAGCAACCATTGATGAACTGCAGCCACGCTAGTCCCTAGTCAGTATTTTTCGTGCTATGATCAGAGGCTACCCCAATTGCAGTGTTGCACCACCAGTGCAGCTGCCGTTAGCAGGCGTCCGGATTTCAAGATCGGTATAAAAACTGCATCCAGATTTTTGAAGCAGAGGTAGTATTTGCATCCAGATTTTTTAATGGAGGTGATAAATACATCCAGAATCTTGAAACAGATTTTTAAAGAGGAGGTGATATTAACCACGTCTGTGTCCAAACTGGGTCACTATGATCATTCACATGTGGACTGTATGTGTAGAATGCAGAGGGTCAGACCAAAGCAGTGAAATATTATGAGGCTAAAGTTCAGCAAAGTCCACAGTACTGAAGTCCAGTCAGTATGTTACTGGTAATTCAAGTTCAGTTATCACGTAATTCTGTTCACCTCTTCCAAACAAGTCAGATAACAACCTTTTAAAGTCTGGTTGACTGTTAACGCGCTCAAAGCAAGCAACACTAGACGTGTCCCTTTGGACACAAGGCTGTGATAGGGTCATATTCAGAGTGGCTCTGGAGGTTTCACCTCTTCCTTAGCAATTTATTTTGCACAATATACCTCAGTATCCTCTTGTATGTTATGAATGAAAATTATGTCAATACATATGCGATATAAATAGCATACACAAGAAAGCTAAGGTGTAATATGCAAAATACGTCGGTAATGAAGAGTTGGTACGAGACCTCCTAAGGCGCCTAGCATACGACACACAACCCCAAGCCAGACAAACCTTGGGGTGGAGGGGTTGCGGGCACCCTGACCGTTTGGCCCTGTGGAGTGCAGCCCTGGGGATCCTTTACCTCACAGAGGATGGACACACCCAATAGCCCATGCAAGATGGACAACAACACCACTATGCTGCTTCATTCACATGCTTAGCATTTGTGAGCACCGTTTTCTCGTGATTTGTATGGCAGTTTACCCCACCTCATTTATCAGGTGGGGGAAAAATTATACGTTCTCCTATCAAGCTTTTTCTTCTTCTGGACCCTACCTCACTGCATTCATAGGTGGGATGAGAAATGAGGTCTGGGTGGTGATGATAATGTGTACAAGATGCAGCATAGGGATGGGAGTTGGCCAGTCTCTGTGTTGGTGTGGGATCTCAGTGCTTTCCTTGCTGGCCCTCACACACACATAAATGGGCATGTGTGATCGCCAAATTTTCTGTTTTAGTTCACCATCCACCTGCTTGCCATTGCTTTGCTTGTGTAATGTTTGCAAAAAGCTGGACAGTTTTGTTGATAAAATGTTTGCAAAAGCTGTGCAGTCTTGGTGATAAGTTAAGTGGCCAAGTTTGAAGCTGGTGGAGTTGATGTTCATGAGGCTTGTGATCACTGTGTTGTGTCCAACTGAGTGTGGTGGGGCTGTTGGCACTGCGGTTAGGGTGGTTGGACCCCATGGGAGCCTCTGTGTAGTGAGGTGTGGCGGGGCGGGGTGGGGTGGCGGGGCCGAGCGATGGACACCCTTCGGGGCGACGAATCGCGGCCACATGACCCTGTTTGCCCCGTCTGTGCTTCTGATATTAGTTTAAAAAAATAAAATAAAATACAGGGTGGTCTATATATTCTGCATCCCAACTCTTGTGGCACCTGGTGGTTCAGTGGTTTGAACATCCCAGTTGGAGTGACGGCCTGTAATAGGTTCAGCCTCCAAGAGGAGAAGTTTTTCGATATGTAATACCACCAAGGGAAGTGGGCTGGTCATTGACCCTTATATGTACTGGACCACAGTAGCCTAGCCTCTGGTCCCTGCACCTCAAAGGAGGTAAAATGGGATTGGCTATGACTGTCTTACCAATTCTTGTGTGTTGTGGGGATGGCTCAGTCATTGCTACCAGTGTCTGCCCTACATAATTTTCTCCTTCTCATAACCCTTTTCTTACCTTATAGTATCTGCTTCCTACATCCACTGACTGCAGGGATGATTAGTAATTTTATAAAGCAGCCAAAATATTTGTGCTTGCCACTCCGGCAGACTGAGCCATCCCTGCAACACACAAGACTGGAGGGTTGCGAAGTACGGACCACCTTTTATATATATTTTGAGTTCATTTGGGCCATTGTTGTGTAAGGTCCCATATACAACATTAACCCAATGTTCTTCTTGTACCTGCCAGTAAGTAAAGAATTGAGAAAATGTTTAGGACAGTACACTCATGGATTTTTGTGGTTTTATACAGTTCATTGTATCAGTCAGCTGAAATCACCCCGTTTTTCTTCTACAAATGTCTCTCACAAATTATCTCTTTATTTCCCATAGAATATTTGTTTATGTTCGAGTCCCAGAGGGAGGATGCCACTTTTGCCTCGGTTCCCAGACAGGTTGGATTAGTTTATATTGATTAGTGAGAGAAATGTATCGAATAAAAGTTCCACATCTCTGTGAACTATTTACGGTATCAGGTGTTAAAAAGTGAGCGTACTGTCCTAAAAATTTCCCAAGAACTGTATATGTGTTGCAAGTACGTATATATATATATATATATCGGTGCTGGGCTCTCGTCACGGGCCGAGCTTCATGCATATGTTTTTAATTTTTATGAATTTATATTTATTTAGTGATGTTAATGATGATGTGTACATTGAAGAGAAAGTGTCTGTTTTAAGTTTTCTCCACAGTACTGGTATTTTGTTAATTTCTATCAAGACATCTGTATAAGTGATAACATTGGAACATTTATTCACAAACTTCATGAATGTGGGTGGTGTCATTTTTAGTCTATTCTTGTTCGTACAAGATATAACCAAGCTGCTTTGCTGCCCAGTTGTATGAACATCTCTCATCTTCCACCCTATCCCCCAAAAGGAATGTAGGCTGCAGGAGGAGGGCAGCTTCATCCTGCAGTCCACTAGGTTCATGTTCAGATGAGCTTGGGGTTGTAACTACTGTACTACTACTACTGCTCCAAGATGATTTTATTCAGTTTTGGAAAGGCCTTACATGCTGAAAGGGTTATATTAAGGTCATTAAATAATCCCAGTAGTTTGCAAAGTCTGTCCTAAGCTGAATTAAATCATCTGACGATTGCAAGAATAAACTAGAAAGGACATCTGTCGGATTCTTGGGGTTACATACAACAGCAGCATTTTGAGCCCAGTGAACACTTGTCACCACCTAGAGTTAGGGTCATATTGTAAATGGCACTGGAAGTTTCTCAACACTTCTTCTTTAGTGTTTCATTATGCACATTATACCTCATTGCCCTTTGTGTATCCTGATGATGCAAACTATGTCAATATTAAAATGACATTGATACCAGTCATATACAAGAGACTGTTGAGGTGTAAATGGGAAAAAATTATAATACCGTATACAGCAGAATGTCAAGGTGTAATGTGCACGATAAATTACTCAAGAAAAGGTGCTACTTAGTCCAGTATGCCAGCTAGAATGCAGCCCTCGGTCTCGTATAACAGCTCCACTCAGAATGATGAAAGGATATTGGGTTGATCCCGGAGCTGACATGAGCTTACATCTAGCCCAAAGCTTCTCTCCATATAGCCAGTAAACACGTCATAGCATTGAAGGGATGGAGAGTGGATTTTTGAGACTCCTACATATCATTGCCAGTTATAGTGAATGATAACAGTACATTTAGTGATGAGAAGCAGGATTTTTTAAATTTTAGTCTATCTCTCACCAGGCAGATTTCTTCAGGGGAGATTTTTTTTTTTTAACTGGCGAGATCTGTTATGGCTTTTGGTAATCCCATCAGGAAAAGAAATCTCGCTTAAAGCTGAAGATAATCGTCTGCTGCTGGCTCGATTAAACTGAAAAATGTGTGCTTGAACTGATGTGGTAAAGCTTGTGAGAGTGTAACACCCCTTGGTTGTGCAATGGACAGGAGTTTTGAGCTAGACAGTACCATTGCCATCCTATGTCCCAACCCCTGCAGCCCCCTCAATGTGATGTGTTCATGTAACCGCAGTTTATTACCGTGGAAAATCCGAGTGTGGCCGCGAGAGGGTTAAGGGGAGATGGACCTCTGTGTACTGTGTGTTTTCGGAAAGTCCTCGCTATATTTTGCCCCTTTTCATGTTGCTTTTTTTGCTGTTAAGTCCTTAGCAGATTAAAGAAAAATGCCAGTTAACCCTTTCAGATCTGATGTACATTTTTTCTTCATCCTTCCTTCAGGTGACTTTATTCAGCTTAGGAAGAAAAATCAGGTATGAAAGGGGTTAATGCAGGCTGTATTAAACCCTTCCAGTTTGAAAAGTATCTCCTAAGCCGAATAAAACCATCTGTGGATGGAAGAACAAATAAAGTACATCATCGTATATATAGATGGAATTAGAGTTCCAGTGCTATATGTGAGGCTAATCGTCTAGTTTCTTCCTGTTTTACAGTATAAATAGTTTGTAAATAAAGCACTGTAGTTGTGATAATTTAGAACACATCCCTGACTTCATAACGAGGGCTTACTGACTGTTCACAGCAGCTTAGCCATTGTAACAGGGGCCGCCTACCATTTTCCCCCCCAGGCATTCCTTGGGTTTGCATTATGTGTTACGCTATTACAGGACACCTTTATATGTGTAATGGAGTCAGGTAGAGGGACAGTTTGAAAGTGAAGCCACAGATTATGAAGGGAAATTTTATTCCAATCTTTTAAGCTCTGATATATTTTGTTACAGCAAGAAATTTTAGACTGATTTATGGTCTAGTATGTTACGTCTAGCAGGAAATTCTAGGCTAATCTGATAGGCTCAAGGATGTATATTGTCTGATGGGAAGTTCTAGATTAATCCTGTGGCTGTAGTGTATATATTATGCAATTTATGTGAGTATTTATTTATATTGTATGTGATTTATATGAGTATTGGTTCTGTTTGGGAGAAATATACAGAACGGTAATTGTGCATATGATCTCGGTGAATTAAAGAATGCAGGATGTCTCAAAGTTCAGTGTAGTCAAAGACACTGTGTGATTACCTCAGTGCATTTATTATTATTGTTAATTATTATTATTATTATTATTATTATTATTATTGTCTTTTTTAATAGCCAGGATTAAACAAGATTTTGGCTATATTCAGACATGATTGGTGAATTACTCGATGAATTAGATTTTAAGTACAGTATGATATGTTGATGATGATGTTTGTCCTTAATAGTGGAAGGCATATGTACAATTAGGCATGTTTAGAGCCAGGAATAATGCAGATTTGTTTTTGTAATCTGTGGCAAGTGTAACTTTCCCCTCGGTTGGTACAAAGTACATGCCTGACCTCCATGGTTATGTAGAGTTGGGACGGATGGGAAGAAAAATGTCGGACATTCGAGTTTTGTTGGCCCATTGAAAACCGAGTGACGTCATTACTAATTGTTCTTGCCACCACCCGATGATTTTATTCAATTTGGGACAGACCTTTAACACTGAAGGGTTTGTTAATGTTACTCGGTATATAGGAAAAGACTTGGACTGGAGAAGTGGTGTATTATGGATAGTATCTGACCCTTGCAGTTTGAAAAGTCATATTTTATTCAACTTAAGAAAGATGCCTCGTATTGATGGGGTGTATTAAGGATCTGTCTAACACCAACATTTTGAAAAGTCTGTATTACATATAGGAAAGGCTGCTTATATTGGAGAGGTCTGTTAAGGCTACCTATGACCCTTTCAGTTTAAGAAGTCTATCTAAGCCTAATAAAACTGCCAAGATAGGAAAGGTCTCTCATATTGAAGGGGCTTACCAGTATATATAATTATACGGTAACCCTTCCAGTTCAAAAAGTCTGCCCAAAGCTGAAGGAAATAATTGGGAAATAACAAGAATAAGATGAAAATGATGTCGCTGGGCGAAATGAGTTAGTTTTCGGTTTGCTGTTCATATACTTTTTTTTCTTTTTTTTTGTACATAAAGTGTATAATGTACAGGTGTAAGTTATTTTGAAGGATTTATCAAAGCCTCGGGCATTTGACAACAACCCAAAGAGTTAAAAAAAAAAATAAAAAACATAAAGTAGGTGATTCTTGTGTCATACACTCAGTTGTCTAGCCTCTACACAACAAAAAATGAAATAAAAGATCCTATTTTTCTAATTCTGGATTCTTATGTTCCTTTATCTTTGCTAACGGTATGTGGTGACTGCGAGAGGCTTGTCATAGGAGTTTTAGTGCCTACATTTAACATACGGGTGTGAAATTTTGGTGTGGCATGAAAATGAAAAGTCGAACAAGCGTAGTAGAAATGAGCATATTGAGGAATGTGTGTGAAATGTGACATGTGGACAAGATAAGAAATATGATTCGTGGAAGATGTGGAGTGAGGGGAGTCACTTAAAAAAAAAAAAAAAAAAAAAAAAAAAAAAAAAAAAAAGCGTGCTCAGATGATATGGACATCTGGAGAGAGTTTGGATATAAACAGGGTGTTGAAAAGGGTAGCTATAGTTTAATGGGTTTGAAAGGAGGTATGGTTGGCTAATGGGTAGATGGTAAATGGGTATATGAATTGGAGGTGGGGAGATGGGAAACTTACCATGGATTGAGCTCGTTGACTGAATTTTCTATAGAGGAGTGCATGAAAAGGATTTGGTACCCCATTCTTAACTTAACGGTCATCGGACTGACTCTTGAACGATAAGAAATATAAAATGCTTATGTCTGGATGGTTAGGCCTATGCCTGTTAAGTCGAGTGAGGATTCTGGGGTCTTGAATGGTGAGTGAGTGAATGCATGGCCGATTTCACTGTTGTGCATTTACTTGCTTACTGGATTTCAGCTCAACCCACTGTTAGGCAGAAAACAGAGGTGATGATGATGATGACGACGACTCATATGCATAATGGTAAATAGGCTAAATAAATTGCCGAGGAGGTTTTACGAGGCCTCCAATGGCACTTACTCTACAATTTGGCCCAGTAAATCTGTAATGGTGTATGATATATGTAATAGAAGTACTGGTGCAAGATTATTAGTGAGGGTCTGATAGGAGAGTGAAGAGAATGAAGGATACTATAATGCGTTGACTAACCTGGCAAAGATCTCTAACCCCTTTAAGCTCGGTTGGTGGTCAAAATGAAGGTTTTATCTGACACGTAACCAAGGAGATTTCTTCCTCCCTCATAAATTAGGCTCATCGAATTTCATGCAACCACGACCTAGTATTCAAGGTGTGTGTGGCCCAGTTCCGTCAAATGATTAACAGACTATATTGCAAGAATGAAAGGGAAAACGAGACGTGATTCAACCTGATGGACGGCAAATATTCAACCAATTTTTTCCGGGTGTCCCTACAGATATGTTGTAAAGGTTATGCTGAAGGAATGTATGTGTGTGTGTGTGTGTGTGTGTGTGTGTGTTTTACAGGGACGGCATAATGTGTTGTGATGCAAGGGAAAGATAGATATACTGACTGGTAAATAGACAGACGGGCAGTGATATAGATACCGGTAAAGAGACAAAGTTACAAGGATATTATAAATACAGGTACATGGCTTCATCCCTACTCATCAACGAACGCCCCTCCCTCCACCCTCTTCCATTCCTCCTCCCAATCATCTCATTTTTACACCCTCCCTCATAATGCCTACCGCCCCCTCACACACACACACACACACACACACACACTTTCCCCGACGGCCCCACCAGTCTTCATTATTCCATTTAATATAATAATTTCATTGCACAGGCAGATGACAAATAAAACAAAAAATGAAAGCAAAATAAATACAAATAAACATACATGCATAAAAAAAAAAAAAAAAAAAGGCCATCGGACCGAAAGTTACTAAATTAATACTTTACTGTACCTTCTCTGCTGGTGCTGCTTCGTCGTCATCACTGTTGTTGTTGATGTTGCCCTCTCGTGACTGGGCAACTGGTGCTAGTTTCCAGTTAACATCACACAATTTAGCTCAGCAGATAGTTTGGTCACAAGAGCCTTGAGAAAGCTGAACACTGTCACCATTAACCCTCTCATGGTAGGTGAAAACTCTTAACATTCTTTTCCAGTTAACACGACCATTTTCGGTTTCTCAGTTACCATACGGGCGCAGCGATTCCACCTGTCTTCTTAAAATCTCCCGAGTCTCAGGAAATACACTTTTAGTTCAGTACGCAACAGAGAGTTACCTGTTCATTTCAGACTATAACAAGTGACAGGAAAAACAAAATATACAAACTGGGGGTTATTTAAATATGACGTCACCTTGCGCAGGATACCGTGTTTACCGTCGAACACCCCCGACTTGGCGCCTTGTTTATCGACGATCTCGATCCCGGGACGCATCAAAGTATCAAATTCAATTTCAGAACTTCAGTAGCCTATAGGAAACCTAACGATCCAAACTAACTTAATCTAACTGTGGGGCTTCACCCCCCACACCTCAAATTATTATAACCAACTATAATAGCATTTAGCGAACCTGCCTCGAATACATTTCAGACCAAATCTAAATTTGTCCTCACTTAACTTTCAGTCTACTTTATTGTAATTGTATCCTGTCCTAACCAAACCTAATGTGCCCCAACTTTATCAATCGAAATCATCCAAACCTAGCATATAGACAAGTAATTTGAAATTACACCAAATAGAAGATGTGCGTTAGGAGATTTTGGTAGCAAGTTTAGCTTTCGGTGGTAACTTCGTCGGAGTTACCGTAGGCTGTGTGACTTATAAAGTCTTTGCCAGTATCTGTGGTGATATATGAAACAAGTATCCTAAGAAATAGGATATTTCGAAGACCCACACTCGTTCTTTTTGTAAAGTCTAATGTTGCTTAACTCTCACAGAGAATCTGCGGCTTCACATCATCACAAGACGCCAGTACCTAGCGTTATTCTCTATATAGCTCATCCAATTAGTAAGTATCCCATTGAGAGCGTAGTGGCCCGGGGCTAGACTACTTGGTCTATTTAAACATTCAGAATAAATAATGGCAGGATACTTAGCAATGACGCACAATGTCAAACTCAAAGTTTTTTTTTTTTTTCGTTTCAGCCCATAACTGTGATTCTTTTCCTTCTTCCTATTATTATTATTATTATTATTAACACCAGCTCCCATCAGCTGGACTTAGGACACCATGGTGCCCTTAGGCTGGGAAAATTTAGCAACTGTCGAGGACTCCCACACAAAGGGGGTCCTCAAAATTGGCTATCATAGTATTAATGAAAGATATTTAAACACGATTTAGGTTTTTAGTCTTTCAAATAACATCGCAGTTAAATAAATATATTTTAGAGCCTGAACGTTCTGTAGAAAACGTACAAGTATTTTTTTTTTTTTCTTTTTTTTTGTCAGGATATGAAAATCACAAGTTACGTTGGAGGACACCATCTGGCCCTCTTGGCCAGGGGCCGCGAAGTGCTAGGCCATGGCTATAGGGCCGAATGTCAGTGTGTGCCATGTGACCACCTGCCACACATGACAAAATCAAATGTGAAGTGCATACCTAAACCCTTTTCCTTCCAAACCAAATTAAATTCGAGTTGACTTCGCCCATTGACCTTGATAATTGACCTTTACCTGCGACCTTGATAATTTACCTTTACCTATGACCTTGATAATTGACCTTTCACTTACAGACAGACATATAGATAGATAGATAGACAGATAGACAGATTGTCAAATTTTTGCTTTTTATTGTGGAGTTTCAATACTAAAACAACAAGTACTTTCTATTGTTTTAATGGCAGGAATACATAACCAAAATCTGGAATCAACATGGCGGCTACTTTTACGCATAAATATATATATATATATATGTAAAAAATCAATTATTCATGTTTTGTAATGAAGCTAAGCAACCCACATCAATCCAAGCAATCCGCATCAATCAGAGAAGCTAAGCCATTTGTACATTAATAAAAATAATTGATGTCTGACGGGATGAAAGTAATGGGTGATTAACTGTGCATTGATGTATAACCCCATTGATGTACAGTAGAGTGTATTGATGAAACCGATGTGTATGGCCAGATGTATGCTTTCTTGCTTGTACAGTATATAGAGCTCTCCGTCCTTATGTATTGTGGGGACGGCTCTATATATGTATGTGCCTTGATGTAAACATAACCCTATTGATGTGGAGAGCAATTTTAGGCCAAGTTAGAGTGGACGGAGTATAGGCTGCATAAAAACGCGAAATATCTGACTCCCTGATACAAAATAATGTTGATAATATTGATTCTCTTCTACAAAATCCATAACATTGATGACTGCCTGTGAATAACGTATAAAAATGCATATGTATAAAATGTGTAATATATATCTGAGTTATTACTAGAGGCTGTACCTACCCAGAAACAGCCTAAATGATAGATGGATAGATAAATAGATGGATAGATGGACGGAGAGAGAGAGAGAGAGAGAGAGAGAGAGAGAGAGAGAGAGAGAGAGAGAGATCACCTATTCATTAACCTAATACCTCAAAACACACCACAGCTAAACCAACTAATCTGACTTTGAAATCATTATTTTCGCTAAGCCTTATATTAAAAAGAAAAAAATAAGATACATGCCTATAGGAAACCGTATTGCAATGACAATAGAAAAGATAGATAGACAGATAGATAGACAGATAGACAGGCAGACAGACACAGACAAAATACAGGAAGACAAACAGGCAGACGGACGGACGGACTGACAGGAAGACAGACAGATAGACAAAAGAAATAGGAAGACAGACGAATAGACAGACAGACAGGCAAACACACAGACAAATAGATAAATGGATAGACAAGTATAGATAGATAGATAGATAGATAGATAAACAAGTAGAAATATGAATAGATAGATAGACAGGTAAATAGACAGACATAGATAGATAGATGGATAGACAGATTAATAGATCAATAGATAAAAGTAGATAAAAACACCTCCTCGAACTGAAGGGGTTAAATTGGACTACCCTTATCTTGCTTCGAAATTCCTTAAGCCTTTGACCCTGTTACGGCAGTGGTTAATGTCCGGGAGATATGTCCATTAGTACAGGGTTTTGTCCTAAAGTTTTGTCCATGAGGTTCTGTTCAGGGGGTTGTGTCCAGCGGCGATGTCCCTGAGTTGGTGTTCACAAGGTGGTGTCCAAAGGTGATGTCCGTGAGGTTTTGTCCAAGGGTTTTGTCCAAAGGTAGTATCCTGTAGGTTGTGTCCTAGGGCAGGGTCCTTGAGGCAGTGTCCACGAGGTTATGTCCAAAAGCAGAGTCCTAGAGAATATGTCCAAAGGTTATTTAAGATATCATGTCCATAGGTAATGTCCTGTATGCTATGTCCAACAGGTTCTGTCCAAGAGGTAGTGAGTAAGAGGCAATGCATAAGAGTTCTGTCCAAGAGTATGGCTGGGGGAGGGGGAGGAATTCGCATTCTCCCTAACACCTCTTCCTTAGCGATTTATTCCCCAAACCATCCAATTAACATCCTCCTTATAGTTCCTTATATCCCCGTAATATCGACATAGAGTGAATGAATAGCACACAAGAATGAAGTAACAGGGAAGAAGCAAAAATAAATCGGTGAGGAAGAGGTGTTTGATTGCTGATTTTTTTTCTTTTTTGTGGCAGTGTCCGAGGGGTGGTTCAGAGAGCTTGGTCAGTGATGAATCGGTTACCCTCAGAGTGCTGGCCCAGGTAACGGTATTTCCTCACACCGTACTGTCCTGTAACGTAGTAATACATTAGTTAGATCGTAGCAACGCGGTAGTAACACAGTAACAGTAGTAACACCATAGTAACCTATTAGTAACCTATTTGTAACAGTAGTAACACCGTAGTAACATATTAGTAACCTTTTAGTAACAGTAGTAGCACAGTAAGAATAGTAACACAGTAGCACCACATTAGTAACATAGTAACACATTAGTAATAGTACTAACACAGTAGTAACACATTAGTAACATAGTAACTCATTAGTAATAGTACAAACACAGTAGTAACACATTAGTATGAACTGTACTGAAAACCCTGTGACTTTCTCCTTGTGTGCAAAACCTCTGTGTGTACCTGATTTACCTGTGTGTGTGTGCAAATCCCCCTGTGTGTACGTGATCTACCTGTGTGCACGTAACTGACCTATGTGTGTGTACAGGGTGATGCAGAGGCAATGGATCCGTTCATACCCTTGTGCGTAAAAGATCTACATTTGTGTATGCAAGCTATGTGTACACCTGATTTACTTGTGTGCACGTAACCTGTATGTACGTGATTTACCTGCTTGTACGTAACTGACCTGTGTGTGTACGGGATGATGTAGTCCCACTGGATCCGTTCATGACCTTGTGACCTTGTGAGGGTGAGGCAGAGGGTGAGGCAGAGGGTGAGGGTCGCCCTTTCTCAACCTCACCCTTACCTCCCTGATGCAGAGAAAAATAGGAATATGTAAATACGAAGAAAAAGAAATGTGATCCAGTAAGTACCAAGAAAATACAAGGAAATGTTAACGAGGAGGAGCCCGAGGATGAGATGGAGGGATGGAGTGGAGAGATATTTGGAGGGAGGGCAGCCAAATGGTAGAGGATAGGGTGAAATGGAGACGATTTGATTGTGTCTGCCCCTAACTAGATTAAGACGTCTTGCGATAGACAGAAAGTTTCGTTGCATCACATGAATATCTGACATATGGCATATATGAGAGGGAGAGATGGCTGCTGGAACAATCATGGATTATAGCGATTTTTTTTTTTTTTTAACCTGATGAAAATCCTTAACTTCTTCCTACTCAGCTGTTAACGAAGTAAAGCCATACTAAAGGATCGAAATAATTGCTAACTAGAAAGCATTCATAGAGCGCATACCTCCGCCAACGTTAATATTATTATTCCTGCACCCTGATCCGGATCCACCTCAAAATCCAGTAAACTTTTCCTTGGCATACTGCCCACCTCTCCACCATATTTCACTGAAATTCGATGACAGCATTTTGAGATAACTCGTATCTTGTGCATAAGCAGACAGACAGTGGTGCATGCATTAGCCTCAGTCCAACTTAGTTGGCGGAGGCAGATACGAAGAATCATTCTTATATCATAGCTCAGTCGAATTATATGTAATCTGGACAGCATATTCAAGGTGTGGGAGCGACCCATTTCCGTCAGATAAAACAAACCACTTACAATAATGACGTGAAACCCACCGTCCTGGCGAGTGGTGGTGATGTCTGCGTTGGTGTGGTGGGCGGCGGTGTGACAACAACAGGTCTGGCCAGGGCGCCCCTCTTGTTAGCCTCCCGCACTTCACCGCGACGCACACCACGAGAGTCGAGGAACTTCAGACGAGGCAGCCGGTGAAGCACGTACAGCCTGGCGGTATAGGAGGCTTCATATAGGGGTGTACGAGGGATA
This sequence comes from Coenobita brevimanus, assembly GCF_032717465.1. Classification (NCBI taxonomy): domain Eukaryota; kingdom Metazoa; phylum Arthropoda; class Malacostraca; order Decapoda; family Coenobitidae; genus Coenobita; species Coenobita brevimanus. The sequence goes on from NC_136974.1 coordinate 38,302,465, forward strand.
TCTTAACACATAGGTTCCTATGAGCCACCCTTTCCTGCCTCACACACCTCGCTACGACACACACAGCAAGGGTCCAGGAATTTCAAGCGAGGAAATCAATGTAACATGTATAGTTTGGTGATGTAGGACGTTATACTGAGGTGTGACTGATGTGTGCTATTTAAAAGTGGTTTTTGTTTGTTGTTGTTGTTGTTGTTGTTGTTGTTGTTGTTGTTGTTGATCCCTGGCTCTTCTTGACGCGAACCAGTGGACTTCATGCTAAAGTTATCCATATTCCACCATCTTCTTTTCGGGGGATAGGGAGGATTTTGTATAACATGGCAGCGTAACTGTTCTATGATGTCAATGCCAATGCGTGAAGGTGTCCCCCTCCAACACTGCTATAAGGATGACCGGGTATATGCATGTTTTGTTAGAGCCAGTATTGGTCTGAAATGAGAGTGACTGCCAAACGGGAGTGATTTTTCTGCCAGGGCCAGCTCGCGTCCTGGGCAAGGCGTCGGAGATGCTGCTGCTGCTGCTGCTGCTGCTGCTGCTGCTGCTGATGATGATGATGATGATGATGATGATGATGATGGTGGTGGTGGTGGTGATGATGGTGGTGGTGGTGGTAATGATGATGATGACGATGATAAAGGATCTGTTCGTACACCATATCAGACAGTTGTCAAGATATCTCACAAGCGGTTGTGAGCCAGTCTACTAAACTGACATGTATTCTACAATGAGAAAAATATCATTTCACTCTAATTTTTTATTTCAATCTTCGTTTCCTTTAGCCTCCCTCCCTCAAAAAAAAAAAAAAAAAAAAGAAGACAACAATACGAACAAAAACAGCAATAATAACTCATTCTCCTCCTCCTCCTCCTCACCATCATCATGGCACCCACCTGTATAGTCTGTAGTCCCTCTCGTCCTTCTCTGGGCATGAAAGTTGGTCCGGACATGCACGGTTGCCCAGGAGACTCAGGTAGCGCAGGTTGGGTAGACGTTCACATAACTGGTCCAGTAGCCGCTCCAAATCAGTTACCTGAGGATGAGAAAAGCGAGTAGACAGAGGTAGAGAGGTAGAGGGAGAGGTAGAGAAAGGAAGAGAGATCGAGAGAGGTGGGCCTATCGTGACCTAGCTTAACCCCCACACCAAATCTTGACCTAATTCATCGTCCTCACCTCAATCTAACCTAACCCAGCCTAACCCAGTCTCCACCTAACCAATCTTACTCACCTTGTTCTTGTTGAGGGAGAGTGTGTGCAGTGTGTCTAGTCTGGGCAGCACCACAGAATCGTCTAAGTTGTTGTTGTCCAGGATCAGTTCTTCAAGGTAGGGGAATTTGTCCAGACCGTCCAGGGATCTGTTGACAAGGGGTTCAGAGCCTCATGACCACTTGCTGAGATTATTATGCATTTGTAGGTGGGAACAAGCATCTCGGTACCTTACTATGTCACTGAAAGACTGTGTGTGTGTGTGTGTGTGTGTGTGTGTGTGTGTGTGTGTGTGTGTGTGTGTGTGTGTGTGTGTGTGTGTGTGTGTGTGTGTGTGTCCTAATAACTACTCGTTTACTTTAGCAGTTTTAATCCGATTTCAATCAAGCTTGAGAGAAGGGTTCAGGATCAGCCAAGGAGAAGACAATGTTTTCGAGAACAATACGTCAAAGAGAGAGAGAGAGAGAGAGAGAGAGAGAGCGACCCACCTGATGGCATTGTACGAGAGATCTAGTCGCTTAGTCTGGAGTCCATAGGTTGCTCCGAGGATGCTGGGAACGCGCTGACAGTCCTGCCCCACGAAGCATAACTGTGGGAGAAAGAGACAGTGAGAGAGAGAGAGAGAGAGAGAGAGAGAGAGAGAGAGAGAGAGAGAGAGAGAGAGAGAGAGAGGGACGGTGGTCTGAGAATTTAATTATGCCCTCACCACAATTCTCTTTGATGAAAAAAGTATATTAAGGTAAAAAAAAGAATTAATAACAAACAAATACAAATAACCAGCCATATTTTCTCCAGTCGTCCTCTGTTCTGCCTGAAGATTATTTAAAACCAACGAACCATCCAAAGTCTTTAAAAAAAAGTCTAGGAGGCTTTGCAGCACCACTTCCTAAGCGATTTATTGCGTCTATTACAGCTGAACATTCTCTCTCTCTCTCTCTCTCTCTCTCTCTCTCTCTCTCTCTCTCTCTCTCACATGGAGATAGATGAAGATGTCTATATTTTGCCTTTGAATATATATATATACATATATATATATATATATATATATATATATATATATATATATATATATATATATATATATATATACATATAGTAAAATTTGAAAATTGTTATAGTAATAGTAGTAGTAGTAGTAGTAGTAGTAGCAGTAATAATAACAATAATTATAATAATAATAATAATAATAATAGCAATGCATGCAAAAAGGAAAAGAGATAAATGGGCAGGAAGGTACATTAGGCAGGCACGATAGTAGTCAAGGCAGACAGGAAGTTAGGCTGACAGGCAAGGCAGGCAGGAAGACAGAAAGGCAGGCTAGGTAGGCAGAAGGACTGAAAAATGTCAGAAATAAAAGAGGAAAGGTCTGGAAATGAGATGGAAAAAAAAAAAAGAGAAATGCTGAATGAGAGACCTTAGCCACAGCCGCCCGCCATGACAGTATGCATGTTCAAAAGCTTAACTGGTGAGGGGGGGAGGGGGCTCAAAAATCGAAATTGAGCCCCCTTTCTCACGTTTGAAATTCATCCCATGTGTGTACAGTACTTGATCATGGTTGGTGAATTGTAAAGTTTGAATTCGGATTTTTTTTTTTTTTTTTTTTCAGGAACTGGTTTTGGACGCCTGCGCATTTTAGAGATAGGCGGATGCGGCTTTGGGCTTCCCTTTTGACTCCTGGTATTTACACATCCTTTCCCGAGCAATAACGCCACTGAGAACACCGACCTGCCTGTGTCCTGAGGGGCGACCATCCTCAACATAGGTGAGAGCTGATCCCAGGCCAAGTTTGCCCACCACCGTAGCACTAGACTAAGGGAAGGAAAGGACACCAGTATCACTAACACACCCTAGCACACGTCTACCCTATTCTCCTATGCCCTAACACATGCAGAATCTACCCTAGCACTATATCAGAACACCCTAGCACGTCACCCTAACACACGTCTCCCCTTTTCTCTTATGCTCTAATACATGCAGAATCTACCCTAGCACTGTATCAGAACACCCTAGCACATCACCCTAACACACGTCTCCCCTTTTCTCTTATGCTTTAATACATGCAGAATCTACCCTAGTATGATATCAAAACACCCTAGCACATCACCCTAGCACCTTTGGCGTCCAGGACAGAATACAATAACATCCGTTGCCCCATCTACACTTCCGTTTAAAGAAGCAAAGGAACTTCACTCAATTGGCCCCGTGCTATAAAAAAAAAATAAAGTTAACAATTCTGGCAACTAAGTATTGAGATATGTTGCATGAGTGTCAGACTATACCCAGGAAATTAAGTGAAACCTCAGTGTTATTATTGCCATTGCACTTTTCACCTAGTTGGGATATCGCTGGTTAGGAGATAGTAGATCACAGAGGAGGTTATATTTCAAGTGGATTTGATAACACTCTTTCCGTGATGCGTCAGAGCTTGGAAAACCGCCTTGTAGAGATAGACAGACGAGACCAACAGACGCACCTTCTCATCCCACACTTCGCCAGGCTCCTCTCATTATTTTTCTACGGTAAAAGAGTTAGTGGACAGACAACGATAGAGAACAGGAGAGAGAGAGAGAGAGAGAGAGAGAGAGAGAGAGAGAGAGAGAGAGAGAGAGAGAGAGAGAGAGAGAGAGAGAGAGAGAGAGAGAGAGAGAGAGAGAGATATGGGGGGCAGCTTGATTACTCACTTGCAGGGTTGGTGACCTTCTCTCAGTACTCATATCACTGACGTGCAAACTGATACCCACAAATAAGGGCTGTCTAAGGGCTGTCTAAGGGCTGTTTAAGGGATATTTACTGGCTAAAAACTGTCTAAGGGCTGTTTAAGGGTGGTTTAAGGTCAGTTTAAGGGTTGTCTAAGGACTGTTTAAGGGCCAACACAAATACTCGAGAGCTTGTAAGGACTTATTAAGGGTTATCTAAGGGTAGTTTAAGGGCCAGATAAAACCCTTAAGGTCTGGAAAAGGGCTGTCAAGGGGTCAGGGAAGCTTGTCAAAGGCTTTAGAGGAAGGGTGTGACACGATAGCACCCAAGACTAACACTGAACCCAACACCCTAGACGCAACTGGCTTCCTCCTCTCTCCCCCTCCCTCCCTCCCTCTCTCTCTCTAGCTGTTTCTCTCTCCCTTTCTCACTCTCTCTAACAGGATCACCCTTACCCTTGCTTTCAGGTTTTTCTCATTTTAATTCCTTCTTAGCGCACATGGAGGTCTTCTGTACACTTCATAGTCTATTACTGAAACACACACACACACACACACACACACACACACACACACACACACACACACACACACACACACGATGTTTACCATACTACCTCCATGATTTTTTTTTCGCTTACTGATAGATGCCTCCAGCAGACAGATAGATATAGGAATAGACGAATAAATGTAAGAATAGATAGATGGACATAGGGATAGATAAGTGAATAGACAGATAGATTAAGTGGCTGCTTGACGGGTAGACAGACAGATAGATATATAGATAGACAAATTGGTGGATAAATAGTTAGACAGATAGGTGGAGAGATAGATAAACTGATCAGATATGAAGATCGTGTGTAAAGGTGAATATTATCTCTCTCTATCAGATAATATCATTCTACTTCCAGGTATTTAGAGAGAGAGAGAGAGAGAGAGAGAGAGAGAGAGAGAGAGAGAGAGAGAGAGAGAGAGACTGACCTTGCCTCGTGTCAAAACTTCTCACCTCTTTCAGCAAACCTCATCACTTCCTCCCCCCTACCCCCCCTCTCTCTCTCTCTCCCTCTCTATCTATCTATCTATCTCTACCAAATGATCTCCCATCAAGAGGGTAGGGATTCTGGCTTAGGTTAGTTGGTCCATTCATTTAAGTGACCAGTCGCTTCTTCATGAGCAGTATTATGTAAACAATATGCCTAACTACCTCTTGGGCCCGTATTCTCCTCTGTTAAGGAAGCTCCCTAACACCTCTTCTTTAGCGATTTATTTTTGGGTACGGCCCGTTAAGGAAGCGCCTTAACACCTTCTCCTAAGCGACTTATTTGGCTTACTACACATTGCCGTCCATTTCTGTGTTACTTAATTCATTCTTATAGCTCCATACTCTGCATAAATAACGTACAAAACGATATTAGCCAGCCGTATCCAAAAATAAATCGGCAAGGAAGAGGTGTTAGGGAGCTGAAATAAATAAATAAACAAATACATGAATGAATATGACCTTAACCACACACACACACACACACACACACACACACACACACACACACACACACACACACACACACACACACACACACACACACACACACACACACACACACACACACACACACACACACACGACCATCAAGTGATCCTGACCGACCCAGTGAATTACACACACACACACACACACACACACACACACACACACACACACACACACACACACACACACACACACACGTTACGTCAGCAGAGGGAAGTGGTGGTTTAGCTGGCCACGGAAAGGATAGGGTGACCAAAAGTGACGTCATTCGCTATAGATTACGTTTTTGTGGTTGCTGGTTAGTGGAGTATCTGTCTATCTATCTGTCTATCTATCTGTCCATCTATCTTACTATCTATCTATCTGTCCGTCTATCTATCTTACTATCTATCTGTCTGTCTATCTGTCTAGTGATGTCTGTCTGGCTGGCTGACTGTTAATCTATTTACATATCCCTCCATCTACATATCTGTCTGTCTGTCTGCCTCTCTCTCTATCTATCTATTTATCTATCTATCTATCTATCTGCCTGTCTGTCTGTCTGCCTGTCTACGTATGTATCTGTATCTGTCTATCTGTCTGTCTACGTACATATCTGATCTATAATTGTCTTTGTTAATCTCTCTCTCTCTCTCTCTCTCTACCACACAAGCAAGGTACATTAGTCTCAAATATCGTAAAAATAGCAATATAAAGCCAAGGCCAGTGAGCAAATAAACCAGTCTTATAATACAAACTGTTCTTAACTTTCACCATCATCATCATCATCATCATCATCATCATCATTATTATTATTATTATTATTATTATTAGTACTAGTAGTAGTAGTAGTACTAGTAGCAGTACCAAGTAGCAAGAGATTAGCAATGGCTGTGGTGCTAGTCATGAGGAAGTGTTACGGACAGGATGTAGAGCCGTTGTGTTTTTTATAACCTTCGCCACAGGTTTTGGACAGAGGTTATGTATTTACCCGTGCCTGTCTGTGTATGAAATATCTCAAAAAGCTGTTACCGGATATCAGTGAAAGCTGATGGACAGGTGGGCAGTGGATCAAGGAACAGTTAATTCGATTTTGAGGTGGATTCGAACCTGGGTGCAGGAGTAAATCATTAATTCTTTTGGCTTTGAAGAAGGTACCAACTCTATAGAGCCTTGAAATTGCGAAACAGGACAGGCTAAAACCGTAGACTTAACTGACTGTACGAGACCGTAAAAGCATTCGTTTGGTAGGAAAGGAGGAATAGATACTGCAGTAAATCTTAAATATCATTGGCGTTGACAGAGGTATGTGCTTTCTGGTTCTGCCACTGAGATAAACACAAGAACATATTGCTAGTCACGAGAAAAGTGCTATGGAAGGATGTAGAACTGTAGTGTTATTGCTGTGTGACTAAATGATAATAATAATAAAAAAAGAAACGAAGATCTCCTCCAGGTTAAGATGTAGGACCGATAGCTTGTCAATCTAATACTCTTTCTGTTTTGTCTGTCCTAGTAAACATTTATTTTTTTACGAAGTTCAATATATGGCCCGGTCGGATTCTTGGATTTTTTTTTTTTTTTTTTTTAAGCAGTTGCTATTGTTGTTGTTCAACGTCGGTCTCTCTGGCTGAGCAGACCCGTCTATCAAAAGTAAGAGTGCTTCTATATGGCCATAGTACAGGTACAGTACAGTACAGTACATACACCGAGCAAGGATCTGGCGCCCTCTTGTGGCAGACAGCGCCTCCCCAAGGTAGACCCAGAGTCCTTCCCCACGGCGAGATGCAGGGATATATGAGAAGGCTTGATTTCTGGGTGGACGCCGCATCTGCTCCACGCATGATGCAAAGCCCCACCGCGTGAAGGCTCCTCGTCAGCGTCTCACCCAACAGTATAAAGAGGGGCCTGAATGTACACCACTATTGCCACTTGTTTGCAGAGGCAAGAGTAGGACTTAAGACAAATTTGCCTGCCTGTCTTAACGACTGTCCTTTTGTTGATAGGTGTTTTGTGTTTTTTATTCCCCCCCCCTCACACACACACACACACACACACACACACACACACACACACACACACACACACACACACAACTTCAACATAAAAAAATATCAAGTCTGTGTGAGAAAAAAAAAGTTATTTCCTTATGTGAGCCTTCCTTCAGTTTAAGAACTTCATTAAGGGGATTCTTTGTATGTAGTATTCCTCAAATATTACTTGTGAGAGAGAGAGAGAGAGAGAGAGAGAGAGAGAGAGAGAGAGAGAGATCAAAGCCAAACTATTCTTGCTGCCGACGTACCTCCAGTTTAAGCACCTCATTATGCGGACTCCTGTATGTTGTGATGCAGAGGTGGGCAGTCATGTTGTCGCCGCGTAGCTGGCAGTACTTCCTACGCAGTCTCAACGGCACCCCACCGCACTCCACGCACTCTGAACCACGTATTCCCGTCAGTTTAGCAGGCTTCCTAACACCTTCTCTTCAGCGATTTATCTTGAACATTGTCAACTTAATGTTATATCTAATTTTGCTTATATAATCTAAAAACCGACATAGATTCATAAATAGTGTAAGCGAGAATATACATGAACATGAGGCAGAATAAATAGCTAATGAAAAGGTGTTAGGAAGCGTCCTTAACCGACGAGGATACGGACCTAATCCTTCCTTTAGACTTGGCGATGGTGGACTGGCGGTTTTGGCGGCGGCGGCGGTGGCGGTGACGGAGGTGGGGGTGGGGGAGGCGGCTGGGGCTGGCGGGGTGACGAGAGGGCGAAGGATATCAGTCTAGTTGCCAGTGGAGGCTTCGTAGAACATGCTCCTGGGCGATTTATTTTGCATTTTACGTGTGTTAACGTCGTTTTAATATCGACATATTTTACACCAATAACTTACAAGAGGATAGAAATATGCAAAATAAACCGCTAAGGAATAAGTGTTACGAAGTCTCTTATGCCACTTTTAAAAAATGTACTTCTAAAGTGGCACTGGGGACCGTAGCACTTGTCCCTTAGCGATTTATGATGCTTGTTGATCTCTGATATTCTCTTTTAATTATTTAAATAACTATATATTTTTTAGTTCCAACATAGTTTACCTCAGCAATATTAAAAAGTGTAACAAATTGAATAAATCGCCTAAGAAGAGGTGCTACGAGGGCTCCACACCAGCTTAATGTACGACTGCAAACGCGGGTGAAAATATTTGTTATTCTGATTCGCGGTTTTTGCTGTGGCGTTGACGGTAGGTGAGTTGAGGTGCTTAGGATGGGTTGGAGGGGGGACTGGGCTGGGTTGGGTTGGACTGGGTTGGGTTGAGTAGGATAAGGTTAAGTTGGGGAGGACTGGGTTGGGGTGGGAAGGACTGGGCTGGGTTGGGTTGGACTGGGTTGGGTTGAGTAGGATAAGGTTAAGTTGGGGAGGACTGGGTTGGGTTGGGTTGGCCAAGACTAGGTTGGGTTGGGTTGAGTGGAATAGGGTTAGGTTGGAGGGGACTGGTTTGGGTTGGGTTAGGTAAGACTGGGTTGGGCTGGATTGAGTAGGGTAGGGTTAGGTTGGATGGGACTGAATTGGGTTGGCAAGCATTGGGTTGGGTAGACCTAGATTGGGTTGGGTAGGACTGGGTTGTGTTGGATAGGACTGGATTAATTTAGGATGGTCTGGGTTGGGTAGGATTGGATTAGTTTAGGATAGGTTGGGTTTGGCAGGTATGGGTTAGGTTAGGATGGTTTGGGTTAATGTGGAAGGGTTCAAGTTAGGATGGTTTGGGTGGGTGTGGATTGGGTTGGGTTAGGATGGAGTGGGATAGGCTAGGTTAGGATGGGTTAGAGTTGGTCTGGGGTTAGCTCAGGACGGAGGCTTGATTGGTTATGTCAAGAAAATGTTTGTTTCTAAGCAGTTCATGACAACTTAATATAACGCAGACACTTACAGAAATAATGCAGCGTTGATAGAACACTGTGGTAGTACTGTGGGGGATAGTCCATGGCAGATTCTGAGACAAAAACTTAAGAGTTGCAGGGATAACTCTAGTATTCCCTTCCACCGTACACCAGGCGATTTAATTCAGCTGCGAGTGAGTCATAGGAGCCTAAGTGTTGTGTCTGAATTCTGAGTGATATAGCCTACTGTAGGTGGCTTCGCAGTACCCCTTCCTCGGGATTTACTTTGCACATTACACCTTACCATCTTCTCGTATTTTGTTTGTATCGATTTAAAATATACTGGAGAATACCGAGGAGTCATGTGCACAATAAATCACTAGGGAAGAGGTGTTACGGGAGCTCCAAAGCCACGTAGCGCACAACAAAGCAGACGTCAGCGGTTACGCAAATGCTGCTCGCCTTTGTTGACACCGCGACTCTTCTGCCTTGTCCACCGTCCCGCCCTCACACTGGAACTGTAGGGAAGGGAGGAAAGGAGAGAAGGGAAGGAGACACGAGGAGGATGAGGAGGAGGAGGAGGAGGGAGGGAGGAAGAAGAGAGGAAGTGAAGGAATTATGGAGGGTGAGGGAAGAGGAAAGGGAGTTAGGAGAGGATCAGGGGGGATGAGGGTAGGGGATGGGGAGGAGAGGGTAGAGAGGGAGAGAAGGAGGGGGAGGGAGAGAGGAGGGAGGGAGTAGGTGGGAGAGGGGCAGGTGGAGGGGAGAGGAGGGGAAAGACTTTGGGAGGGCGGAGGAGGAGGAGTAGAGTCAAGGGAGGAGAGGGAGAGGAGGAGGTGGGAGACAAGAGCTGGGAAGAGAGAGAGAGAGAGAGAGAGAGAGAGAGAGAGAGAGAGAGAGAGAGAGAGAGAGAGAGATGGGGGGCGAGGGGAGGGGTGAAGGGATCAGTTCATCGGGTTCTTTCCTCATCGACTGTGTAATCGTCACTGTTTTTATTCTTCACCTAGACGCAAGAGTAACGGGAACTTATCTTCTGTTTGTTCTTGGAGAAAACTTTGAAATAAACCTTCACTACAGTAAGCCATTAATCCTACGGCACACATTTTCACAGGGGATACTCACATGGCCTATCCCAACCCCCCGCCACAAATACAGCCCATCCCACCCTCTCCTTTGCTCACTACGACCATTTATTTATCTAATTATTTATCTATTTTTACCCTCAGGATGGTTTCATGGGTCGACGCAGGTCACATGGTCGAGGAACGCGCTTGTTACCTCTGCCATTGAAGTTGGAGGAGGCTACGTATTCACCTGTGCTTGTTTGCCTGTCTGTGTAAGTATTGTCTTAAAAAAAAAATGTTGGGGATTTCAGTGAAGTAGGTGGCAGTGGGTCAAGAGAGAATTGAATACGAGGTGGATCCGGATGCAGGAATAAACTATAACGTTACTGGTGTGGGCGGGGGTATGCACTCTCTAAGGATAGTTAAACAAGGCGGATTCAAGACCGTACACGTAAATTGCCTGAGACTATAAAATTAATATTCGTCTGGTTAGATTCTGAGGCGGACGCAGGAATAAAATCATGACTTTTATCGTCGTGGGCGGTGGTATGCGGCCTCTGAGTGCTCCCTAGTTTCTATAATACGCGATGCCACCAAGGAGAGGACTGGTCATCTACCCTTGAATACCCTATGTAGTACGTTAGCCTAGCCCCGGTACCCTACACCTTCAAAGACCCTTCCACAACACAAGAACAATGAAGACTGAACGTTGTACACAGAAGCCTTACTAGTGATTCACATTGAGAGAGAGAGAGAGAGAGAGAGAGAGAGAGAGAGAGAGAGAGAGAGAGAGAGAGAGAGAGAGAGACTATTACTAATCAAACAGCAAGTCTTCATTAACTAACCTCCCTCCCCCCCAAAAAAAAAAAAATATGGCAATATATATATATATACAACGTTCATTTTAACCTGTATTTATGAGTAATGTTCAGAATTAATCGCTACGGATGAGGTGTTACGATCTGAATAGCCATCTAACATGCAGCTCAACTTTACCCTCATTTCAAAGTGATTCTCTACCACACTCCACCGTAAATACCAGTTCTGTGCCGCTGTGATCCGTACGCACTATGTTTTCTGTATCAGTAAGCGATCCTGTAGCGCTGTCAACAATTATAAGATTTCTGTGGCACTCTGACTCGATAGTACAAATATTTCTGTATCCATAAGCGGTTCTGTGGCACCCTGAGCGACATATAAGATTTTCCTGTGGCACTTCAGGCTAATACGACAAAGGTCTGTGCCTCGTTAAACGGTTCTGTGGCGCTGTGAACGATATATAAGATTTCTGTGGCACTGAGGACGGGAAAAGTAATGTTCTGCGAATGGAAAAACTCGTTCTTTAGCGCCGAAACGGTACAAAGAAGATCTGCAGCATTTTTAACCGGTTGTGTAAAATTCTGTGTATCATTCACCGGTTTCTTTAGCTTTGAACGGATAAAAAGGATAATTCTACGGCACAGAGAATGGATAATGCGAGATTCTTCCATTTAAATTCTCTAATACGGAATGATACGTTTGGAAATTGTGTATATACTGGAAGACATACACACACCACCACCACCACCACACCCTCACACACACACACTGACTCTCTCTCTCTCTCTCTCGGCTTCCCACTCGTCTCACTTTCTTTAATATTCATCCCCAATATCGATTTACCACTCACATGAAAGCAGGAATGATGGCTGTCTTTATTATTATTATTATTATTATTATTACAACTACTACTGCTACTACTACTACTACTACTACTACTATTACTGTTAGAGGTATGTCCTAATCTGAATAATATAGTCAGGTGGTAGAGAGAATGAGAATAAATTTTTTTTTTTTTTTTTTACTCAGACTTGGCCTACACTTGCCTTCCCTCCATCATGAATGCTGAGCTGTCACATTAGATTAACACTATAGATTATGATGCTAGTCACGAGGAAGTGCTACATGTAGAGCCGTAACATTGTCTTTTTCTACCAATGAGCTACGTGAAACAAGCTGCAAACGGACGAAAATCTGGACCTCAGCTGTAACACTAGATTAACACCAGATTATGATGCTAGTCACGAAGAAGTGCCATGGAGAGAAGCTACAAAAGGACGCAACTCTGCCCATCACACTAACAAAACCACCACCACCATAGCAACACGGCAACCAGATACTTTCCAGGCCGGTCCCTGAAATCCGATCTGAACACCAGCCCGGTTTGGAAAGGTGTGGTGCGTTAACCATCCACTCACAGGATGTAGCGCTACCTTTCGGATGGGTCCACACCGAGTGAAACGCCTAATGGTTTATAGTAATGCAAGAAATCGCTTAATACGTTGGTTGGTAGAGAGAGAGAGAGAGAGAGAGAGAGAGAGAGAGAGAGAGAGAGAGAGAGAGAACTACTACTCACCTCAAACTCGCAGGGTTCTGAAAGCCCCAACAAAATCGGCATTAACACCATTCCGGATCTTGCTATCACACGACGGAACTGGCTTACTGTCACGAGAAATCTAATGAGCCTTAGTTATGAGGCGGGAATGGGTCTCCTTGGTTACTGGTCAGTCTGTTTTCACCTGTCAGAACTGGGCTACTTCCACCACAAATTAAATATTGTCGTGGTTGCTTGCGTGGTAGTAAAGAATCTCCTTGCTTACTATTTAAATCAACCCTCCAGCCTGACTTATACACTTGGCTATTAACTGAGCTTCTTCTTCTTCTTCTTCCTCTTCCTCTCCTTCTTCTTCCTCTTCCTCTCTTTCTTCTTCTTCCTCTTCGTCACTAAACTCACAGATTCACGTCTTTTCTTGTGTACTGTCTTCCTTTAGTCTTAAATGGTAACTGTTCCCCTTCCACATTGAGCACAGTACTCCTCCTGCTCCTCCTCCACCTCCTTCTCCCTCTCTCCGTCTCTCCCTCTCTGTCCCCCTCCCTCTCTTCCCCCTCTCTCTCTCCCTCCCTCCCTCTCTCTCTACAGTAAGACACAAAAGTTGGTCTACTGTTCCACTGCAGAGAAAATTACCAAGCCTCTCTCAGCTTAGAAATACTGGCCAACAGAGGAGGTGAAATATCAGGACAGAGAAATATACTAAGCCTCTCTTAGCTTAGGAATATTTGCATCAGTCTTTCTCCTTTTCTTCTCACTAATTCATCTACTTTCTACCTTCTCTCTCTTCCTCTCACCTTCCTTCTTAGACCTTAATCTTTCCCTCCCCCCGTCCCTCACTTTACGTCACAACCTAATGAGATTAACATAAGATTATAACAAACACGTGGGGAGAGCAGAGAGAGAGAGAGAGAGAGAGAGAGAGAGAGAGCAAAAAGTACAGTACAGCTGAGAAAAATATATAGTTGGATTAGGTAGATAGGTACAGATTAATAGACAAACAGCGACTGACAGACAGATAGATAAGGAGAGAGAGAGAGAGAGAGAGAGAGAGAGAGAGAGAGAGAGAGAGAGAGAGAGAGAGAGAGATTTTCTGATCCAGCGTCACTCCTTTGAGGTACTGGCAAACTGTGAAGAGTATTGTGAGGCTTCTCTCTGTCTCTGGCTGTCTCTCTGTCTGTCTGTCTGTCTGTCTGTCTGTCTCTCTCTCTCTCTCTCTCTCTCTCTCCTCTCGCTCTCTCTCTCTCTCTCAGGCAAGGGTCTAGACAGCAAGAAACAAAAGAATATGACAAAAGAAAAAAAGAAATTCACTCTCACTTAAAAAAAAATATATATATACCCAACTAAACGGGCCACACCCTCATTAACTCTTCTTGAAGCCCATGGAATCCTTAAAATTTTCCACCATATATTTTTTGTATCAGCATCGAGCGTTCAGTAATCCAGATGACATCCTCGTGAACCTGAATTGTATCACCCACTAAATTAGATGTTACGAACCAAGTTTTGGCAGGACGGTGCTGATCGCTGTCCATGTACATCGCCACACGGAACTGGGCGGCTACAGGGCGGTCGTTGGGACTCTCTTTCTCTCTCTCTTTAAGACAGAGGTTTTGACAGCAAGGAAAAAAAGAAACGGACCCCCCCCCCCAAAAAAAAAAAAGAAATTAACTCCCCCTCAAAAAAAAAAAAAAAAGCTACCCAACTAAACGGGCCACACCCTCATTTACTCCTCCTTGAAGCCCACGGAATCCTTAAAAATTTCCACCATATATTTTTTGTAACGATTTCGAGCGTTCGGTAATCAAGATGACTTCCTCGTGACCCGAAGACTTGATGTGAATACAAATCTTTATGTCGCGAAATTTTGGCAGGACGGGGCGGTCGCCGTCCATTTACTTTCACCAAACGGAACTGGGCGGCCACAGGGCGGTCGTTGGCACTCTCTCTCTCTCTCTCTCTCTCTCTCTCTAAGACAAGGGTTTAGAGTTAAGTCCATCCATCCGTCATCCAATCCTACATTGCCCCATGAGGAGCGTAGGAGCCCGGGGCTGGGCAGTTGGTCCTGACAGGATGAGGGTGAAGACAGCAAGGAAAAAACTGACAAAAAATTAACTTCCCCCCAAAAAATCTACTCAACTAATCGGGCCACACCCTCATTTACCCTCCTGGAAGCCCACGGAATCCATAAATTTTTCCATCATATATTTTTTGTATCAGTTCCAAGCTTTCAGTAATCAAGATGACTTCCTCGTGAACCCAGGTCCCATTATAAATACATAATCGCGCTAATTCGTAAATTTTGGCAGGACGGTGCGATCGCCGTCCATTTACTTTCACCAAACGGAACTGGGCAACTCACCCGAATTCAATGATACCCTTAGTTATGAGGTAGGGATGAGTCTCCTTGGTTACTAGTCAGATCAACTCTCCAGTCTGACTACTCTGTGCCACAGAGCTCACTCTCTCTCTCTCTCTCTCTCTCTCTCTCTCAGTCCAATTTTCCCTAATAATATACAAGAAGCTATCCATGTTTAATACGCCGCATAAATCGCTAAGGAAGAAGTGTAACGAAGTCTGCCCTTAGATCATGGACTTATATTTCCTTCTTACACGGAAGATTGCAAGGCAGGCACTAGGACGGGCTCCTAGCCACCATATTTTTTTTTTCCTTTTTCAGCTCAGTTGATGGCCAAGTGTAGTCAGAATGCAGTGGTAATCGGACTAGTAACCAAGGAGACTCATTCCCACCCAACTAAAACTGTGTCAACTTGTGGGCAAATCTGGCTAGTAACCAAGGAGACTCATTCCTGTCTCCTAAGGCTCTGTAGTCAGTTTGCTGGACTGGTCTGACTAGTAACCAAGGAGACTAATTCCTATTACGTAAAGCACAGTGTGGTCAGATTGGAGAGTTGATGTGACTAGTAACCAAGGAGACTCATTCCTATCTTATCATAGCAAAGGCTCATCCTTGTATTCAGGTCGGTAGAGTTGCCCAGTTCCGTTAGATGAAATTAAGGGACAGTGATCAAACCGCCCTGCCAAAATTCGAAATTCATAGTAACTTGTATTTTTGTAGAATTTTTTGAGCTTCACGAGGAAGCCATTTTGGTGATTGAATACTCTAAACTGAAACAAAAATATATATGGTGGAAAATTTCAAGGATTCCGTGGGCTTGAAGGGTGAGTCAATGAGTGTGTGGCCCGTTTAGTTGGGTAGAATTTTTTTTTTTTTTTTTGAGGGGGTGTTACTCGCTTCTTTGTCAGTTTTTTTTTTTCCTTGCTGTCTAGACCCCTGCCTCAGAGAGAGAGAGAGAGAGAGAAGCCGCACATTATTCCTACCCCTCAAGAAATGACGCCAGATCAAAGAAACTCTCTCTCTCTCTCTCTCTCTAAGACAAGGGTTTAGAGTTAATTCCATCCATCCGTCATCCAATCCTACATTGTCCCATGAGGAGCGTAGGAGCCCGGGGCTAGGCAATTGGTCCTGACATTTAAGATGAGTGAAGACAGCAAGGAAATATAACTGACAATAAAAAATTAACTCCCCCCCCAAAAAAATCTACCCAACTAAACGGGCCACACGCTCATTTACACCTCCTTGAAGCTCATGGAATCCTTAAAATTTTCCACCATATATTTTTTGTAGCAGTATCGAGCGTTCAGTAATCCAGATGACATCCTCGTGAACCTGATGTCGACCTAATTCAATGTCGCGAATTTGAAATTATGGCAGGACGGTGACGATCGCCGTCCATTTAATTCACCAAACTGAACCGGGCGGCCACAGGGCGGTTGTTGGGAATGTCTCTCTCACTCTCTTTCACTCTCTCTAAGACGAGTTTAGAGTTAAGACAGCAAGGAAAAAAAAAAATAACTCCCCCAAAGAAATCTACCCAACTAATCGGGCCACACACTCATTTACTCCTCCTGGAAGCCCACGGAATCCTTAAAATTTTCCACCATATATTTTTTGTATCAGTTCCAAGCTTTCAGTAATCAAGATGACTTCCTCGTGAACCCAGTCCCATTATAAATACATAATCGCGCTAATTCGTAAATTTTGGCAGGACGGTGCGATCGCCGTCCATTTACTTTCACCAAACGGAACTGGGCAACTCTCACCTGAATTCAATGATGCGCCTTAGTTATGAGATGGGGATGAGTCTCCTTGGTTACTAGTCAGATCAACTCTCCAATCTGACTACTCTGTGTCTTAGGTGATACGAATGAGTCACCTTGGTTACTAGACAGATCACCCCAACACTGACTGCACTGAGCCTTAGGAGACAGGAATGAGTCTCCTTGGTTACTAGTCAGGTCCGCCCGCTAGTTGACGAAAAAGCTTTAGTTAGGAAGTGGGAATGAGTCTTCTTGGTTACTAGTCAGATCACCCCTGCGTTCTGGCTACAGTTGGCCATCAACTGAGCTGAAAAAGGAGTTGGGGATTAATAGAGCAGTGCGAGGGAGCAATACCCCAGCCATGATGTCTCTTTAGTATAGGCTACATAGAGCTGACACTCTCTCTCTCTCTCTCTCTCTCTCTCTCTCTCTCTCTCTCTCAAGCAGGGGTCTAGACAGCAAGAAACAAAAGAATGTGAGAAAAGAAAAAAAGAAATTCATTCTCCCTTTAAAAAAAAACAACAACAACTAAACGGGTCACACCTTCATTTACACCTCCTTGAAGCCCATGGAATCCTTAAAATTTTCCACCATATATTTTTTGTAACAGTATCGAGCGTTCAGTAATCCAGATGACATCCTCGTGAACCTGACGTCAATCGGGAAATGTCGCGAATTTGAAAATTTTGGCAGGACGGTGCCGATCGCCGTCCATTTATATCACCAAACGGAACTGGGCAGCCACAGAGCGGTTGTTGGGACTGTGTCTGTCTGTCTGTCTGTCTGTCTCTCTCTCTCTAAGACATGAGTTTAGTACTTTAGTGTTAAGACAGCAAGGAAAAAAAAAATAACTCCCCCCCCCCAAAGAAATCTACCTAACTAATCGGGCCACACCCTCATTTACTCCTCCTGGAAGCCCACGGAATCCTTAAAATTTTCCACCATATATTTTTTGTATCAGTTCCAAGCTTTCTAAAATGCACGCCGCCGGACCTCCCACCGGGACACTACTGTCCTGAGTCCCTTTTCCCCGCAACTGCCCCAAAACCAGGTGACCGGAGAAAGTCAACTACCTTGCGGGCGGGACAACCATCGTCAGAATTGGGGTGAGACTGAACCAGATTCAGTCCCAGGTAACACCGTATTGATGGCTATTGTTACACCCTCTAGGGCAGGAGGCTCAAGGCTACGGCCTAAAAGAGTGTACCAGGGTAGAGAGACCCAAGGCTACGGCCTTAGTACACCCCGGAGAGAGTTGCCCCAGTGCATCCCTCTCCTGCTGTTCTATTCTACGGGAGCAACACCGCGCCGACGGTCCCTATACGTGACGGGGAAGGAGCGGCCCTGTACGCCCTTCAGTTGCTCATTGTACGACGGGTAGGCTCACGGCCACAGCCAAAGTACGTACCAGGGTAAGGCGACCCAAGGCTCCGACCTCAGGACGTACCGGAGAGGACATGGGCTACGTGAGTCCTTCTCCTGCCTCTTCCCCCTGTGGGAGCCCTTCGTCACCACCCGGGAATGTTGCCCAGGAGGTGTCGCTAGAGTGGTGGCAAGGCCCGATATCGGACCTACCTCCTACGCCTGGGAGATCCTTGTTCCTGGCCGAGACCCGACAGAGAAGTTGCCGCAGCCCAGCCCTGTCGGCGCCTCTCCCCACAGGCGCCCGCAGTCCCAGGACCCCCAGGCCAGACCCACAGGCTCCCGACAAGGGCGACCCAGGCTCCCTCACCCCACGGAGCCAGAGACGACAGGCCCGACTCCTCCAGCTGTTCGGCCCCAGTCCCGAGGGCCACCTCTCAGGTCGAGGCCCCCAGACAGGAGGGCCTCCCTGCACCCCACCGACGAGGCTCCGACTCGAGGGCCACCTCTCAGGTCGAGGCCCCCAGACAGGAGGGCCTCTCTGCATCTCACCGACGAGTGTGACCCGGGCAGTGACTCCCCTGCGGGTAATACATTGCCCTCTGCAGGCCGGGTCCCCCTAGGGTTCTCCCCTCACGCCCCTGTTACGGAGTGAACATTACCCCGGAGATACAGGTAAATAGTGACGCCCCTTGTGCCGAGAACAAACCAGGGGAAATACAGTGAACAGTGACCGAGTGAAGATCAGTGTAAAACCAGCGACAGTTCCTATTAGTCCAAAAGAAATCAGTGGCCGGCAGGACAGAGAATGAACATTAACGTAATTATATGAGTTTCCCAGTAAAAGAACTTTCTGTGACTGAATAGAGACTAAGGTGAGCGGATAAATCAAAAGCCTGTGTGTTAGTGTCGCCGCGACTAAGTGACTGTGTCAAGTGTCGCGATCCGAACCCTGTCTTATTTATAGTAGTATTTCCCCCACGGACTTCCAATATTGCTTATTCCCTTTGTTGACGACTCAGTGTATATCCTGCCTAAAAGTGACATACGGATAATAACATATATAGTTCAGGATATCAATGTATGTGCATTGTATTGTGTACTAAGCGTGATTGAATCTTGCGGTATTGAAGGTTAACTCTGTGTCCCTGTCTCCTGTATCTCAAATATCACTCTGTGTTTTATTGTAACGGTTAGAATTAAGGCAATAGATGTGTTAAGGTACACTGCCTGGTTTTTATGTCCTGTTCCTTTGTGGGTTCTTAACTTCCGGTCCGGAAAGAGGACCCCGCTTCAGTCGCTAGTGTTTTTAGGACAAGAAGTCGACCTAAAAACACCAGCATAACACTTTCAGTAATCAAGATGACTTCCTCGTGAACCCAGGTCCCATTATAAATACATAATCGCGCTAATTCGTAAATTTTGGCAGGACGGTGCGATCGCCGTCCATTTACTTTCACCAAACGGAACTGGGCAACTCTCACCTGAATTCAATGATGCGCCTTAGTTATGAGATGGGGATGAGTCTCCTTGGTTACTAGTCAGACCAACTCTCCAATCTGACTACTCTGTGTTTTAGGTGATACGAATGAGTCACCTTGGTTACTAGACAGATCACCCCAACACTGACTGCACTGAGCCTTAGGAGACAGGAATGAGTCTCCTTGGTTACTAGTCAGGTCCGCCCGCTAGTTGACGAAAAAGCTTTAGTTAGGAAGTGGGAATGAGTCTCCTTGGTTACTAGTCAGATTACCCTTGCGTTTTGGCTACAGTTGGCCATCAACTGAGCTGAAAAAGGAGTTGGGGATTAATAGAGCAGTGCGAGGGAGCAATACCCCAGCCATGATGTCTCTTTAGTATAGGCTACATAGAGCTGACGCTCTCTCTCTCTCTCTCTCTCTCTCAAGCAGGGGTCTAGACAGCAAGAAACAAAAGAATGTGAGAAAAGAAAAAAAGAAATTCATTCTCCCTTAAAAAAAAAAACTAAACTAAACGGGCCACACCTTCATTTACACCTCCTTGAAGCCCATGGAATCCTTAAAAATTTCTACCATATATTTTTTGTAACAGTATCGAGCGTTCAGTAATCCAGATGACATCCTCGTGAACCTGATGTCAATCAGGAAATGTCGCGAATTTGAAAATTTTGGCAGGACGGTGCCGATCGCCGTCCATTTAATTCACCAAACGGAACTGGGCAGCCACAGGGCGGTTGTTGGGACTCTGTCTGTCTGTCTGTCTGTCTGTCTCTAAGACATGAGTTTAAAGTTTAAGACAGCAAGAAAAAAAAATAATAACTCCCCCCCAAAGAAATCTACCCAACTAATCGGGCCACACCCTCATTTACTCCTCCTGGTAGCCCACGGAATCCTTAAAATTTTCCACCATATATTTTTTGTATCAGTTTCAAGCTTTCAGTAATCAGTGATGCGCCTTAGTTATGAGATGGGGATGAGTCTCCTTGGTTACTAGTCAGATCAACTCTCCAATCTGACTACTCTGTGTCTTAGGTGATACGAATGAGTCACCTTGGTTACTAGACAGATCACCCCAACACTGACTGCACTGAGCCTTAGGAGACAGGAATGAGTCTCCTTGGTTACTAGTCAGGTCCGCCCGCTAGTTAACGACACAGCTTTAGTTAGGAAGTGGGAATGAGTCTCCTTGGTTACTAGTCAGATCACCCCTGCGTTCTGGCTACAGTTGGCCATCAACTGAGCTGATAAAGGTCTTTAGCATAGACCATACACACAACGGACTTTCTCTCTCTCTCTCTCTCTCTCTCTCTCTCTCTCTCTCTCTCAATCCAATTTTCCTTAGCAATATACAGAAAGGTATCCATGTGTAATACGCAGCACAAATCGCTAAGGAAGAGGTTTTAGGAAGTCTCCTCTTAGATCCTGGACCAATAGTTCCCTTTTACCCGGAAGATTGCAGGGCAGGCGCCACGAGGGGGTCTCATAACCTCCATGCACTATTTTTTCCTTTCTCTTTTTCTTTTTTGACAAATTTTGTGCTGCCACATGAAGGCGTCCACTCGATTCAAGAGTTACAAAATAATATCAAGCTGGATACAGAGCCCTGCCAGAATTAAAAGGCCTGAGGTGGTTGGGAAACATAAACAGGGCAACTCCTCCTGCCGGTGCTAGAGCGGTGCCATCAGGTGAAGGAGCCCACTAGCTTCAAGGAACACAAAAGGATTATACCACGCTGATACAGAGCCCTGGCAACATTGCCTTCAAAGAGCTTGTGTAATACCGTAAAGGGATATGTTGAGGGCTGGCCTGATGGAGAATAATTTTTAGGTCTTAGATTACGAGGTTATTATGCTAGTTTCTTCACAGTTTCTAACATTTATCGCATTCTAGCATCCATATAGTTATAGGAATATGTATAGTTAAACTGGAAATGGTGATAGAGAGGGACGCCTTCACGTGGTGGCACTGATATTAGTTGGGTTGCACATTGGTCCCTCCTCTCCCTCCTCCTCCTCCTCCTCCTCCCCCCCTCCTCGTCTCGCAATGGGGGATGGTGGACTAAAGAAGACTGGCAGTTTCAGCCGTCAGTTTACTTGGTTCACGAACAGATGAGCCTGGGACAAAAACAACAGCAACAACCACTACTACTGCTGCTGCTACTATTACTACCACTACTACTACTATTACCACCACTACTGAAGAAGCTGCTGCGGCTCCTGGCACTACTACTACCGTTACTACTACCACTACTACTGCTACAACTGCTGCTTCTTACACTACCACTACTACTACTACTACAGTAACAAAGCGGAAATCGTCGTCATTTACATTTACTTGCCATTTCTTCATAACAGGATGCTAGTCACGAAGAAGAGGCCATAGAGAGGATGTAAGCTCAGTCCTATTTTGCCACTGAACAACGCGAAATCAGCTGAAACAGGACGAAGATCTCTGCAAATCTCCGCCTAATCAAAATGAACGAGGCACAGAGAAGCATATTTCTGTGTTTGCCTAATGGAACATAATTAATTTTTTTTTTTCCCATAGGTAAAATGAAATGGTTAGAGTCCCAGATTTTTGTGGAAATTTTTGTGACTTTGTAATATATGGCTTAGTTTGTCATAGGACTGATTTCTCTCTCTCTCTCTCTCTTGAAGTATGTGGCATCGCTGTAGACAATGTTGGGGTTTGTGGCATAAAAATTTAAATACCTTACAACCCTAAACAGTGATGCTTAAATTTGTAAACAAAAGCACGTGACAACAACCAAGACGAGTGGAATGAAAATTATGAATGGATACTACCAATTAAGTGTATAGCACGTGCTTGGGAGTACTACATTATGAATGAGGCCTAATCCTTCTTCAGTTGTCTTTTAGTTACTTCGTATTCTCATAAGTTCATTCACAGTGTTTGTTTTGTTTGAATATATTATCCGTTTCACTTTACTCACGGAAGTGTGTTCATTAAAGTTCATTCATCTTTGTTGCGGCCACGTGTGTTTGTTTACTATTTTAAATGTCTGTTTCTGACGGTAAAGTTTTTAAATCATTGCCACTGGCTCGCTAGTCGCCACTCGGTCTCGCCAGTAAGCAGTGCCCATTGGGCGGTCTTTGGGAGAGGGTATGTATGCGAGTAGATGCCACCTCCCGTGCCCACACTTCGTCACCGCAAACGCCTATGGTCTCGCCTCGCCGATCATTGCCACAGTCTCGAGTTGGTCTCCAGCAATATTTTCTGAAGACCCTTGAATCTTGGAGGTGTACTATACTATAATAAAGCGTTTTGCCTCCGTGGCTTAATCCATGTTTAGAAATCGTCAAAGGATGTAACGAGAGTTAGAACTCAATCTAGCGCATGAATTTGCTGCATTAGATTACCATAGTTAACTATACTATCTTAACGTTTTCTCTTAAATGTAGAAGGCCAGACAAACACGCTATTTTAACAATACCTTAACTATACTTTATTCACTAAACTATAGTTGTTTATATCCGTAATTCTGACCCTTGAGTCCCTGGCGCGTTATTCAGCCAGTAAGCTATTCTGGGACACAAGGCCACTGCATCAGCCAGGTTACTACAGTCATTTACCCAAGTTATTTTCCTCTGTAGGAGCAGTAATTTTATCAAACCACAAAGGGGGGATGGAAACCTGTGTCAAATGGTGCCTTTTGTCCGCACCAGGATTCGAACCCTGGCACTATCAGGCTTACAGTTTCGAAGTCACTGAGGCTAACCACTCAACCACTTCCGCCGTCGATATCTCTGCTCTCCCACTTCCTAAATTTCTCTGTGTTGTCAGTGTTAGAGGCCGCTGGGTGGTAGCCTGAGCAGAGCTGGTTTGTGTTTACCTGACGCAGATCCATAGCACCTTCTCAGCTCAGTTGATGGCCAGGTGTACTCATGTTGGAGGTTAATCTGACTAGTAACCAAGGAGACTAATTCCTACCCCATAACTAAGACTTCAGATTCCTGGAAGTGAAACAGTTCCGTCAGGGAAAAAAAAAAAAAAAAAAAGGCTACAGTACCTTTTCTTTTCATCTAACGAAACTGGGCCACGATTACGTCTTGAATCCTAAGTTTTGATTACATATAATTTGATGAATCAGTTATGAGGCAGGAATGATTAATTATCTGTGCCTGCAACTGATGTTTACCTGTCCATCACATGAGTTCATATGAGTCACGGATCATTGACAGGTAAGGATCAGACCACTATATATATGTCAGACCACTATATATATATATATATATATATATATATATATATATATATATATATATATATATATATATATATATATATATATATATTCATTATTTCTGTGTTACTACTACTACTACT
>NC_136974.1:38331495-38346495 GCF_032717465.1 Coenobita brevimanus
CTTGAATGGTAAGTGGAGCTGTGGGGATTGTTGGCCTGGGTATTCTGTTGCTGGTTCTCCCCCTCCCTCCCCCCTGTGTGTGTGTGTGTGTGTGTGTGTGTGTGTGTGTGTGTGTGTGCTTATTTTTGAAGGCTGAACATCTCGTGCATTAGCTGGGAAGATGATGGTGATGATGATGATGATGATGATTATGGTGATGATGATGATGATGATGATGATGATGGTGGTGGTGGTGGTGGTGAGTATTAATAGAGATGAATGGTTAAAGTGAGGGATACTGATGGGATGGAGGACTCTCTCTCTCTCTCTCTCTCTCTCTCTCTCTCTCTCTGGCACCTGACGAGTGTGAGAGAGACAGGAAGTGTACGAAACACCCAGTTCTGGCCTAAAAGTAATCTTAAGCATTCCTAACACCGATTCCTTAGCGATTTATTTTGGACATTAAAGCTGTAGGTTAAGACAGTACTAAGACTATATAATTTTCATAACACTTCTTCGTGACTAGCACCATCTCCTAGTTTTAATCGCCCGCTACGGCTCAGCATTCAAGATAGAGAGAGAAATTTTAGACAAAGTGATAATGAAGAGAGTATAGGTAGTGACGTAAGAAGGAAGAGAAGCTCTGTGTGTGTGTGTGTGTGTGTGTGTGTGTGTGTGTGTGTGTGTGTGTGTGTGTGTGTGTGTAAGTTAGGTGTAATAGTCCACAGGGAGGTGTGTGAAGGGTAGGATGTAGGCAGTGTGAACAAATAAAGGAGACTATGGGTAGGGTGGGTGGTGGAGAGGGACGCCTTCACGTGGTGGCACTAATCATAATCGAGCAACTCAGTGTCTCCCTCCGTATCCCTCGAAAGGAGGATTGTGATCTGCAGGAGAATGATAACTTCAGCCTGCAGTCCACTGGGTTCGCGTCGAGATGAGCCTAAGAAAGCAACATCAACATCAACAGCATGGGTAGGGTGAAGTGGGTAGGGTGTTGTTTAAAGGGTAGGGTGTTGGCAGGGTGTGGGTAGAAAGGGTAGGAAGTGAGTACACAGGGTTTGGCAGGGTGTAGATAAAACATGGTAGGGTGTGGGTGGTGTATGGATGAGAGGAGATGAGTGAGACTGCCTATTCAAAGAGGGTGTGTGTGTGTGTGTGTGTGTGTGTGTGTGTGTGTGTGTGTGTGTGTGTGTGTGTGTGTAGTGGGATGGCACTTGGCAGGGCACTCTGACACACACACACACACACACACACACACACACACACACACACACACACACACCACGTGATCACCACACGACTTAGAAATGAGGCCTAATGTCTCGCCTGTGTCGCCTCTTCTAAACTGTCTACATTAAAGTGTACCAAACCAGCCTGGGGGAGAGACGGCATTACGTCAACACTCCATAAAAAAAAAAAAAAAATGCAATCCTTTTCATTCTTCATTTATATCCGACTCTGGGCATAGACTTAATGACCCTTTTACTGAGGCCTACCCCGCTTCATGTCATCAATAATTCCAGTGTCAACATCTACGAGAGGGACGCCTTCACGTGGTGGCACCGACATGACCGAGTGACTCCTCTGCCTGGTTATGCAAACAGCCCTCAGCTCCCGCCCTACCTCTGAGGGGAGGATGGTGGACTGCAGGAGAGAGTAACTTCAGCCTGTAGTCCACTGGGTTCGCGTTTTTGATGAACCTGGGGCTAAAGCAACAACAGCAACAGCAACAACAACAACTACTGCTGCTACTACTGCTACTACATACTACTACTGCTACTATATGCTACTACTACTACTACGACTACTACTACTACTACTACTACTACTACTACTATGCTATATTGCGCGTTTACTCTAACCTGACATAGATCCCTAACCCCTTTCAGCTCAGTTAATGGCCAGGTGTTGTCAGACTGGAGGGTTGATTTGACTGGTAACCAAGGAGATTCAGTCCAACCTCATAACTACTCTTCGTAATTCACGCAATCACGACTTAGTATTTAAATGTGCTTAGTCTGGTCCAATTCCCTCAGGTGAAAACAGCTACCGTGTGATATTCTAACCTGCTACTGTCTTACCTGCAGGTGCACACGACTCCCCTGGCCACCCCTAAACGACCACACGACCACTACGACCACCCCACGACCCGAAGAGAGGGAGAGGGAGAGGGAGGAGGAAAAGAAGGGAGAGAGAAAGGTGGGAAGAAGGAAAAGAAGCGAGGAAGTGAGAAGGAAAGAAGAAACAAAGAAGAAAGATACGGAAAGGAGGAAGAGTAAAGAAGGAAGGAAAGGAAGGAAAGCAAAGAAGGGAAGGGAGAAAAGGCAGAGAAGAAGAGGGAAGGAGCGAAGTGAGATAGGAGGAAAAGAAGAGAAAAGGAGAGAAGGGAGAAAGGAAGAGAAGGAGAGAGGAGAAAGGAAATGAATCTTGACACAGAAATGAGATTAGTCGACGAAAGTTGAGATTAAAATATGAGATAATAGTGAGATCAGTTTAGGTGATTTTAAAGTAAAGCGAAAGTATTCGAAAAAGTTTGAAAGAAATCGAAAAATGGTAAGAAAGTGATTAGATAAAATAAATTGAAGATAGAGAGATAGGGAGAAAAGAAAGCTGGAGTGAGAGAGTGAGATTAAAGAGAATTACAGTGAATTTAAAGCGAGCTGAAATTACACTCACGAAGGCTATTAGAGACCGACTGAGAAAATGAGATAGCTCAATGAGAGGAAGAGAGAGAGAGAGAGAGAGAGAGAGAAAGCAGTGAAAAATAAATACCTCTGAAGAAGTTAAGGAGCAGTGAGGATATGGAAAACTGGAAAGCTAAGTCTTCAAAGGCTAAAATTCCAGTTTGAAGAAGCTAAGAAAGATACAGAGAGGAAGAGAAAGCAACACAGAAGCAGTAAAAAGCTAAGTCTCTTAAAAAAAAGCTACAAATCACCGTCGGAAGAAGCTAAAAAAGGAAGCTAGAAAAACAGAAGATATATAGAAGCAGTGAAAAGGCAGCTAAGTCTTTCTGGGAAGCTAAAATCACTGAGGAAGAAAGCTAACAAGGAGGGCAGTGAAAGGACGAGATGAAATAAAGAAAGAAAAGGTAAACGCTAAGTCTTTATGAGAAAATTATGACAGTGAAGTGAGAGAGAGAGAGAGAGAGAGAGAGAGAGAGAGAGAGAGAGAGAGAGAGTAGATGGAGAGCAGTGAAAAGCTAAAATAATGATAAATAAGCGAATACGAAGCTAATTCTGACTGACAGCTAAAAAATAATCACTGTTGGAATAAGCTGTTGAAGAGAGAGCAGTGAAGGGGTAAGGAAATTAGCCATGAAGCAGTGAACGTAGGGAATTAAATAGCTGGGCAGTGAAATGGACAGTGAAAGAGACAACAAGAACAGAATTAGTAGTATCGTCACAACAAAAAATGGTCAGCAGTGAACGTGGAGCAGTGAAAGTATTGCCACATCGAGCAGTGAAGCGCATGGAAATAATGCAAAAAGAGCGGTGAAAAATTATACAAAATAGCAGTGACGAGCAGTGAAGAAATATGCGTCAGAGCGGTGAAGAATAATTTAAAGAGAGCAGTGAAAATATTGCAAAAAGAGCAGTGAAATATTACAAAAAGAGCAGTGAAAATATTACAAAAAGAGCAGTGAAATATTACAAAAAGAGCAGTGAAATATTACAAAAAGAGCAGTGAAAATATTGCAAAAAGAGCAGTGAAAATATTACAAAAAGAGCAGTGAAAATATTGCAAAAAGAGCAGTGAAAATATTACAAAAAGAGCAGTGAAAACATTACAAAAGAGCAGTGAAAATATTACAAAAAGAGCAGTGAAATATTACAAAAAGAGCAGTGAAAATATTACAAAAAGAGCAGTGAAAACATTACAAAAGAGCAGTGAAAGGTAAGGGAATAATATGGAATAATACAGAAGAGCAGCGAAGAGCAGTGAAAAGCAGTGAAAAATTACGAATGATACAAAAAAAAAAGCACTGAAGAGCAGTTAAACGAAGAATGCTACACAAAAAAAAGCAGTGAAAGCAGTGAAAATTAAGCATGGCACAAAAAGAGCAATGAAAAGCAGTGAAAAATTAAGAATGGCACAAAAAAGAGCAATGAAAGGCAGTGAAAAATTATGAATGGTCTAAGAGCAGTGAAAAAAATATTGGCAAAAGGAGGATTGAAGAGCAGGGCAGAATGATACACCCCTAACAGTGACCAACAGAGAAGACCACGAAGAGAGCAGTGAAAAAGCAGTGAAGAGCAATAAAACGGATTAGATATTGGCCTCTGCATCCAGTAGAGAAATCTAAGCAGTGAAATCAACTAGAAAATCAAGGAGCAGCAGTGATTAAGGAATGAGCAGTGAAAAGAAGGGAAGAGGAAATACAGAACCTAAGGAAACCAGAATGCAGTGACGTGGGAGAGCAGAAGTTATGCAGTGAAATTAACGAGCAAGAAAAATTCAATAACAGTGAGGCTGAGGAACAGTGCTATTTAGACTGTGTGAAATCAGATTCAAGTGTCATTAGGGAAAATAATAAATAAACAGTGAAATGATAATAAACCATAAAATTAATGGCAGTGAAAATAAGGCACTGTAAAAAAAGAATCCGTGAAATAAAAGCAATTTTAACTTAGCATCAGTTAGATCAAGAAACAGCGAAATTAAACATCACTAAAATTAAAGGAAATGAGAAAGAAAATAATACAGTGACAAATCAGTGAAAAAAGAAACTGAAAATTAAAACCAATGAAATAAAAAAAAAACAGAAATTTAGAAGGAGTGAAACTTAAAGAAAGTGAGAAAATTGAAGCTATTTTTAATCAGGAAAACTGTGACTCAAAGAAGTCAGTGAATTTAAGAAGCAGTGAAATCGAAGAAGATGGAGAACAACAAGAGAAGTGAGCGAGTGAGAAAGGAGAGAAGCTTCGTCCAGGTAAGTTAGAGAGAGAGAGAGAGAGAGAGAGAGAGAGAAAGAGAGAGAGAGAGAGCAGTGAGTGGCACATCCTTCCTCCCTTTTGCCTAGCCTCTACCTGCCTCACCCCACCCTGCCTCTCCCATCCCTGTCTCACCCCACCCTGCCTCACCCTTCCCTGCCTCTCCCATCCCTGTCTCACCCCACCCTGCTTCACCCTTCCCTGTCTCACCCCACCCTGCCTCTCCCATCTCTGTCTCACCCCACCCTGCCTCACCCCACCCTGCTTCACCACTCCCTGCCTCACCTCTCCCTGCCTCACCACTCCCTGCCTCACCTCTCCCTGCCTCACCCGGCCCTGCCTCACCCCTTCCTGCCTCACCCGACCCTGCCTCATCCCTCCCTCCTCATGTATGTGAAATTGCGTGTTTGTATGGGTTTGCGTGCGTAATTCTGTCTAGTTAAATTAATGTGTATGTGTGTGTGTGTGTGTGTGTGTGTGTGTGTGTGTGTGTGTGTGTGTGTGTGTGTGTGTGTGTGAAGTTGCATTTGTGAGTTTAGTGCGTGAGAAAGCGTATCTGTGTAGCCTACTTCTGTGTGTGTGTGTGTGTGTGTGTGTGTGTGTGTGTGTGTGTGTGTGTGTGTGTGTGTGTGTGTGTGTGAGAGAGAGAGAGAGAGAGTGTGTGTGTGTGTGTGAGGATTTGCGTGTGACTGCGTGCGTAAGAGCAGCTGAGAGAGATTTGGTTCCATATTCTGAGTACCAAGAGATGTTCCGTGGCACCTCTTCCTTAGCGATTTATTTATTTATTTTCCTACACCTTAACACTTTCTTGTATGCTATTTATATCGTTTTAATATCGACATAGAAAAATACTGGCTGATATTGAGATGGTATGTGCAGAATAAATCGGTAAGGAAGGGGTGTTACCAGATCTCCCTAGGCTGTGTACCCAAGGAGGTCTAGTAGTGGTGTGTGTGGGTTGGAGAGAGAGAGAGAGAGAGAGAGAGAGATGTGAGTGTTGAAGTTGGCAGTTATCACCATTACCATCTATAATTTAATAAATGTATAATGAGAGAGAGAGAGAGAGAGAGAGAGAGAGAATAGGTCAGTGTGGGCGAAATAACTGTATCGTACGTGTGTCTGGAATCGAAAAACCACACACACACACACACACACACACACACACACCTGGTGCTGGAGAGGGACACCTTCACGTGGTGGCAGCGATATAACCCGTCGGCCCCACTGTCTATTTATACACACGTCCCTCATCTTCCCCCTCATCCCCCGAAAGGAAGATGATGAACGACAGAAGAAGGGAATTGCAGCCTCCAGTCCACCGGGTTCACTGGGTTCGCGTTCAGATGAGCTTGGAACCACCACCACCACCACAACCACAACAACAATAAAAAAGAAATATTTAGTTGATATTGACTGCTTCCTCCTGATTCAGCTTTTGGGAGACCCGTAAGTGGCCTTGGGGATTTCGTTACGTACCTTCTTTTGCTATTTATCCTACCTATTTATCCCTCATTTGCCACTTGTATGCTACTGATGCAATGAATGTTGATGCTAATGAGGTATGAACAAGGTAGAAGACAATGTTAAGGCGTAATAAGCTGCACTGACGGGTCTTAAGTTGCCTCCCGTATCGCTAAAAATACGAACATAAGGATCGATTTCTAAGTAATTTTTAATACTTCGTAACACCTCTCCCTTAGCGACTTATTCTACAGTTTACATCTCAGTGTACTCTTAGACGATGCCCGTACTGAAGGGGGTTAAATTGCCTGTAGAAGAATGTTAAGGCTGGGAATTTTAAATGTTGTGACAAGGCCATTCACGTTGCATGGGAGTCTTCGGATCACCTGTTCGTCTGCGATATATTTTGCGTATTAAGTCTCATTTCCTCTTGGAAGATATTTATATCTTTTTAACAGAGGCATAGTCTGCATAAATAACGTTCATGAGGATATTAAACGAGTCTAAACCAGAATAATTTGCCGAGACATAGGCGTTGAGAAATCCACAGCCAACGGGATAGTGCCCAGCGAAGAGGTGAGCCGAGTTGTTTGTTTACGTTTGAGAAGTGAGAAAGATAAACATAAATATCCACGTAAAAGAAGCTGCTATAGACGCGTTGTTGTTGTTGCTGCGTCGTTGTTATTCTTGTTGCTGTCCCAAGTTAATGTGGACGTGCACACGGTGGAGTGCAGGCTGGAGTTACCCTTTCCCTGCACTCCACCATTCTCGTTTTGGGGGATAGGGAGGGTGTTGAGGGACACTGTTTACCCGGGCAATGGAGCCGCTCAGTGATAGCCGTGCCACCACCCGAAGGCATCCCTCTCCAGCATCGTATACAAGAGAGGAACTGAGGGACGTTTGAATGACTGGATAGCCAAGCCGCCCAGTCATATCAGTGCCACCACGTGAAGGGGACCAGACTTGTAATTGTTCTACACGAGAGAGAGAGAGAGAGAGAGAGAGAGAGAGAGAGAGAGAGAGAGAGAGAGAGAAGGAGAGAGAGAGACAGACAGACAGACAGAGACAGAGACAGACAGACAGACAGACTGAGAGAGAGGCAGAGCTAGACAGACAAACAAAAAGACAGAGACAGACAAATAGGTACACAGACAGACAGCAACGCAGAAAGATAGCAAACTTGTGTCAAATGAAATGCTAGGTGAAAGGTGAACGCTAAAATGACCCAGTATTCCAGGTCACAGCCTCCATTTAGCAAAGAAGAATGAGAAAGTTCAAAGTTCAAAGGTCAGAGATTATTTCCAGCTCCGCATCGTCTGCACAGCTTCCGCGCTTTGCAATATTTGTGAAAGATTGTGATACCAGGGAATTACACTACAGTTCGTTCACCTTAAATTGGTCCAGATTTTCGTTTTCATCCTTTCTGCTGCTTGTTTCACTTGTTTCGGTGTGTGTGTGTGTGTGTGTGTGTGTGAGAGAGAGAGAGAGAGAGAGAGAGAGTTCTTTTCCCCTTTTTAGACCTATGAAGTCACACTAGCGGGTAATTTCCTGGAAGCGTGACATCAGAGGTAGGGGGTGAGAGTGAGCAAACTGCGCTTCATCACCATCATCATCACATACTCATATCATCATCGTCACCACCATCATTATCATCATCATCATTATCATCATCATCATCATCATGGCTAAGAAATACTAAAATGGAAAAATAAAAATGGTTAAAGGAGGTTGTTGTGGAGAAAATTTGTGTTAAAAGTATAATGGCCAGGTGCGTGAGAGAGAGAGAGAGAGAGAGAGAGAGAGAGAGAGAGCGGAGATGAGAAGAGAGGGATGAGTTGGATGGATAAGTAACTGAATGAGTAGGTTAAAGTGTATGTGTGTGTGCGAGAAATAGAGATAGAGATAGATAGATAGATAGATAGATAGATAGAGAGAGAGAGAGAAAGAAAGAAAGAGACTGAGAGAGAGGGGAGGGGGGGGGGTGTCTGCAAGAGTCGAGCCAAGCCTCTCAACCAGTCGGACTTGGGGCGTGGTGGTGCGAGGAGCGTGTGGCGGAGAGGGCCAGGTGTGGGCGGAAATCTGTCTCACATTTTTCACTTTTTTCAATTTTCCGACGACACCGAACGACCAGGAACGACCGAACGTCCTGTGTCGAGTAATGTTCTGAGCGGTCGTGCCAGTGCTCATGCGACGTAGACATGTGCAAGCATCTGGGGGTGTTGTTTGTGCATGTGAAGTTGCCTGGGAGTGGGCCGACTGTGTATTGCATAGTTATATTATAAGGCTTCGTAGCACCGTACCCATTTATTCTGGACATTTACACCTCCAGATGCCCATTTTATTTTATTGGGCCAACTGTCATTATTAAAGTGATATAGACAGCATACAAGACACAGTTAAAGTAGAATGGGCAAAATAATTCGCTAATGAAAGTGTGACACGAAGCTTGCTATGCAGAAAAATATCGCAAAGGATGATGTGTTACGAAATCCCCAAAGCAATTCAACACCTTTAGTGCAGTCACGTCTATTTTTATCTTACATATTGATAAGTGACGAAAAAAAATCAGAATGAATGTTTGTGTGGGAGGGGATGGTGTGGGGTGAGTGTGTGTGTACATGAAGAAAGACGAAAATATGCAAGACGGTTTTGGAAAATAATGTCGAACAATAGCATGAAACAAAGTGACATGAGTATTTTTTTAACAACAATGGAGCGAGATTTTGGAGCATGTGTGAAAGGATTGTGAAGTGGAACTGTGACTGTGAAAAAAATCCATCTTGTGTTTTTTAAAATGTGAAACACTAGAAAAAGATATGCAACATGTTCATCCTCAATTTTTCGTTGCCCATAACGTATAAATAATTTCGTCCTGTACCAGAAAACACAAATGGTGTAAAAATTAATGTGGCGTTAAATATTTGCGATTTGTGTTAGACGAAATATGTGGAGAAAACTAGAATACGTGTTCGCTTTTTTATATTGTTAATCGTAAAGTTGAGGAAAATCTTTAACCTGGGCGAGTCGAAAATTGGAAATAAATTCGTTATGACAACTGTGGTAAGTAGAGATGAAAATGAGCAAAAATTAAGTTGTTTATTGACTGGCCATTTGCAGGGTTGATTATTCGCACGCATGGCTATTCTCACACGTGATTATTCGCACCCAGGCCTGTTGGCACACATGATTAGTCTCACACATGATTATTTGTGTTCATGATTACTAGTACAGTTGATTATTTACACACACACACACACACACACACACACACACACACACACACACCGCTCGTTGGTGCAGTGGTAACGCTCTCGCTTGCCATCTGGTAGACGGGAGTTCGCGCCTCGCTCAGGTTGCGAAAAGTTTCACTGACGAAATGGGTGGTTACTGTCCCCCTTGAGCAAGGGGACGGGTGTGTGCGTGTGTGAAGGTCACAGCCTTGCCCTTAGATCGGACTATATGAGCTCTCAGCTCCCTTCCGGGAGGGTAAAAGCTGACGATCACGACCATCAAGTGATCCTGACCGACCCGGTGAATTACACACACACACACACACGTATAGTTACATCCACTTAGTTCATCGTCTCTCTCTCTCTTTCTCGTAGCCTCTAGTTCAGACCTGCATTTCAGTTCTTTACTCACTTTCACTCTCTGTCTGTCTGTCTGTCGCTCCCACACTTTCAGCCAGTCGCAGAAGATATATACTGTACACACACACACACACACACACACACACACACATATATATATATATATATATATATATATATATATATATATATATGCAGAGAGAGAGAGAGAGAGAGAGAGAGATAAAGAGAGAGTGAGTAGGTTAAAGTATGTAGGCTTAAATGTTTGAGAGAGAGAGAGAGAGAGAGAGAGAGAGAGAGAGAGAGAGAGATGGGGTTAAAGTATGTAGGCTTAAATGTTTGAGAGAGAGAGAGAGAGAGAGAGAGAGAGAGAGAGAGAGAGAGAGAGAGAGAGAGAGAGATGGGGTTAAAGTATGTAGGCTTAAATGTTTGAGAGAGAGAGAGAGAGAGAGAGAGAGAGAGAGAGAGAGAGAGAGAGAGAGAGAGAGAGAGAGAGAGAGAGAGAGAGAGAGAGAGTCTAATGGCAATATTTACGTCTCACAAGTCACATCCGGCCCAGGAAAATTAATGTTGTTATGTGGTTCCCCTTTGCACCTAACAGTAAAAGAATCTCTCTCTCTCTCTCTCTCTCTCTCTCTCTCTCTCTCTCTCTCTTCAAAGTTCCATTGCACACGTCGCTCACCACCCAAAAGTTAAGGTAAAAAAATAATAAAAAATAATTTTAATAAAGCATCACCAGAGTTGAAGAGCTTATGATTCACGTGCAGATGAGAGAGAGAGAGAGAGAGAGAGAGAGAGAGAGAGAGAGAGAGAGTTGGACAGCTTGAAATGGAAGTTGACTGAAAACAGGTGAGGGTATGCGGGAGAGAGAGAGAGAGAGAGAGAGAGAGAGAGAGACTAAACTCACTCCCCACTATCTCAGGGCCAGGTGTGTGTGTGTGTGTGTGTGTGTGTGTGTGTGTGTGTGTGAAGCAGATGTATGTATTTATGTATGTGTGTATGTGTGTATGTATGCATATATGTATGCCTGTATGTACAGTACGTGTGTGTTTATTTATGCATGTGTGTGAAGCATGTCTGTGTGTCTGCGTGTTTGTATGTGACGCAAGTGTGTGTGTGTGTGTGTGTGTGTGTGTGTGTGTGTGTGTGTGTGTGTGTGTGTGTGTTTACCAGCCTAGCCCATCTCCTTATATGTGAGTGTCTGATATGTGACGGTGGTAGTTGTGGTAGATTTCGCTGTTGTGGTTGTGGTAGCGATGATGGTAAATTGTGGTGCTGGTGATGGTTGTGGCAGTTGTAGTGGTAGCTGTGGTTATTGCAGTTCTTGTAGTGTTGGATGTTGTTGTGGTAGTTGTGGTAGGGCTACCCGATGATACTGCGGTGATGGTGATTGTTTAGGGGTTGTGGTAGTGGTGGTGACTTGGGTGACTATAGCGTTAAGAATAAGTCTCCAAGAAACAGGTGTTTAGGGCCAGAGCCAGTCCCTACAAAACACTGGCCACATCCGTCCACTCACCAGACGTGGGCTGGATTCTTAGCGGCCGTGGAGATGTCGCAACACCTCCCCCTTCCCGAATTATTTTGCACATTACATACCAGAAAATAATTTTAAAAGCTTATGTTTAATCCTCTATTAGACGTAGTAAAAGTGACTTTGAAGATTCTGTAACACCTCTCTCTTAGCGATTTATTTAGAAGCTGATAATCCCATGAAAGTAGAGATTAAATTTACGCCATTTCTTTCAATATTACTACGGATCTACACCCTATCCATAGCACTTCTTCATGACTAGCACCGTATATTCTGGTGTTAATATTTGGCTACAGCTCAGAAGCCAAGGAGAGAGATGGTGATTTTAGGCCAAGTTAAAGTGAAAAGAGTATAAGTGAGGATGGTAGGGTTGTCGCATCCCTCCCCCCTCCTCTCTCTCTCTCTCTCTCTCTCTGTCTCTCTCTCTCTCTTACAGACGTCCAAACCCACACACTCTATCCCACTCACATTCTCTCTCTCCCCCTCTCTCTCTCTCTCTAATAAATCCAATGTAGAGGTCTTAACGGGGATAGAGAAGTCCTAGAACTGCTGGATCATTGTTAGATTAAGGTCAGCGAAAATATATACCGGTATCACTACACCACACCGCACCACACCACACCACACCACACCACACCACACCACACCACACCACTCGTTTATCTGCCATCCACCCCACACTTAAAATTTCTATCTTTAATCAGTTTCTCTCAACACCTGCATCTAAAAGTTGTATAGATTTATAATATTTAGATGGAAAACGGTATCTGGCGGCAGTTGGAAATGAATACACACACACACACACACACACACACACACACACACACACACACACACACACACACACACACACACACACACACACACACACACACACACACACACACACACACCTGTTCAATATAGCTTTTTAAAAATGTCTTCATCATTCTATTGCTCACATCAGAAGAGTATTAATAGAAAGGTTAGTGACTTTCTCTCTCTCTCTCTCTCTCTCTCTCTCTCTCTCCTCCATCTGTGTGTGTGTGTGTGTGTGTGTGTGTGTGTGTGTGTGTGTGTGTGTGTGTGTGTGTGTGTGTGTGTGTGTGTGTGTGTGTGCGAGGAAGATAAGTGAGAGTGAGCGAAGGAGTGAGCGAGCGTGAGAGAAATGAGAGCAATCCCAGGAAAAAACACACCCTCTATCTTGAACACATTTTATTAATTCATTTACTTTGATCTCGTGCCAGAGAGAGAAAGAGAGAGAGAGAGAGAGGGAGGGAGAGGGAGATTAGTAGTATTAATGTTACTCTAATTTTATTATTATTATTATTATTATTATTATTGTTGTTGTTGTTGTTGTTATTGGTGTTGTTACGGTGTTGGTGGTGTTGGTTGTGGTGTGGGTGAGACAGGGTGAGGCAGGGATGTGTGGGTGAGGCAGGGATAATGTGGGTGAGACAGGGGTTGTGTGGGTGAGGCAGGGGTTGTGTGGGTGAGGCAGGAGTTGTGTGGGTGAGGCATGGGTGGTGTGGGTGAGGCATGGGTGGTGTGGGTGTGGCAGGGGTGGTGTGGGTGTGGCAGGGGTGGTGTTGGTGAGGCAGGGGTGTTGTGGGTGAGGCAGGGTAAGTTCGGGGTGAGGCAGGTCGACCCCCACTATATATAGCTAAGCTCTGCCTTACCGCGTCATTATTGCCAAGCTATTCCGGACAGTTAGGTCAGGCAGAGTTAGGTTAGGCAGAGGGAAGGTAGACAGAGTTAGGTTAGCTATGGTTAGTGTAGGCAGAGTTAGGTGGAGACTGGTTAGTCAGAGTAAGTTAGTGGGGAGAGTAAGGTAGAGTTAAGGCAGGTAGAGTTAGGACAGGAGGAGTTAGGACTAGGTTAGATAGAGTTAGGAGAGGCCTACACATCTGCACACATAATTCAGGCAGATGAGCATCCCTACTCATGAACGCGGCTTTATAATTGGATAGAGGTGGATATGGGTCAGTAGAATTAGGTAGGAGGCAGGCAGTTACGGAGAGTTAAAATAAATAGTGAGATCTAATGGAAGCAGGATTTGTGTGTGTGTGTGTGTGTGTGTGTGTGTGTGTGTG
Organism: Coenobita brevimanus; assembly: GCF_032717465.1. Classification (NCBI taxonomy): domain Eukaryota; kingdom Metazoa; phylum Arthropoda; class Malacostraca; order Decapoda; family Coenobitidae; genus Coenobita; species Coenobita brevimanus. The sequence continues at coordinate 38,345,060 of NC_136974.1, forward strand.
TGTGTGTGTGTGTGTGTGTGTAATTTCTCTCGTCCTCGCTCTCTTTTTGCCCATTTATATTCTTCCTTTTTTCTTTCACTTCATTTACCCCTGATCATCTCTCTCTCTCTCTCTCTCTCTCTCTCTCTCTCTCTCTCCACGCAAAATTTTTGATGCGTAAAAATATAATCAGCTAATGTTAAAGAACACAATGAGGGTGTGGCTGTGTGATGAGGTACAGTGGTGCGGTGTGGTGTGGTGTGGTGTGGTGTGGTATAGTGTGATGTAATGGTGAGAGAGAGAGAGAGAGAGAGAGAGAGAGAGAGAGAGAGAGAGGCGTGGTAGAGACAATGACATAATGACTCCAGGAATCTACCAACAGCTGTGTTCCTGTGCTGCATTCCTTCCCATACGTCTTAACATTAAAATAGCCTTTATCTATTTGTCTATCTATCAGTCTATCTATCTATTTGTCTATCCATTCATCCATCTATAACTGCCTCCGTCTGTCTGTCTCTATCAGTCGATCTATCTATCTATCCATCTATCTTTCTGTTAATATAATCTCTATCTTCCTCTTTGTCAGTCTGTCTACCTATTTATCTATCTACCTGTCTATCTACGTAATGTGTGAGAGACAGGTTGTATGTACGTGTGTGTGTGTGTGTGTGTGTGTGTGTGTACATTCCATCACACCTCTGTTTATAATGCTGAGGCGCTCTTCCCTTTCACCTCTCTCTCTCTCTCTCTCTCTCACTAAGTCCTCAAAATTGGTAACATTAAACCATCCGCTTCTGCATCTGTCTCTCTCTCTCTCTCTCTCTCTCTCTCTCTCTCTCTCTCAGGTTCCTATACCATTCAACACTTCCTAGAGCGGTTTATCAAAGAGAGAGAGAGAGAGAGAAAGAGAGAGAGGAGGGGGGGGGAGTAAGGGAGAGACATATTTCAAGGATTGGCTCAGCGTCAGAAGGAACTTGCAGTAGGTGATGTTTATACTGTCCCCCCCACTCTCTCTCTCTCTCTCTCTCTCTCTCTCTCTCTCTCTCTCTCTCTGTATATCTATATCTATATCTATCTATCTATCTATCTATCTATCTATCTATCTATCTATCTATATATATATATATATATATATATATATATATATATATATATATATATATATATAAATGCATGTATGTATGTATACGAGTATATGTATGTTCTTGGTCGTAGGTATTGTGTATAATCGTCCTTACATCATAACTTAGCCTAAATTCTCTTTCTTTTTCAACTTATTTTTTTTCCAGTGGCAGAAAAAGATAATACTACGGCTCTACATCCTTTCTATGGCACTTCTTCGTGACTAAGATTATAATCTGGTGTTAATTCCCTGCTTCATCTCAGCATCCAAGAGGAGGAGATGGCAATATCAGGAGAGGTTAGAGTGAAAAAAGTTAGGTGACACAGCCAGCCTC
>NC_136974.1:38351495-38458995 GCF_032717465.1 Coenobita brevimanus
GGTCCCCTAGCCTCGTCACCTTCCATACCTTTCTTGCACGCTCATTTACCATACGAGTATCTATCCACCTCCTTGACATACCACGCCTTCTTCCATTCTGAATGCTGGGTTGTTACAATAGAGTAACATCAGAATAGGCGGTAGTCACGAAGTAGTGTTATGGAAAAGCTGTAGAGTAGCAAAATTATACATGTCTAGCCACCGAGCTACGTGAATGAGCTACGAAAGGACGAAAATCTGGGCCAAGTTAAGGTGAGGGGAGTATAGACTAATCGCCCCTGTGGTCCGACTATTCTTTGCCATTAACTGAGCTGATGGAGTGGTAAGGGACTGGATGATAGGTACAGTAAGATGGTGCAGATTTATAGGCACAGTAAAAATTAAGTTATAGACCCTATTTCTGAGTGGAAACTGTAACACGTACATTTGCGATTAGTATTCCTTCATTTTTGGATTGGGTTTCTCTAATATAGAATTCTGGTTAAACTGCAACTTTAGTAACTGTTTTACAGGAAGAATTAGAGACAAGGAGGATTCTGCACTCTTCTTTCCTTGATATTCCTACAAAGCAACTCGATTTCCTTTAAGTTTAATATGTTTTACAGAAAGGAAAAGGAAAGAAGGCTACTGAATCTTCCCATGTCCCTTGTTCTCCTTGCCCCCCTCCCCCCCCAAGAAAAAGGTGGAGTTACGAGATGGAATTTGTCCCTTGATGTTCCGAACAAATAAAAAAAGCATAATCCAAATTTCGCGGCTCACTCACAGTGACATAATCGTTAATGCAAAGTTAAAAGTGAATGAAAAAGATTGACAAGTATGCATGACGAAGGACTGTTTTATATAACTCATATTTTTTCTTATTTCTGATAGGCACATTAGGTCTATAGGACTGACACACACACACACAAAAATAGTACTAAATAACACAGGAACACTGAAAAATAAGGAAGGTCAGTAAAAAAAGCGCAGGGATGACAGTTTTAAAAAGTGTACCATAAATAACTAGTTTTCTATCAAAAGCACCCACACAGAGAACGATATTTTAAGGTTAACTTAGCTATAATACCTGACTCCCACATGACAGGCAGAACTATTTATATACGTACCTCGTTACGTATTAAGCAGCAGCTCTAGATGGTCAAGGGCAAGGAAACGAAAAGTAATACTCCTTACCTCCATCCATTCCGACGGAGAACCCGCGAAGAGTGTCAAACAACGACGAAAAATATAACAATATTAAAGTTTGCATTCAACTTCTCCGAAAATATTCCGACTCCATAAATGCGTGTCCCAGTGGAGTGAGCCAAGATTCCACGGGACTATACGCGCCCACATACGCCCACACACGCCCACACGCGACCATAATGCTGCTGATTCAAGTTCCAATGGGCGGGAAGGGACGCAGGGTTGCCTTTCAGCCGACGCAGGTAAAGGAAAAAATGGGCAACTGTAAGGAAAAGAAGGTGTGTGTTTTTTAATTTCGTTTATTAAGTTGTGTTACACGAGCTGAGAGAGAGAGAGAGAGAGAGAGAGAGAGAGAGAGAGAGAGAGAGAGAGACATCATCGTAATGACGTGCTTACTATTATCTATATGAAATCTGTGTTCTTTAACAATCGTTTTATATAATTTATAAATGTCCCTCTAATGTTTTAAAGTGTTCAGTAAGTGTTTTATAAGTGTTCCATGTGGTCTGCCAAATGCTGATCAAGTGCTCTATGAATGTTCGGTGTAGTCAGTGTCGTCCTCATATATTATTGTTCAAGTGCTCTGTAAGTGTTCTGCGCCCCAGTTGTTATTCAGATCTTTTATAAGTGTTCTGTACTGGGTCCCCAAATGTTCAAAAGTTCAGTAAGTGTCCTATAATTATTCTGTAAGTGTTCTTTCCCTCAAATATTGCTCAAATGTTCTTTAAGTGTTCTATAAGTGTTACGTAAGTGCTCTGTTCTCTCAGATACTGGTCAAGTCTTCTACAAGTTTTTTATTTGTGTTATTCAGGTGTCCTACAGGTGTTCAAGTGTTCCGAAGTTGTTCTCTAAGTGTTCAAGTGTTCTCTTATCGTTTTCTAGGGAGGAGACGCGAAAGGGCAGGCCGAGGCGAACATCAAGAAGGAGAGGAGCTTCGTTAAACACCACCACAACCACAACAACAATAATAATAACAAAAATGTGAGTATGGATGGAAGTGAAAAAAAGTAGTACTGCTAATAATAACAGAGGCATCATCATCACCAACATAATAATCATCATCATCATCATCATCATCCCATCCCCTTTCCCCATCTGCAAATATACACACAGAAAGAGGCCAAACACTCATTCACTCACCGTTCAAGACCAAAGAATCCCTAGTAGTAGTAGTAGTAGTAGCAGTAGTACTGCTAGTAGTAGTAGTAGTAATAGTAGTAATAATGGTAATAGTAGTAATAATGATAATAATAATAATAATAATAATAATAATTATTATTATTATTATCATTATTATTTTTATTATTATTATTATTATTATAAACTGAAATTCTTCCCTTTGGGCAGTATTACCTTATAGTTAGGAAGCTATATAGCAAGCCCCTCCCCTTCTCTCTCTCTCTCTCTTCAGGATGTTGACTAAGACATATAACTACCTTATTACCTTATTAATAGAAAGTCATAATTTGCCTGTGTTAATGACCTGAGCTGGTGTTATTGTTTCAGTTAATTGCTGCTCATTAACGGTATCTAATTACTGGGCACATACATGTAACTGAGGCAATTATCATATGTATCAATTATGTATCGTACAAGTGAAGGACGGAGAGTTAGAGACTATCTAGGAGAGTTTATGTGAGTGAGGTGGAGCGGGGAGAGGGAGGGGGAGGCCCATGATGAGATGGAGGGATGGAGTGGAGAGGCATATAGGAGAGTGGGGTGTTAGTTGGGGGAAGAGCAACGAAATGGCAGAGGACAGGATGACATGGAGGCGATTTGTTTGTGGCCACCCTTTACAGGATTATGGCGTTTGGCTGTAGATAGATAGATCGATAGGTGGATGGATAAATAGAAGAAAGCGTTAGTTTAGACAGTCAATTGTAATTTATCGCGTGCGAGAGGTATATGGTAAAGGAAGGTGTGAGTTAGGGATGGGGCAGCCTGATGGCGGAGGAAAGGGTAACTTGAAGGCGATTAGTTTGTGGTCATCCCTTTTGGCGTCTGGCTGCAAACAGACAGACAGACAGATAGATAAACTGACAAACTGTTCTACCTGGAGGCGATCCTTAATCCCTTTCTGTTCAGCTGATGGCCAGGTGTAGTCAGACTGGGCGCTTGACTTCAATAGTAACCAAGGAGACTCATTCCCACCTCAGAGTTAAGGCTTATCTCATTCCCACCTCCGAGTTAAAGCTTATCTCATTCCCACCTCCGAGTTAAGGCTTATCTCATTCCCACCTCCGAGTTAAGGCTTATCTCATTCCCACGTCAGAGTTAAGGCTTATCTCATTCCCACCTCAGAGTTAAGGTTTATCTCATTCCCACCTCAGAGTTAAGGCTTATCTCATTCCCACCTCTGAGTTAAAGCTTATCTCATTCCCACCTCAGAGTTAAGGCATATCGAATTTCATGGAAACCACAGCTTGGTGTTCTAGTAGCGTGATTTGCCCAGTTCCGCCGGGTAATAACAGACTTAGACTGGCGATTACACTCCTGCACACCTCACTAAAATAAGAAGAATGATAGAGCAGGGAGGTCAGAGAGTCAGAGTGCATGAGGGTGGTGAAAGTAGAGCTCTGATTATTGAGAGAGAGAGAGAGAGAGAGAGAGAGAGAGAGAGAGAGAGAGAGAGAGAGAGAGAGAGAGAGAGAATTTCATTAAGATAATGTTCAACCCCTCTGTTTGTTATGATTTCTCTTAGCCAACTTTAGACCGTCTTCCTCTTGTTTCAAAGCCGTGAACTCTTTCAGGAATAGGAATCGCACAGGGAGCGCTTACCTCCACCAACGCCAGTTAAATTTATGATATAGTGCTGTAATTCGTCTCTCCAGCCAGACTAATACTTTTACTGTCTCACACAGTGTCACATAGTCTGCCCCGCTACACTATCTCCTTTATGATTTATTTTTTTTACCTCAGAATCTAATCACTTCTTCCTTGACCCACTGTCCACCTTTTCAGCAGTTTTCATTGACATCTGATAAAAACATATTGAGATATCTTATGGGCACACACACACACACACACACACACACACACACACACACACACACACACACACACACACACACACACACACACACACACACACACACACACACACACACACACACACACACACACACACACACAGTGACTTTCCTCTCGTAACTAAGTTTTTGTTTTGTTTTGTTTTGAAGGAGGAAAAAGAGACATGTAAAGGTCTTGAACACACCTTTCCTTGTCCATCCGTACGGAAATCAGCCATGACATACATTATTTAATGGAAGTTTGTTTGTATATCTCAGCTCAGGGGCGCAGCTAAGATAAAAAAGGAAAAAAGAAAAGAAAAGACATGGAGTGACTAAGGGGTGACCACAAATATTAGGAGATACTGGGGGAATTTTCTCATAAATTTGGATGGCCAGGCATAGTTAAGAAGTTGTCAGTGTCCTTCCCCTACTCACCCGGCCGTCCCTCTGGCTACCCTCCTGCTTATAACTTGCCTTGCTGAGTTGGTGTGTGTGTGTGTGTCTATTGCTAGATGCCTTAATCCCTTACGGGGTGGCCACAAACAAATCGCCTCCACGTCGCACTGTCCCCCGCCATTACACTGCCCTGCTCCCAATTCACACACCCCCTCTCTCATATACCTCTCCACTCCATCCCTCCATCTCATCCTTGGCCTCCTCTTCCCTCTCTCCCCCTCCACCTCACTCACATACACTCTCCTTGTCAGTCTCTCACTCTCCATCCTCTCCATATGGCCAAACCACCTCAGTGTGTTTCTCCTAACGCTTTCTATCACATCCACATCCACACCACAACGCTCCATCACATCCTCATTTGTCAGTTTGTCTCTCCATGTGACTCCACATGCTCCTCTCAAAAAACTCATTTCAACTGCTCTTACTCTTGGCTTGTGTCCCTCCAGCAAGGTCCAAGCGTCACTTCCATACGTTAGAGTTGGTATCACAAAACTGTGTGTGTGTAAGGGGTTTAATTTTGTCTAACTGGGCCTAACCGCGTCTGCCTAATTGCTTCTAACTGTGTCAAGCTGTGTTGTGGGTTGGCTTGCAGGGTGAGAGACGCTTCGCGTGTGTCTGGGCCTAACTAGGTCTAAACGAGCTTAACTGGATCTACATACAGTAGTCAGACTCAGTTAGAGACGAGTCTGACTACTGTATGTCTAACTGCTTCTAACTGTGTCTAACTGTGTCTTGTGGGTTGGCTTGCAGGGTGAGAGACGCTTCGTGCAGAGAGAGAGAAGCTTCGTTCGTCCACACTCTGCCCTCGCTTACACCCAGGTCACTGTTGCTTCCACATTTGCTTTCACTGTTGTCACTGTTGCTTTACTTGTTGCTGCATCCATCCGTTGTGTACCTGTAGTTGTTGATAATTCATGGACTTACGCCTCTTGCTGCATCCTTCCCTGTTAAATTCTTCAGCCGTTACTGTGTCCCTGTTACTCATGTGTTCCTGAAACAGTTGCTACCGTTATTGCATTCCTTTATGTTACTGTGCTTTCAACTGTTGCTGCATCCCTCTGTTATCGTTATGTTCCTGTGACGGTTGCGGCATCCTTCCCCGTTACATCTTTCAACCATTGCTTTATCTCTGTTAATATTGTGTTCCTGAAATGGTTGCTACTTCATTAACTTTGCTGCTGCATTTTTTAAAATGATGTGTCCCTGTTACGTCACTGTTGTTTTCACTGTTGCTGCATCCTTGTTAAGTGTGTGCCCCTGTTAATGTGGCACCTACTTTAACTGTATTGTTGCATCCCTTTTAACGTTATGTTCCTGTTAGATCACTGTTGCATCCACTGTCTTGAATAGGCAAGGACAGAATATTTAAAAAGCGTGACCGGAATGTCGAGGGGGGTTAGGTTAAGTTTAATACTCTTCCTGTTTATCTGTTTATGATGTCTTTCCGTCGAGTCTGCGTTTCTGTGGATCTATTTTCCTGTGTGGATTTTTAAGCTATTGTAACACCTCTTCCTTAGCGATAAATTTTGCTGTTACGAGAGTATCTTATTATATAGTCTTGGATTATTTCTGGGGTGTTGCAAGGACGGATCATCTAGTATTATCCGTGTCTACCCTTTATCATTTATTCGTTTCCTATTCCCAATAATACACCCACACCCACACCAGCAGACTGGGCCGTCCCTGCAACATATAATTTGACTAGTTTCTAGTGGAGCGGATATTGAGGTGCTATGTGCAGAGTAAATCGCTTAAGTAGAGCTGTTACGGAACCTCCTAAGCCACTTAGACGACGAATCTGATACTTCATTGCCCCCTTCTCTCTCTCTCTCTCTCTCTCTCTCTCTCTCTCTCTCTCTCTCCAATCTGCACACCTCGTGGTCACACTAAAGATTTTGCACGTGATCTAAGAAAGCTGGAGGCATGTGTTAGACACACACACACACACACACACACACACACACACACACACACGTGTCAGACTCATTACTACAGCTTCCCTTACTCTCACATACCCTCGCTCACTGTTTTACCGTTAAATCTTGCAGGATCGTAGTCTAGATGAATAAGTAGGGGGCAAATGGGGGCAACTGAACTGACTCCCTTGCCCCCCACTTCCTGCCCCTCCTGATTTCTTATTTGGGAACCGACGGGGTTTCTGCCCCCCCCCCCTCCTCTCTCCCACTATCTCGTCGTGAACTCATTACAAATACACTATGCCACGCTATTGAGAATTTTGAATACTTATGCTACGGTATGTTATTTTCCACAAAAGCAAAATCATATCATAATCTATTCAGCTGAAATCAATGAGAACGATATATTCACTTTTTAGGGTAGCCATGATTTATATGGAAAAGAATCCCAAAATAAGTTAGAGAGTGATAAGGTGTAGCATAATTACTTTTTATCAATCTCTGGTGCATCGTGTCTCCCGGGAACTCCTTGCAGGGGATGGCCACATGGCAGAAGAGCCTCCACTTGTCCTTGTTTAAATATGCAAACTTCTCACACCATTAGCTTTGCCTTCCCTCCCTATTCCATCTCTTTATATATTTTTCCACCCGGTCCTCTTCCTTAGCTATTCTGCACGTTACACTCCAAAATCCTCCTTTATGTTGCTGATGGAAACTACGTGTAGCGTAGATCGCAATGAAGTAGGTTCTACGAAGCCTTCCATCTCTTTACTATCCTTTTCTCACAACGATGATGAGATTTTTAGTGGAATTAAATTCTCTCTCTCTCTCTCTCTCTCTCTCTCTCTCTCTCTCTCTCTCGTGTCTCGTGGCTGAGCACGTGAATGGAGAAGACACTCAAAGTTTCTCAAGGCTGGACCAAGAATCCTCATAAATGCACCCCAAACTCTCCCTATATGGCTGTGCAAATGAGTCGGTAGGAAGAGGACGTTGCGGGACTGGAAAATCATACCATGTCGTGATTTTTTCCCAAGGATTTTTTAGGAATTTATTTTGCGTATAGGAGAGGAATGGAAAGGATAAGATCATATTTTTCGACTCTTGCGCGAGGCGAGAAATTTCCAGACGGAATTGACAAAATTGCGAACTAAAGACGGAGAAACAGAAATAGCCACGTGACTCATATTAGCTTAACTTCCTGGATACGGCTCTCTTTTTCTCTCCCTCTTCCGCGCTCACTGTCTCACTCTCGCTGCCCCTCTGGTAGGCTACTGTTTGCCAGGGTGCTGCTCCTTCGAAGACACACACATACATCGACGAACCGCGAAAAGTGACTCGATTTCGACAGAAGCTGATTTCTAAGTTTGAGCAGTGACAGTACAATTCTTTAAAGCCTGTTTATCGTGGACTCTAAAGAAGGACAGAAAATAAAGCACAAAACCGAGACATAGACTGAAGATTGGAGTGAAGGAGGATACGTAGTAAGTTTGACGTACAGAGACGAATGCAGGAAAACTGTCGCATTTGTCATCAGTCAAAATCGAGGAGACATTGTTCATCTTTTGATAACAAACTGATGCAGATAACGCGGCCAGTCTGGAAAGCCAGAATCGTGAGACAGAGAATACTGTCAGATTAGAAAAGACAGGATCGCTGTAGGCAGATAACGCGGCTAGATTCGCAAAACAGACACAACTCAGCCACGCTGAAAAGAAGCAGAATATACCAGGAAGATACCCGTGGTCAGACCGAAAGTGAATCAGACTCGAAATACAGATAACGCGGCTAGAATCGCAAGGAAAATACTCCAGCGAAAGTCAGAGAACGAGGCCAGAATTAGAAGGGAGATAACAGCCAGAATCAAGAGGAAGTAAAACGCGGCAAGTCTAAATGCGTCCCCTGTTTAGTTCTCGTGGGCTTTTGCGGTTTCGTGTAAGGATTCCAAGCCCCATAGCGGAGGAGAGAGAAGTTACGGTGGGTTATAGTGGCTTTATTTTAGTGTGTGTGTGTGTGTGTGTGTGTGAGAGAGAGAGAGAGAGAGAGAGAGAGAGAGAGAGAGAGAGAGAGAGAGAGAGAGAGAGAGAGAGGTCAGTGTGCGACTGGCAGATCAGGAAGGAAGTGACATGGAAGGATGCATGACTCATTGCTTTCATCTGTGTGCATTTGTGTGTGTGTGTGTGTGTGTGTGTGTGAGAGAGAGAGAGAGAGAGAGAGAGAGAGAGAGAGAGAGAGAGAGAGAGAGAGAGAGAGAGAGAGAGAATTACACCATATAGTTTTAATTCTGGAAAAAAAAAAAAAATCATTAAGGGGACTGATAATTTCCCCATGAAAAAGCAGCATGAACAGAAGAAGAATGAACAGACTGAAGAGAATGAACAGAAAAGTGAAGAGAGAAGTGATCAGAAGGGAAGGGCGAACGCTGTGAAAAACTGAAAGTGAACAATAAAGTGAAGGACTGAACGAAAGAGTGAACAAAAGAGTGAGAGAGAATGAGCGTAAGAGAGAACTGACGAATGAAGAAAAATGAAAGAATGAAGAAAAGAGTGAAAGAAGAATGAAGAAAAGAGTGAAAGAAGAATGAACAAAAGGCGAAAAGAAGTGTTAACGTGAGTGAACATTAAAGTGAACAGGATATTGAGCCAGAGTGAACTGAAGGAATGAGTGAGAGAGTGAGTCATAATGTTTTGCTCTTGTGGATCTCTTTCTCACTGCCAGTTTGCTGAGAGAGAGAGAGAGAGAGAGAGAGAGAGAGAGAGAGAGAGAGAGAGAGAGAGAAGGGAGGCAAATTGTCATTGTCTTCAGGGTGAGTCATACCTTGAGAGTTTGTCTGCAATGTGGCGATTGTCTGGTTGAGAGAGAGAGAGAGAGAGAGAGAGAGAGAGAGAGAGAGAGAGAATGCAGATGGGAGAATAAAAGTGACTGCAAATGAGAATGTCAGAGAAAGTAAGTGAGGCTCAGAGTGTAACTGAGAGTAAGAGTGTGACAGAGTAAGAGAGTGTGAGGGGAAGCATATGGGAGAGTAAAAATGGGTGCAGATGAGAAAGGGAATGAGAAAGTAAGAACGCGTAAGAGAGTAAGTGGGAGAGTTGTTGTGGCTAACCCCAGTCTGTCTGGCTGAACAGATCCATGAACTGCAGGCAAACAACCGCCCCTGCAGGGAAGTCCCTTGCAGTGAATCAGTGTTCCCATGTGGTGCCCAGCGTCTTGCCACAACGAGGTGCGGGGAAGAGTGTGGAGGTTTGGTTCCTGGATGAACGCCGCATTTTGCGTCTCTCCACCCACTTAACAGAGGCACCATAATAGGCTCCAAATCATCCCAATACTTGGTAAATGGTTTCCTGGGTTACAGGAAACCATTAGGCTTGTCAGTCAGTGTAGAGCCATCTGAAGAAGAAAGAAGATTAACTGACAGGAAGGATGAGAGAAATGGGGAGAGAGAAGCACAGACATTGAGTGTTGTGAGAGAATGCAGAGGTAGAGGAGTAAAAGTGGTTGCACATGGGAAAGTTACCATGTTATAGTTCCTTCGTTCGTCACCAGGTGGCAGTTGTGGCGGTGTGGGACAGTGGGGCTGTGGGAGCCTGGGAGTGGGAGGCTCAGTGGCGACGTGGGTGTGAGATAGTGAGGAAGAGGCGTGTGACAGAGTGAGCAAGAGAAGTGAGAGCGAGCAAGAGGCGGCTCCCTCCCTCACACACACTAGCATAACCAGCTGTGGCTCATACGATATAAAAGTGCTATTTACAAAAATCCGTTCAGTGTTTCTGGATGTTCTTCTACAGTCTACCATCCTCCTCTTGAGTGTCTTTTTTTTAACTATCAGCGATTTTCTCTTCACCAATCCGTGCTTTTTAACAATCAGTGTTTTTTTTTTCGTAATTAATGGTGATCCTCCCCCCCCCAAAAAAAAAAAAAAAAAAAAGATATTTGCAACAGTCAATCAGTGACTTTTTCTCTCAGCTATCTGTGCTGTTATATCCAAGAGCCACTTTTTTTTAAAGATTCTGTTGCTGGTTATATTATTTCCACCAGTCTGTGATATTTCCGAAAGCGTTATTGTTATTTTGTTGCTAGTACATCTTGGAGTTATTTTTTATGCAGCTCATATGAGATGTAAATATTCCTCTCTCTCTCTCTCTCTCTCTCTCTCTCTCTCTCTCTCTCTCTCTCTCTCTCTCAGCAATTACTGAAGTGCGTGAATATGAATTTCATATAACATCTGTGGTACAGAGTGGTGTGATGTGGTGTCATGTGAGGTGGAGTGTAGTGAAGTTCTTTGTTTCACTTCCTTACATCCCCCCCCTCTCTCTCTCTCTCTCTCTCTCTCTCAAGATCCCTACCAAGTGCCAGTTTTTCCTTCTCTATTTCTCTCTCAAGATCCCTTCCAAGTGCCAGTTTATCCCTCCCTCCCTCCCTCCCTCCCTCCTTCTCTCTCCCTCCCTCCCTCCCTCCCTCCTTCTCTCTCCCTCCCTCCTTCTCTCTCTCTCTCTCTCTCTCTCTCTCTCATAGTGTCTGTCTTCTAGTCTGTCTTCCTTGTGGTATGAGGACTCTATGTTTTAGCGAGACTCGAACAAGCATTTCTTCGCACAATTTAAAATCATTTACAAAAATATACTATATATTTAAGCTCATTTCTTCTAACTTCCATCTCGCTTCCATCTGTCTGTCTATCTGTATCCAGACGCCTTTAATCCCATAACCGATGGCCACAAACAAATCACCTCCACGTCGCCCTGTCCCCTGTCATTTCGCTGCCCTTCCCCCAACTTACACATTTGGTATATGTTTCCTGTCTATTTATCTGGCTATCCTGGTATGTTACTCTGTCCTCATTTCTGATTTTATGTCTGTCTATTTTTTCATCTGTCCATCTATCTATCAGGACTTTCTGCCTGTCTTTCTATATATTTAGTATTTTGGTCCATCAGTCTGGTGACACCTATCTATCTGTTTGTCTTCTGTCTGTCTATCTGTGTGTCTGTCTGTCTGTCTTTCAATCTATTTGTCCATCTGTCTGTCTGTCCAGCCATCCATCCAACCATCCATCTCTCTATCAGTGGGTTATCTATCTATTTATTTATCTATCACACCAACTCTCGCCAAACAAGTTCTCTCAGTTACCAAGTGACTGCCAGCCAGCCAGCCAGTTGCAGCTCTCACGCCGGTCAGAATTCTGAATAATATCCATTTCCCTCCACTCCCCCCGCATGACAGCTGGGGACCTTGGTGGAAGTTCTATTGCTGCGTTTTTTTTTTTTTTAAGGATGATTGTACTGAGAATGAATGGACTGTCAGATTTAATTATCCTCGTGAATCGATAGGTGCTCTGGTAGTATTCTAAGTGGCCTTGGGATCTCGTGGCATGTCTTCCTTAGCGATTTATTCTGCATAGTATACCCGGACAATCTGCGGTCCCATCTATCAATCAGTCAGTCTATCTGTCTGTCTATCTGCCTGGCTATCTACCATCCATTCATCAGGAGCGTGGGGATCAGGGGCTAGGATATACTTAGTCCAGACATTTATGGGGAGGGTGATCAGTCGCTCTTACCTTAATAGCATTATGAGAGCAACAAACCCCATCTAACCCTCAATGTAATCTCTTGGGCCCCATCCGGCTGGAGCACCATAACTCGCTAGACCACCAGGCGTCTGTTTGGGTCTGTCTTCACCACCCAGCGTAGTAAATGGCATCCTGTGCTACAAAACACCATTTAACTTGTCACTCTGTGCAGAGTTACGTCGGATGAGTGGATGGTGGGTGCTGTAACCACAGTAATTTTTTTTCACCTTAGTGGAAAAAAAAAAAAAAAGCTCTGCATGCTTTCCATAGCTTTTCTTCGCGACTAACATCATAGCCTAATGTTAATCTATTGTTACAACTCAACATTCGAGATGGAGAGATAGTAGATTTATCCCAAGTTAAAGTGAACAGAGAACAGTAAAATTCTTAATATTATATTCTCTCCACACACATTTGCAGTCGCAATAAAAAACTCATAAGTTGACTTTCACGCACCAACTCTCTCTCTCTCTCTGGGATTTTTTTAATGTTGTGTGGCCGATGACACGAACAACTGAGAGGAATAGGACGTGAAGCTATGAGACAGAGAGAGAGAGAGAGAGAGAGAGAGAGAGAGAGAGAGAGAGAGAGAGAGAGAGAATATTGTTGTAAAGGTATACAGTGTGCTTATTGAGAGAGAGAGAGAGAGAGAGAGAGAGAGAGAGAGAGAGAGAGAGAGAGAGAGAGAGAGAGAGAGAGAGAGAATATTTATTGTAAAGGTATATAGTGTGCGTATTGTGTGTGAGAGAGAGAGAGAGAGAGAGAGAGAGAGAGAGAGAGAGAGAGAGAGAGAGAGAGAATCAAGGTAAATAATCTGATTCTTTACTTTCTCTCTCTCTCTCTCTCTTAGGTGAAACATGTAAACAGTACGACATCAATGGGTGGAGAAAGTTCCTTGTCCTGAGGGTTGTTTCTCATACCTCCAGCTTGCACTCTTCCTCTCTCTCTCTCTGGTGGATATAAAGTGAGAGTTATTGTAACAAATGAGTATAACAGCAGAAGTAACTGCCAAGGAAACTGAGTTAAATTTCTGGATCATGACGAAGAACGCCTTTAAGACCTTTAATTCGTCGTGCCATTTAATATCAGGATGACCAACCAACGTCACTTTCTCAGGCTTTTATTACAGCAACACATTTGAGACCTTTGGTATCATGCTTTCTGGAATTGAAATATATTCAGAATAGTAATTTTGCTCATTATAGCCAAGAAACTGTTCATGAAAGAAGAATAAAATTTGTTTACTAAAAATATATATATATATTGGTACGATTTTTTTTGTTTGTTTATAAACTTTCTAAGGTCGATTCGGCCCCAAAGTCCATCCGTCCTCAGTGGTTGTGCCTCTACTGTTTTACTTCAATCTAGCCTGTCCTGGCTAAATCAAACCAACACAACTTAATCTAACATAACGTCACCAATCTAACTTGGCCTGGCCTTTTCTAACCTAACCCGAGCTATTTGAAGGCGGATTGGTCTTGAGGCCGGATTCACGAAGTGCGGCGCTCCAGTGACTTGCGGTATAAAATCATCTGTAGTTTTACTTGGTAGTTGAGTAACTTGAGTTGTTAAGAGCTGCCCAGTGGGAGTGATGGACACTTGATTAACGGTATAATTTGTCTAATGTGTGGATTTACTTAGTGGTCGAGTGGTTAGAGCACCCCTGTCGGAGAGGTGGGGTTCATTTCAACCACGAAGACGTGAATGGAAGTTTATCGATCATGTAATGCCATCGAGGATAGTAAGGCTAAGCTTGAGTGTCCCTGTAGGAGTGACGGCCTTTCTGAACCTAGTTTTGATCGCTAAGAGGTGACTGGAGATTTTTCAGTCATGTAATGCCATGATGGGAAGTATTGTAGGCTGGTCATATACCAATACCCATTGTCGTATGCTCGGAGTGATTAATGCAGGAAGTTACCGACCTCTTCTCTATTTAGCCTAAACTAACTTAACCATATCCTAGATCAAGTTAACCCAAATAAACCAAAACTAAACTAACCTTAATTCACGAAAAGACTCATTTCACAATCTGCCTGTAATATATTACTTGTTTACTTGTAGGTATTGCGAGGAAATTCCTCAGAGCAATGGTGTTCCAACGCTCCCTCCGAACCCGGAGTCCATGTGCTGCAGGTTCACTTGGTCCAGTAATGAATTTGTAGTCGCTTTGCAGAGTGATGTGTATCCCGGTACTGGTGGTTCATCAGGTACTGTCCTCAGGAATTCGTCCAGTTGGGCTATGAAGTGTATTACAGGACAGTTAGTTAGGTCCCGAATTCTTCGTGGCAGGCATTTGAAGATTCTAGGGCCACTGTAGGGCAGACTAGATGAGAGTCTTGACCCTCGCTGGTGCTTATGATGGAGGGGTTTTTATTACCTGCGACCAGCCCTCTGGTTATAATGTGGTTCCACTTCACTGATGTTGGAAGGGTTAGGTATCAGTTTTTCAAGGACCTTCCACGTGTAGATGTTGATGTATGTTTCTCTCCGTCACTGCTGAGAATATAGCCCCAGTTTTTAAAGTCTGGTCTGTCCCAGTAGGAAAGTTCTTTCATGCTCTTGATTTGCCTGGTGAATGCTCTCTGTATGGACTCAAGGGCCTGTATGTCCATAATCCTGTGGGGAGGACCATAGTTGACTGCAGTAGTCCAGGATAGGTTGGACAAGTGCCCTCCTCAGAGACAGCATGCACTCCTTCTCCCGGGAATAGAAGGTTCTAAGAGGCCTTCTTGATGGTTTGATTTATGTGGTGCTTGAAAGTGGCATCACTACTTAGGTATACCCCAAGGCATTTTGCATGGGGGCTTGTGTCAATTGTCTCATTTTCACTTGTGAGCAAAGAGGTGTTGTTGAGGATCTCTTAGTTGGTACCACTTCTGAGCAGTTGGAGCTGCCGTTATGTTTTTCCTTGCCCAACTGTAGACTTTGTTGGGGTCCTCTTGGAGAAGATCTATGGTACATCTTCACTAGTTCTGATATATATATATATATATATATATATAGTATATATATATAATCTATATATATATATATATATATATATATATATATATATAGTATATATATATAATCTATATATATATATATATATATATATATATATATATAATCTATATATCGACCTATAGTTGGGTATAGGTTAATAAGACATCAGCCTATCTTCCTGGCACATGTATTTCATAAAATATTGTTGATAAATGGCACAGTACTTGAGATAAGCTGCAGATTCTTTCAGCACAGCAGCTAAAAGGGCACTCGGCACATGTGCACTGAGCGGAATGGTAACTTCCAGCCTGTCACTCCGTGCATATGACATTGTAAATGTACCCTACAGCAGCCTAGCCCCTGACCCCTAATTTACATTGGAAGTTTATCGATCATTTCTTGCCATCAGGGAAAGTCTGGTCATCTGCCTTACTCTACCCTTAAATGGGTGAGACTGCAGGAGCTTTCCCATGCATAGAATATGGTATACAGTTGTATTTTTTTCTCAGTACGGTAATATATAAAGTAATTATTGATAGTTTTAGAAACTTGCAGAAGTATGCATTTTTGAAGATATCAACTATACAATCTTACTAGTTGTACACACAAACTGTAATGCAGGTACCCACCATGTCAGACTTTTAGCATGATTTGGCTCCGAAGTTAGTCTGTCACTATTCAATTTTTTAAATCAAGACGAAGATACACTTGACGGATTGGTGATGATTGGCTGAATGCAACATGTCCGAATAACATCTTTGTATTTGGGTTAGTCAATAAGGGAAATAAGAGAGGAATTAGTTGGAGAAGAACAGGGAGGCTTTAGGAAGGGAAGAGGTTGTGTAGACCAGATATTCCTTCTTAGATCTTTAGTGTAAAAGTTTCTAGTGAAGGGAAAGAAGTTGTATGCGGCCTTCATGGATTTGGAGAAAGCATATGACAGGGTGGATAGACTAGGATTGTGGAAAGTATTAAGAATATATTGAGTGGATGGGAAGTTGTTGAATGCTGTGAAGAGTATGTATGAAGGTGCTAAGGCTGCATTGCGTGTGGATAGTGAACTGAGTGAGTTTTTCTGTTTGAAAGTTGGGTTGAAACAGGGATGTGTCATGTCTCCGTGATTGTTCAATCCATATGTGCATGGGGTTATAAAAGAGATACAAGGTAGGACAGTGGATGCTGGAGTGGCCTTAATGAGAGAGGGCAGTGTTTGGAAACTCCCTGTACTGTTGTTTGCAGATGATACTGTGTTGTTAAGTGAAGACGAAGGGGAGCTGCAGGGCTTGGTGGATGAGTTTGGGAGTGTGTGTAAGAAACGGAATCTAAAGGTGAATGTAGGGAAGAGTAAAGTTATGGTCTTCGAGAGAGGTGAAGTCAGTGAATGTACAGTGAGGTTGGATGATGAGAAAGTGGAAAATGTGAGTATGTTTAAGTACTTGGGTAGTGTGATGAATAAGGATGGAAGTTTGGAGGGTGAAGTGCTTGAAAAGGTACAACAAGAAAGAAACGTTGCTCGTTCTATGAAGGCAGCGATGAGAAACAGGGAAGTGAGCATTGAAGTGAAAAAGTTATTATATGACAGTATTGCGATACCAACTCTAATGTATGGAAGTGAAGCTAGGACCTTGCTGGAGGGACACAAGTCAAGAGTGAGAGCAATGGCAATGAGTTATTTGAGAGGAGCCTGTGGAGTTACATGGAGAGACAGACCGACAAATGAGGATGGGAAAGAGCGTTGTTGTGTGGATATGGATGTGATAGGAAGTGTTAGGAGAAACACATTGAGGTGGTTTGGCCATGTGGAGAGGATGGAGAGTGAGAGACTGATGAGGAGAGTGTATGTGAGTGAGGTGGAGAGGGAGAGAGGAAGGGGAAGGCCAAGGATGAGATGGAGGGATGGAGTTGAGAGGTACAGTATATGAGAGAGGGGGGTGAGAGTTGGGAGCAGGGCAGTGAAATGGTGGGGGACAGGGCGACTTGGAGGCGATTTGTTTGTGGCCACCCCAAACGGGATTGAGGCGTCTGGCAATAGATAGATAGATAGATAGATAGTTTGGGGACAGATGAATTTTGTGTCCAAATCGACCCACTGACTGCCGATGTCAACTAACCTTGGTACTCTTTAGTAACATATAGCTATGCTATTTCTGCAGATTTTAGGTGTCATAAATGAATTATACAAACTTCAGTAACATAAATTATTATATCTGCAAAATCTGGGTGTTATAAATGAATTACCTGGTACTGAATACATTTACGAAAGATAATCCCTGTCATGAAACTTTCTTATTTTGTTATAAGAGTTCCTGCAGTTTGTCTCTTCAGTGTACTGTACTAGACTATGGGAGCATAGTCTCAAGCCCATACGAGTATAAGAAGGTAATGTGGGATTGGCTCTGGCCATTTTTTACCTTTTAATGGGAGTTGCCAGTTTCACACAAACAGCAGTTAAAGGGATATCTTTTTGTCATTTGCTATGTCTCACATTCTGCTGTACTAGTTATTATTCTCTATCAAGTAATTTTACAGATGAATAATAACAGTACCGATAATAAAATTTCTGTTGAAATAAATGTTATAAAACTTTAACTTTCAGGGATACTGTCATGTTGGTGTGAACATTGTGAGATGATTATAATGATTGGTAGGATCTTGGGAGGCGAGGCCCTCCAGATATTTTACCTAATGGTAAAATTCTTGTTTCAACCCACAGTATACCGGTACTCAGTCTTATTGTACCTGAGGCTTTCTGCATATTGATCTCACCTGTACAGATATAAAATATTTTATGACACTTCCTCAATAATAATGGAGTCACAGCACTTGTGACAGAAATGCCTCCAGGCTACCTTATCCTCACAGACATTTCTCAGTCTCCTAATCACTCATCCTTGTCCTTTTCTATATCTAATATACTCTTCCTTCTCCTTCTCTTGTTGACATACAGTCATTTTCAGATTTATTCAAGAATCCCATTCATGAGAACTGACATTGGTGAACTTACTGCCATGTGTTGTTACAGGCACGGGAGCAGGTGCGGCGGAGGAGTGCCATGCCCGCCACCAGCCGCACCAAACCAGCCATGGAGCTTTACCGTCCACCTAGTGAGTCCTGTACCCTTATTTGGCATCAGTTGTGGTTCACTAGGTTACTGTAATTGGTTTGATTTTACCCAACAGAATTGGTCTCTCCCAGAACATCAGTAATGTCACAGTTGTATGAAATTTGATGAGCCCTCAGTTATGAGGAGGGAATGAGTCCCCTTGGTTTCCAGTCAGTTCAGTTGCAAATATGATTACATTTGGACACAGCTAAGACTGGAGGCCCTCCCAAGGGGGGAATCACACCAGCCACGAGCCAATACATATCTAGTGCAGCTCGGAATATGACCTTGACCTTGACCTACTTTCGCCAGTTTCGAACTCGTTTGAGATTTTCATCCCTACTACACCACCCATCCATCATCCAATTAACATGTAAAATTTTGTGATGATATCTCGAGTGGTTGCAAAGTTATCGTGCTAACAGACAGACAAACAAACTGAAAACAATATCAGCTTCGCTATCGTGGCTGGTAATAAATGGGATTAAGGATTTTTGTCAGGTTACAACAAATGCACTATACCACACAGTGCAGTTATTCACACATTTGGTAATCCCAGTACCAGTATTTCATTATCATCATCATTATCATCACTGTCATCATCTGCAGGGCAACATGTCCAGACTAGTTTATCCTTGTTTGCTTCTCAGTAATATTGACAGCAGAACACCTACTGTCTCTCCTGGGTCTCTCTCCATGGACCTTGAAAAGTTTGTCTAGTGAATCCATAACACTCAACATCGTAGTTGGTTTGTTTTCACGTGATAGAACTTGACATCTCCCACAGTTTGAATGCTAAATTGTGGTTGTATGAAATTTGATGAGCCTTTGTAAAGATAGGTAGATGAATCACTTCAGTTATCTCTCAAATTCCTCCTCCAGTCTGACTATACCTGGCTATAAACTGAACTGAAAAGAGTTAGGAATCTTTGTCAGGTGAAAAGAAACTGACTGTAATTACTTTATGTGGCCACAGATCAGTGTCATTTGCTTTAGATTCACCAGACTGATTTTCCAAGTCTATGGAGAAAAGCAGACATGAGGTTACAGGGTTTTTAGGAGAGGTTACTGGGTTCTTAGGAAAGGTTACATGATTTTTAGGAGAGGTTACAGGGTTCTTAGGAAAGGTTACATGATTTTTAGGAGAGGTTATGGGGTTCTTAGGAAAGGTTACACGATTTTCAGGAGAGGTTACAAGATTTTTGCTGTTGATATACCTGCTTTTGAAGAAGCCCTGCTTAGGACTTGTATTCCTATGTGCTGTATTCTGTTGTCACATTTACATTACAGTGATATCTAAATTCTTGTATCTATGTTTTATATTCTTGGTGGAGCAATAAAGGATTGGATGATGGATGGATGGTCATTAGTCGGATTGATAAATGCCATACAGTAAATTCTCTTCATATGGAGAAACTATACCCATATTTGGAAAAATCATTTGTTGGGGAGGTACAGGAATTCAATAGATAGTAAATGGATGCCTACCATTGACCTTGAGAGGTACTACTGTATGGCTACAGGCTTTTTAACTAGCCGCACAGTCATTGCTCTCAGGCAGGCAACATCCAGCTACACATACATTGAAGCAGTATCCAATCTGAAACTCTCACATTGTTACACATCTTTTTAAACATTTTATGTTTCTTTTTTTTCCAAAAGTGTTATGCAACTGTTGGGCAGTAATTTTCTGGCTTTGGCACTTGATTTAACTTCCAGTCCATGGAAAACACCAGCTCTACCATGACCAACCCAAAGACAGGGATTCCTTAAGAAAAAGCATGGCATTACTGTATTATTATGTACATGACATTGATATTGATTTATACTCTCATGGTCAGCAGCTCTCCGAGGCCCAGGAATCTTCGACGTGGCCAATGGAGAAGCCGTGTACAATGGGAAGACATCCCAAAATGGCAGCTACCCAGAGAGCAGGGCTGGCCTCAACGTCAATGCTCGGGAGTTTGTGTCTGCCACCTCCAGCAGGCCTCTCCAGCACTCCAAATCCTCTAGCAGCGTACCATTACAGGTCTAACTTGATCTAATCTAATATAAGCAAAACTAAACTAATGTAACCTAATGAAACCTAACTTAACCTGACCTGCCATAACTTAATCTAACCTAGTCTGTCCTGGCCCAGCCTAACCTAACAGTAACACACAACAGTACTACTGTATTGGTCTAATTTGATCTAACCTAGCCTAGTTTGTATTGCAAAAGATATCTTAATTATGAGAGGAAGCTGATAAGTTTGTTAGTAAATATGAGCAGTGGAGATTTGGGGGGCAGGTATTATAGTCCTTTCACCTTAACTTGGCTCAGACTTTCATCTTTTTACAGCTTGTTTCACGTAGCGCTGTGGAAGAATAAGACAATACTACAGCTCTACATCCTTTCTGTAGTGCTTCCTCATGACTAGCATAATACTTTAGTGTTAATATGTTGCTACAACTCAGGATTCACAATGGAGAGATGGTAGTTGTAGGTAGAGTTAGAGTAAAAGGAGTATAGTACATTACTGTATAGTACATTCTAAATTAAAATTACACTCTGCCACAACTAACACCCTTCCACACCTGCCCATACTTCCTAACAATACATCATTGTGGAAAAATTTAACCTCTTTCCTATGATAGCAGCGTACTGTAGTATTTTCTCATTGTTGATGTGGGCCCAGATGCATTTGGGTTTGAACCCTGTGAACTGCTGGCAGAAACTACCCTCCTCCTGCAGTCCACCATACTCCTTTCGGGGGATAGGGAGGAAGATGAAGGATTTTGTTTAATGAGGTGGTTGAGCCACCTGGTTTTTTCAGAACCAGCATCTGTAACTAATTTCCATTGCATATTAGAACTGTAGTTACATCCATCCATCCATGCATCATCCAGTCCTACATTGCCCCATGAGGAGAGTAGGAGCCTGGGGCTAGGCAGTTGGTCCCCACATTTAAGATGAGAGTGACCAGCCTCACTCATCCCTGAGTGGCATTACATGAGCAATCAACCCCAACCATCCCTTGGATATAAACCTTCACCGGCTCAATCCGATTAGAGCGCAATAAATACCCACTAAACCACCAGGCTCCAAAATTTGGTTATATGGTTACCACCCAGCATAGTACAATGGTTTCCTGGTGCACAGGAAACCATTTGGCTTGTCTCTCAGTGTAGAGTCACCCACAGGCAGAAGGAAGAGGAAAGAATGAAGGAAAGAAAGACAGAAGAGGGAGTGTAAAGTCATCCGTAGGCAGAAGAACATGGAAAGAATGAAGGAAAGTAAGACAGAAGAGAATGGAAGGAAAGAAAGATGGAGGAGAGGAAAGGGCAGACACCTGACAGCAGCACTACATCAAGTGAGTGGATGGTGAGCACCACCACCTACCACAATTGTAGTTACTGGTGTTTGAATTAGAGTGAGGGAGTGTGGGTAGGTGTGGAAAGGTGTGAGTTGGATAGATGAGATACCCTAAATGAATGTGTGTGTGAGAAAGCAAAGTATGAAGGTGGATGAAAATAAATGTGTGAGAAAGAGAGGTATTGGGGTTGATAAGGATAAATGGTTGTGTGAGAAAGCAAGATATGAAAATTAAAAATAAATGAGCATATGAGAAAGTTAGTTGTGGAAGTTAAGGATGAGTGACTATGTGAGAAAGCCAGATGTGAAGGTTGATAATGTTAAATGAATGTGTGAAAAAGCAAGATATTGAATGTGATGAGGCTTGGAAGTTTGGAAGAATTTTGATGTGGCAGTCATTGGATTGACTCTAGCTGATCAATACTCTAATGTAAAGCACATAATTGTGGATGTTTATGCTTATGTGGTGGAGTCAGGATTGAGGGTGGGGGAGGACTTGAAGGGTGAATGAATGAGATATGGTTTATTCAACCCCTTACGGGCAGGCAACTTATCTAGTATACATGCGTGTAGGATGGCATATTTTTGGAAAAATAAAGTATCAAAAAATAAGCCTATACATACATAAATACAGTAGATGAAAATGGGTGAAAAACGAAGGTAAGAGGTGTTACTTATACGATACAGCGTGACAGCTGGCTGTGTGAGGTGGAGCGGAGTAGCAGTTGTGGCAACTTGTTAGCAGATGCATGGTGGGGTGAGGGTAGTGGACTTCCCACTCACTCTTGTTTTCTTCACCATGAAGCACTAACTTTATCATTTATGCATTATTCACTGTTCTTTGACTCCATTTTGTATTTTGCACACTACACATTGTATATACTATAAATGTACAGTTTTTCTAATCTTATATATTTTCTATTTTACTTAAACTTATAACGCTAAAACATATGCGTTTATTTACACCTGTTCACTAATTGTTTGCTTAGTATTTCTTCAGTGTGTGATAGTCCAGCAGTAAATCACCTAGTTTAACAAATGAATTATGACAAAAATGGCCAAACATTATGAAACATTGCCCGCCTTCTCACATACGAACGTTACATAATGGTGCCAGCTTTTTGTGGGTTAATTGGGCATGCTGTTAGTAGTTCTCTCTCTCTTAGGTTTTTTTCTTGTACT
Source organism: Coenobita brevimanus (assembly GCF_032717465.1). Classification (NCBI taxonomy): domain Eukaryota; kingdom Metazoa; phylum Arthropoda; class Malacostraca; order Decapoda; family Coenobitidae; genus Coenobita; species Coenobita brevimanus. Next base: position 38,374,248 of record NC_136974.1, read on the forward strand.
TTGATCCCTACCTCCTCCATCCATGTGTAGGGAAAGAGGTTGGGATGATGATGGTAGCAGTGATGATGATAAAGTGAAAGGGGAGTGCATATCTGTTGTTACAGTTGGGTATTCAGAATGGAGAGATGGTAGTTTTAAACTAAGTTAAAAGTGGATATATAATACAGTGTAGGACTTATGTGTTGCAGCAGCGTGGGATGAGCCTGCAGCATTCCAAGTCCGGCAGCAACCTGCGTCACAACCATACCATCCCCCACCACGCTGACCCTCGCCCCCCTGCCTCCCCACCCAGGGTGCACTTCAGCGACGACAAGGAGAACGAACCACAGCTGAAGGTAGCTACAGTAATTTTTTTCATTATAAAATACACTTTATGCATATTAACTTGGCAGAGATGATCTTCACTCCCCCACCCACCACCACCTCCCTGCCTCCCATGGGTGAACTTCATCAACAGCAGAAGGTATGGCACAATTTTATCACTGCATGAGGACACTGAGGATTTCAGTTTGTACAGTATAACCCTCACAAGTCACAGAATACAGCGTGCAAGCAGTTCACTACTCCCACACTCCAGTGCAATCCCTCCACACCACAGCACACACTTGCTCACTTAATGTACCTCTCATCACAACAAAGACAATCCTTCAGTATAACTTCACTGAAAACCTCTGTCTGCAAGTGATTGAAGTGGCTGGTGTCCTGCAGTCCACATGTTTCATGTCTAGATGAGCCAGGGATTGCAGTAATGACAACACAAAAACAGTATACCCTAATAATCATCAAATAATAATTTGCAGTTTCAGCTGTTCATTAGAGTCACAACTTATCATCCATGACTTTACTGCAATAGAATGAGAATGAATGCTGCGGTATATTTTGCTACTGCTCTATTGTACTGGATGCATACCTGATATACACTGAACATGTTTGGGATGGCAAGTACATAGTTATTATCCATCTTAATTATACTGTGCACATTATTTATTACTATTCTCTTCCTTTTTTGCTGTACTTAATGGGTTTATGTATTTTGTAGCACCTGTTTATGGTGTTTTAAGAAAGGAAAAGTGCTTTGAAGCTGTTATAGTATTTTATCTGTTATGTATATTATTATGACTGTGGATATCTTTTGTAGTGTTATCAGCAGTTTGCAGAGTAAATAGTCATCACACTCAGACAGGAAGCATTCAGCTGCAAGCACAGACTCTGCCAAAAAAAACAGACTACACAGGTCATAATGGAGAGAAAAAAAAAAAAAAAGAAAAAAAGAAAAGAAAAGAAAAAAGAAAGAGAGTCCTGGGAACTCAGTATATAACTGAAACAGACAAAACTATGCAGCGTAACTACATTCTGATACTTGGTCATGTTTCCTTTAGCCTCAGTTACTATCTAGAGGCACCTAAGCATACTGTGTGCTAAATTTTGGAAGTACAGTATTCTGCATTCATCTCCTTGCCCCAAAAGTTATGAATCTCATGCATAAGGCGTGGCAGTGATGAGATGTTGCATGTTGTAAGCTTCTCCATCATTTCCTCCCATGCATTTTGGGGGGGATGCAAATCTAGAGAGTTACTTGGCCAATCCAGCACTTCAGTTTCATGATCTGAGAGGAATTCCAAAAACATTTTTGCCTTCGGACATGGAGTAATGTCTTGTATAAAATGTGTGCATCCATGAAAGTCATAAAATTGCATGTGGTTGTCCAGCAATTGCATATACTGTAAGCATTCATCATTGTGTTTTTATGAAGGAAGTAGAGGCCTCCCTTCATCACTTCCCTGCTAAAAGAACCCCACACTATTTTGCTATCACTATGTTATACAGACTTCTGTGTGTTGTGGATGACGTGAGTCTTGCCCACCCAATAGGAGAATGAAAACACACAAAGGTGCACTCATCAGAGAACATCGCCTCCCTCCAGTCTTCTGAGGTTCAGTTTTGTATTTACTGTACTTGCAAATGCATTTGTTTGGTCAGAAGTGGTTTCATGGCTGGGAAGCTTGATGACAGGTTCAGGTCCTCCTGCAGCCAGTGTTGGATGGTGTGGATAGAGACACCTTGTAGGAAATTGGGGTGACTAACTTTGAGATGTGCAACCATTATATCAGGAGTTTTAGGTACCTCAACTTATTCAATTATCTGTAATCATCATTGTCTTGCATTGTTCTAGACAAGGTTTTCTTGGTAGGGCAGCATTTGGTGGGAGGCACAGGTACATGACTCTCCTAACTGACTGCTCTGACTGTCTGGTTTGTGCCATTTCATTTATTTCTTTGGTAGAGATTTTCTCTTGCTTCCAGGCAAGAAAAAGGGCCTCTTCCTCATGAGTTAGATCAGTAGCATTCATATCTGATCATTAGAATGCACACATCATCAAATACAGGAGGAAGCAATATCTAAAAGTCCTGACTGGGAGTGAAATCTGTAATACTACCCCTTAGCTTAGCTAGTGGATGACATAGGTAGGGTTAAACACAGCATTTGCTTGAAGCAAACCTAGAGGGAAGTCAGATGTCACCAGACAGATATCAAGCTGATAGTATGGTGCACATTGCAGATGAATCAGGCTACTCCTGGCCATTGTATTTTGAGACAGTGGCCAGTTTTTCTTATGAAATCTGTATACAGAGTCTAAGTCCAAACTGAGGCTTTCACATAGTTACAAATCTTATTATACATTTTAAATTTCATTTTTCCAACAGTTTGCCAGCAGCTGTTGGGTATTACAGTAATTAGGTGGTTTTATCATTTGGGTTAGCTTCTAGTCATTAGGAAATGTCAGCTGTACCATGACCAACCGTAATAAGGGGATTCTTCAAAAGCAAGCATGACATTATTTTCATATATGCTCAATGCGTGTTCAAAGGAAATTAAGTTCTTGAGGAACATTCACAGATTCTGGTATTTATGCTTTTTTGTAGGACTAAGATTTGTCCTGTTGTCCACAGTCATGCCTGGTCAGTGCGCGTCCTCCCTCACTGGCAGTGGGTCCGCTCAACACGCCGGGGATCAAGCGGTCTAAGTCATTGGGCTCGGCTGACCTGCGCTCCTCTCAGTTGCTGGACACCCCTGCCACTGCCACACTGCCTGACCTGGGGCCTTTCTCACCCGACATTATGGCCTCTATCACTAAGGCAATGACTGGTGGGTATTGTAGTCAGTCTCTTATTCTTAGTTTCCACAACACAACAGAACATAAAATGTGAGGCTTTCTTGCAGACCTGAACAGATATATGAGCCTTAATTGCAGACCCAGTCAGTGATATACGCCTTTATTGCACACCGAAACAGTGATACAAGCCTTTTTTGCACAGTATGAGCCTGTATTGCAAACTCAAACATTGATAGAAATCTTTATGGCCCACCCAAACAATGATACAAGCCTTTATTGCAGACCCAAACACTGATTTGAGCCTTTTTTGTACACCCAAACATTGATACAAGCTGTTATTGGAGACCCAAGCAGTGATATGAGCTTTTCTTGCAGACCCAAACAATGTGAGTGGGCGGCAGCTGATGGAAGTGGTGCGACATGTGTTCACAAGGGTGGTGGAGGCCTCCCGTCATGCCGAGCCCGCCGCACGGCTATGCATCACCATCATACAGGTTTGTGAGGAAGGTTGATATACAGAATGGTAGTATGGCCAAGAACAGGCACTAAGTGTGAATGTGTATCCCTGTGAGATGGAGTCAGAATTTCAAGGGTTTGAAATAACAGTTAATGAGAGTAAGGCCCATTCAGATGGGCAGACATTGGTTAGCATCTCCTTCCATCAGATTTTTATGGTGAGTTTCCGGATCCTGCTTTACTCCATCCATGGGTTTGAAAAAAGTAAGGATGCTGCTGATAATAATATATTAATGATTATGATGATTTAATAATGATGGTGATGAGATAATAATGATGATGATGATGATGACTGCAGAAAGAGAACAACGAGACTTTCCTAGAGAGCCTGCTCAACACTTGCCAGGAGTACTTCCAAGAACGTGATCGTCTGCTACGCAACAACCCCCCCGCACCATACCCTGGATTTGTACCTGCACACCCTCGCTGGATTGCCTACATGACCTTCCTCAATGAGATGTATACACAGGTTAGTACATAGGATTTGTTGTTATTGTTGTTGTGACATCATTACATGGTTTAGCTGTTGCCACATCTGCAGATGAAGTTTGTGTTGAATATGAATAATGTCATAGTTGTATAAAGATGCAGATGTATCCCAAGTGATGGTGAATTCTTTGAATGAACTGGCACTTTAGAGAAGCAGAAGACCTGATTATTAGCTATTATTATTATTATTATTATTATTATCCATCCATCCATCCATCATCCAATCCTGCATTGCCCCAAGAGGAGCGTAGGAGCCCGTGGCTAGGCAGTTGGTCTTGACATTTAAGATGAGAGTGACCAGCCTCACTCATCCTTGAGTGACATTACATGAGCAGTCAACCCCAACCACCCCTTGGATATAAACCTTCACTTGCTCAATCCGACTGGAGTGTAATAATTACCCAATAAACCACCAGGTGCCAAAATTTGGTTATATGGTTACCACCCAGCATAGTAAATGGTTTCCTGGTGTACAGGAAACCATTTGGCTTGTCACTCAGTGTAGAGTCACCCACAGGCAGAAGGAAAAGGAAAGAATGAAGGAAAGAAAAACAGAAGAGGGAGTGTAAAGTCAACTGTAGGCAGAAGGACAAGGAAAGAATGAAGGATAGAAAGACAGAAGAGGATGGATGGAAAGAAGGATGGAAGAGAGGAAAGGGCAGACACCCAAGAGCAGCACTACATCAAGTGAGTGGATGGTGAGCGCTCCCACCTATTATTATTACAGTATTATTACCCTGGACATAAACTTGAAAGCCTGTTCCCTGAGGCCCAGCAGTCTCCCACAAGCCACGGTCCTTAAAATGTCACCACTTGGGCATTAATGCTCCCTGTTTGTGGTCAGTATATGCTGGGGCATTTCCCAAGTTTAATAAAATCATCTGGTAGCACCAGGAATAGACTGAAAAGGATGTTACTGAAATTCAAAGACTTAACCCACCTGATGTAAACCTATCATCCTTCTCAGCTCAAGATTGGCATAGCCAGCTAATGGCAAAGTGGATACACGCTGATGTGAAAGGGAAATGCAAAATCCCTTTGCCTCTTTTTTTTCCCTATGAAAGTATAGAGTTATGAGAGGGCATTGATCATAAATATGTTTGAGAATCCTACCCATATGTTATATTAGGTTATATTATACAAAACCCTTGCACACTGGGTAGCACGTCGACATGACACTAAGAAAATGTCTGTAGCTATCGGTGGCATGTATATGTGTTCTGGACTTTTTATATTTGCACCCCAGTACTGGCGACCCAATAGTGGTTCAGTATCAGGAGGTGGCAAGACCAAGGAGTTGCCGTCACGGGAGGACTATTTTATTGTCAATTATTTTCGTCACATATCAGAAGTATGCCATGATTAAGTGATTTTAGGCAGGGGAATCTGGGGGACACTTAACCCAGACAAAAACTCCAGGTTATATGGTTACCATCCAGTGTGGTAAATGGTTTCCTGGGTACAGGAAACCATTTGGCTTGTCACTCAATGTAGAAACCATAAGGCATTCCTGCTTTGAGTGTGTGGATGGTGGGTTCCCCCATCTGCTATGAAGGCTATATCAGATACATCTGTGTGATGCTGCAGTATGTGGTGAATGTTTTTGGCGTATCAAAGGAACCAGGATTCCGGGGGCTTGAATGGTGAGTGAATGGAAGCGTGGCCTGTTGGATTGGGCAAATTTGGGCTGTCTGGATGTTGCTACTCCTTACCCTGCCCTAGGGTGGAAAAGGAGGTCCGGATGATGAATGTGATTGCCAGAAGTATGTCGAGGCATGTGGTACGAGATGTATCGTTGCAGCAGCAGCTTACTTGGATCTGATAGAAGCGATGTCTGATGACTCAGATTATGTTGTCAGATGAAAACGAGTGAAAATGAAAGTCGTATTATTAAAAAAAAAAAAAATTGTTTTGAGTTTATCATTATACAGAATGACATATCTCTGCGAGTGGAGGAACTCCAACACCACAGGTTTTGACAGCTCACCACTCAGGTAATTAATTTTTTTTTTTAAATTATTATTAGACATCATTTGACACAGGAAATTATGGTCAGTTTTTTGGTGTGGAGTATTTTATCAAAACAGTTATCTATATATACAGTATCCCTGTGGGACATCCAGCCCCCCAAAAAAAACACCCAAAGAGGAAGGGTTGAAAACCAAAGACCATGCTAGTGTGTATAGGTCCTCTCCCTATATGGCAGTTCAGCATGTGTCACAATGGTTAGTCACTACCCTTTTCAGACCCTGTCCCAGGTGCTGGAGAGGGATGCCTTCATGTGGTTGCACCAATATAACCATGTGGCTTCACTGCCTGGTTATAAAACATTCCTAACCTCCCTCTCCATCCCTCAACAGGAGGCTGATAGACTGCAGGATGAGGGCAACTTCAGCCTGCAGTCCAGTGAGTTCACATTACAGATGAACTTGGGGCTACAACTACCACAAACTTATCCAAATTTAAACTTTTTGCCCTCAGCTCAAGCGTCGGCACGTCCAGCTGATGACCAAACGAATGCGCAACAGTGAGACTCCCCCTGGCCTGCTGCTGCTGACACTTCTGGCTCAGTGCTGCCAAGTCTGCCTCAGGGAGAACTCTGTCAACAGTCTAGCTGAGGTCAGTCAGCGATGTCTCTTATAGGACATATGCTCTAACTGGGATGCTGAAGAGGGATGCCTTCATGTGGTGGCAATTATATAACTAGGTGGCTCCACTTCCTGGTTATAAAAGTGTTTCTCACTCCCATCCCTCTCCTTGAAGGAGGATGGTAAATTGTGGAGAAAGGGCAACTTCAATCTGCATTCCACAGGGTTAATATTCTGTTAATCCTAGAATTACAACTACTGCTAAAAAGGGTCGCCTTCATGTGGTGACACTGATATAACTTGGCAGCTCAATTGCCTGGTTATGCAATCATTCCTCCCTCCTTCCCTATCATCCAACAGGAGGAGGATGGATTGCAAGATGAGGGTAACTTCATCATGCAATACACCAGGTTCACAGTCAGATGAGCTTGGGATTGCATTATCACTCCCTGTAAAAAGGCAGCACTACGCCAAGCACATACAATATGAGAGCACGTTATACAGACCTCTCAATACAGTATTTTTTTAAAGTCATATGTTCCTTCACAGACTGAGTACCTGTCCTCCATGCTGACTGGTGTGGGTAAGGACATAGGTGGAACTGCCCCACTGAATGTCCCAGGTCATTAACACCACCAGCAATGCAGTCTTACACCTTATCCTGCTTCTCCATAACCCTTTTCATGCTTAATAGAGCTTGCTTTTTACATCATTGACCACAAGATGTAATATGAGGTCTGCATCATCATCATCCAGGTCACCACAGTTACCTCCCCAAGGTGTTACCCTAGGTACTCATCTTACTTAGCAACCCACAAAGGGTGGATGGACACCTGAGTCAAGTGACCCCAGCAGCCCGCAGCAGGATTTGAGACCTGGTGCTAATGGGCTGGCAGCTTCACATTCAGCAATGCTAACCACTCAGCCACCATGGTAACCTGGATGATGCAGTGGCCTTGTATCCCAGGTCATGGGTAAATAAGCTGCCACAGGCTCAAAGGCCTATGTTACGAAGATGAGCACCGCGGCTGAGTGCCTTATGGCATATACTCCCACCTTTACCTTTTTTACTTTTAATATGAGGTCTGTTCAAAACGTAGCCGACTTTAGGTTCTAAAAAAATTAAAAAGCTAAACTGTTGAGTTAGGACACTAATCCCCCTCAAAGTTGGCCCCTTCTTACTTGACACACGTAGCCTAGCATTCTTTCCATTGCCTGAAACATTTTTCAAGGATGATTTTTGGTATCTCCTGCATGTGCTTTGTCGCATTCATCATGATCTCTCAGATGAATGTTGCTCAAGACATGTTGGAGTGTGCAAATTGCGATCCAGTCTTTTTGAAGACTGTTTTCAGTGGAGATGAGACTTGGGTGTACGGATACGACCCAGAAACCAAACATAGTCATCCCAGTGGAGGCATGCAGAGTCACCTCGGCCAAATAATGCACGACAGGTTTGCAGTAAGGTGAAATGCATTGGCATGTTGACTTTTTTTTTTTTTTTTTTTTTCCTCACAAATATGCACCAGAAGTTCAGACTGTCAACAGACATTACTATCTCGACATTATCTGTTGTCTTCATGATGCAGTTCGATGGAAGAAACCAGACTTTTGGAAAGGGGCAGGTTGGAAGCTGCACCATGATAATGCCCCTGCCCATTTTTTTCAACAGATTCAGGAATTTTTGGCCAAGCACATCCCACAGACCTGACAGGCTCTCTACTCACCAGACATGGCTTCGTTCAACTTTTGATTATTCCCCAAGCTCAAAACTCTGCTGTAGGGTTCCTGATTTGAGACGAGAGAAGAGATCATGATGAATATAACAAAGCACTTGTGGGAGATACTGAAAACTGATTATGAAAAATGTTTTAGGCAGTGGAAAGAACTCTGGGCTACGTGTGTTAAGTCAGAAGGGGCCTACTTTGAGAGGGATTAGTGTCCTAGCTCAACAGATTAGCTATTTATATTTTTAGATCCCAATGTCAGATACTTTCTGAACAGACCTCATATATGGACCATCTTCTATTGTTCTTCTAAGCCACATGTTTTTCCGCAGACTGAGTGCTTGTTCTTTGTATTGACTGGTGTGGGTAAGGACATTGAGGTGGAACTGCCACACCAGATGTCCCGAGTCATGAGCACCGCCCGGGACGCCTTCCTCACCACTGTGCGTGTTCCGGCCGTCCGCAAGACTCTCCTGCAGTTGATCGAGATGCACGCAGCACGGTGGCAACTTCCGGCACCTGCAGTCATGTATTATTACCCTGGATCAGGCAGCAAATAGTAGTTGTAATTGAGTATTCAAATATATACTGGCAATTGCAGTAGTATGAGGTACCATTGTGTTTGGTATACTCCTTTCAGTGGCCTAAAGTTGCCATCTCTCCATCTGCTAATTACTCCTGGTGCATGCAGTCATGTACTGTTACCCTGGGTCATGTAGCAAATAGCAGTATTAATTCAATACTCAACTACATACTTGCATATGCAATTGTGAAAGGTCCTGTTGTGTTTGGTATACAGTATTCTTTTCACATTAACTTGGCATAAAATTGCTTTCTGTCCATTTCAATGCTAAGCTGCAGCAAGAAATTACAGAGTACTATTACTCTGGGTCAGGTAGCAGATAGCACCTTTAAACTCTTTTCTTGGCCGAAAATTAACATCCCTTCATCTTGAATGCTAAATTTTAAAAAGGTTAACCCAAGAACATAGTGTCAGGTATAGTCTTATTACTTTGACCTGGCCATAAATAGCAATCTCTCCATCTCCAGTCTGAGCTGTAACAAGAGATTTACACAAGAATGCAATGCAAGACTTAAAGCTACATGAAATAAAAGATCAAAATATGGGCCAGGTTAAGTTGAAAGACCTGTAGAGACACCTGCAGTTGCATAAGGTACGGTAATATTGTGCCTGGTTGAATGATCCAGATGTGATCCATTACAGGTAGTATTCTACTTCAGGGTTAAGTCTGTCAAGACACTGTAATATGATTTTTGTGTAAAATGGAACTAAGCAGGTGTCAGGTCATTGTTATGTTTGTTGCAACTCACCAGGGTAGTTATGGCTCTGTCAGTAGTGTTTTAGAGTCAACTGATATAGTTCATCACATATCAGAGTTTCTGTAGTGATCTTTTTTTTTTTTTTTTTTTTTTTTTTTAATGCAGTTCTCTATCAGATGTACACAGTGAAAGATGGCTCTGTGTACTTTATGAAATTTATGCCACTGATTTCTACTCCTGTTCTTTTGATAAATTATACTCATTGCATAACTGTGACATGGTTGTAATATTCCGATGTGCTCTTGGTAGAAAACTGATTGACTAGATCAAATAGTGGTTCACTCAGATTGTAGTTCATGATGAAAGAAGCTTATATTCAGGTTGGCTTCAGAGCTTTTGTATCACCTCTTCCTTTGTTGTATTCTTGCATTTTGTACCTTTGTAATCCATTTGTATGTTAAAGATGCAAACTATGTTAGCATTGAAAATACACAGATAACGTGCAAGAGATAAAATGTTACCGTGATATAGGGTAAATAAAACACAAAGCTTAAAGAATAATGTGCAGGAGAGTAGAATATTATGATGAAATTAGTTAATATATCACAGAACTTAAATAATCCTCTTTTTCTGGCATATGATCTTGTTGATGGTATGCATTACTGTACATGATTTAGTAAGCAGCATTGTTCTGATTCACTACAACTTGTGAATTGATGGCCATATTGTTATTTTGATGTTTTGAATGCTAGTGAGCTATTAAGAAGAACAAGTGCTTCTGAGAGACAGAAGATCGACCATTATTATTATTATTCTGTATATTTCAAAGGAAGAGGCGCTACAAAGCCTCCTTAACTGATGAGAATTCGAGGCAGAGTCTGTGAGGTTGCTTCACCATTTAGTGCCAAGCATTGCCTGTTGAGAGTGCCTAGGAAGGTCTCTGTACATAATATACTCTTTGTACTTTAACTTGGCCCAAAATTGTCATCTCTCCAACTTAAGTGCTATGTTGTACCAATAGTTTAACAATAGAATGTGGTGCTAGTCATGAAGACGTGCTTTGAAATGAATGTAAAGATGTAGTATTGTCTTATTCTGTCATTAAGCTGTAGCACTAGATTAACGCTAGTATGTGATGTTAGTCATGAGAAATGCTATGGAAAGGATTGCCACTACAGTTTGGTGTTGGTGATGAAGTGCTATGAAAAGCTTGCAGGATCATAGTACTGTCTTATTCTGACATTAAACTATGTAAAATAAGCTGTTAAAGGACAAAATCCTGGGCCATGTTAAGGTGAAAGAACCATTGTTGTGTGTTGGTGCGTACAGTGTGGGTTATATTTTTAAATATTCGGGCTGTGGCCATTTTTCCTCAGCTGCCTTGTCATGTGGGAGGTTATGTAACTCAGCCCGGCCCTTCTTTTTCATCGATCGACCGAATTTAAACGATTCTCGATACCACGAGCTGCCCACCACCGGGCTAGTGTCAAGCAGGAGGCTTTAAGGGGCAAAGAAAAAACATATCAACCCTGTGTCATAACACTGTGATTTGTTCTTATTGTTTTTGCAAGAGGCACAAAAGATGTGGAAAGATTCAAAATGTTCCTGTCCTTTTCCATGCTGTAGAAGCAAGTCCCAGTTTGATTTGTTTACTGCAGGAGCAAGATGACATGGAAAGATTCCAAACTCTCTTGTCCTTGTCCATTCTGTAAAATCAAGTCTCCGTTTGATTTGTTTTTGCAGGAAGAATTTGTCAAAGAAAAATTCTGAACTCTACTTTCCTTGATCTTACTACAAGAGCATGTCCCAGTTTGATTTGTTTTCACAGGAAGAAGAACGGGAGACAGAAAAATTCTGAACTCTCCTGTCCTTGTCTGTACTGCAGAAACAAGTCCCAGTTATGACAGAGACTGATCATAATTTAATTTTTGAGCCCAATCCCCAGCCATGTTTTCCTGCAGTTTTGGAAATCAGCTTCCTGGCCAATCAGTCATGTGATAGATTCTTGGAGACAGCTGCTTCAAGTCTCTGTGTCAATTCTTATTACTGGTATTAAGTTTGTTGCGAGGTCTGGCTACCTCGTGTGTGTTTATGTGTGTATGAGCTTATGTGTATGTTTGTGGTCATGCATGCAAGTGTGCATGAATGTGTGTGTGTGTGTGTGTGTGCAAAGGAAGAAAACAGAGGCAGGTCTAAGGTGCACCTAAAACCAGAAATGTCAGTCTTACTCCCTTAATGTATCTGTTCAGACTTGTGAAAGATACCCACTACCTTCAGCCTTTCTCATTTGAGTAGATGATATTTTGGTCATAAGGCATAGCATCTTCCTATATATCACACCTTGATATTTTCTTGCATGTCATTTATGCTGTGTTGACATCGACATGCAGTAAAAACATACATGAGGAGGTGTAATGTGCATAATAAATTGCTATAGAAGAGGTGTTATGGCATCTCTGAGGCTACTTAGAATGCAACCCTTATCCATTCATTGTTCACTTCACTCTGAGGATATATAATACAGTAAACTGTATATATATATATATATATATATATATATATATATATTCTATCCATCATTCAATCCTACATCGCCCGATAAGGAGCGTAGGAGACCGGGGCTAGGCAGTTGGTCTTGTCATTTAAGATGAGAGTGACCAGCCTCACTCATCCCTGAGTGGCATTATGTGAGCAATCAACCCCAACCACCCCTTGGATATAAACCTTCACCGCTCAATCTGACTGGAGCACAATAATTACCCACTAAATCACTAGGTGCCAAAATTTGGCTATATGGTTACCACCCAGCATAGGAAATGGTTTCCTGGTGTACAGGAAACCATATGGCCTGTCACTCAGTGTAGAGTCACCCACAGGCAGAAGGAAATGGAAAGAATGAAGGAAAGAAAGACAGAAGAGGGAGTGTAAAGTCACCCGTAGGCAGAAGGACAAGGAAAGAATGAAGGAAAGATAGAAGAGGATGGATGGAAAGAAAGATGGAAGAGAGGAAAGGGCAGACACCCAAGAGCAGCACTACATTGAGTGAGTGGATGGTGAGTGCCCCCACCTTCCACAATATATACATAAAACCAACTTATGGTGCCTGGTGGTTTAGTGGGTAATTAAGGCACTCCAATCGGAATAAGCCTGTGTAGGTTTATATCCAAGGGATGGATGGGGTTTATTGCTCACACAATGCCACTTAGGGATAAGTGAGGCTGGTCACTCTCATCTTAAATGTCAGAACCAACTTGCCTAGCCCCAGGCTTCTACGCATCTCATGGGGCAACACAGGACTAGATGATGGATGATGGATATATATATATATATATATATATATTTCTGTTTATTTTTGCTGCAGCCATATTATTTTGTTTAGGGGAGGCTATTCAAATTGGAGGGGTAGGCTATAGCCTTGAGCCCCTCGCCACGAGAGATTATTCAAGCTTCAGCTCATTAGCTTTATCTCCATATCCATATGGGACGTGGGCCATAGTAACAGTAAAAGCAACCACCAGCAGTCCCCTAAAAGGTTAACAAAATCATCTCATGGTAGAATGTGAAAATCTGTATATCTCCCTGTTGCCAGATGCCACAATCCTGTAAGGGGCGACCACAAACAAATTGCCCCCATGTCGCCCTGTACACCGCCATTTCACTGCCCTGCTCCCAGCTCACACCCCCCTCACTCATATACATCACCAACTTGAAGGTGGCTTATACTCTGGGTCTTTTTTTTTTTTTTTTTTTGCCTAGTGTTAAATCTTCTTACACAACTTTAATATCTTTTTTTCCAACAGTTTCCAGCAACTGCTGGGAAGTAATTAGCTGGTTTTGGCTCTTGGTTTAGCTTCCAGTCCACAGAAAACATCAGTAGTACCATGGCCAGCCTCAGTATGGGGATGCCTTAAGAGGAAACATGGTTTCACTTTATGTATGTAATGTATGTTGTATGTGAATGCTAATCTAGTGTAAGGTACTCATTTGTTCTGTATGTTGTGCAGAACTGGTGAATAATGAAGCCAGACTGTAATGATGTGCCTTATACAATACAGTATATCCTCTCTGTGGACAGTATTCTAAGTGAAGGATATTTCATAACACATTTTCCTTTGCAGGGCCGGATTACCAGGTATAGGCAAAATGGGCAACTGCCTACCAGGCCACGGCCTGTCACAGGCCATCGAGACTTCAAGAGCAGAGTAAATATACTCTTTGGGTATCCAAATAAGGACCATCTCCCATCAGGCCATCAAAAAAGGCCATTATAGGTCATGCCTAAATTTCACTGGCAATAATGGAAGAGAGAGAGCTGTATGTTGCAGGCCAACTGTCTACGTTGCCTACCAGGCCACAGCGGGGTTAATTCTGCTCTGTTCCTTTGTGATTCATTCTGCACGTTACACCTCGGTAGCCTCTTATATGTTAATACAAATTGTGTTGATAATAAAATGATATAAGTAGCATACAAGAGAATGTTAGTGTAATATGCAAAATGAATCACCAGATAAGAGGTACTATGAATCCTTCTCTGGCACCAGGAATATAACCTACAACTGAATAATTTCCTCCAATATACAGTACCAGTTGTTTGAAAAAAATCGATATTTTGTCCTAGACTTATAACAAGGTTTGTGTGTATTGAGAGTTATATTATGGAGAGGATATACTGGTACTATAGTCCGTTTCAAGTTAGAATTATCCTTGGGGAATGACTCGTATCCTTCCACATTCGCCCATACTCCACCACTCTACCTGTCACCTGGAACTCTAGCTTGTTCAAAATTGGAATTTTAGTTACAGGTGATAGAGTGAGAAAGTATGGGCAGGTGTGGAAGGGTCTGAGTCTTGGCCAAGTGTAAATTCTGCTTTGGAATGAAATATTCAGTAAACTCTCAGTTATCCGGCGTAATTCAGCCAAGTCCTACGCCAAATAATGTGAAACGCCAGATATTGCATAGTTCCCCCCATTGGCTTCATATTCGGTGTCGAGCTGGATATTGCATTATTATCAGTCTCTACCTTCTATACTATAAACTATCACATGAGTCAAAGATGAAAACTAATTATGAAATACAATAAAGTAATGATACAGTACAGTAATACAGCGCCAGTTGACTACTGTTTACTCTCTGGTTGATATGTCTCGATGCCGGATATTGCATAGAACTGCCAATTACACCCTGTTTTGGTGCTGAATATTGCATGATTTTGCTTTCATAAAGCCAAGCCAGCAGTGCTGGATATTGCAGTGGGCTGGGTATTGCGAGAGCAGATAGTTGAGAGTTTACTGTACTGTATGTTTATGTATTGTGATGGTGCCTTTCACGTCATGGTTGTGTCAGGACGTGGCTAGGAAGTGTAACCAGCTCATGTATATATATAGTCAGTACTGTGCTGAGTATGGTATCTCAGAGTTCAGTGTAAAGCAGTGAGTCTGCTATTTTGATGGGACACAATAGAGACCCAGCATAACTCGCAGAGACCCACTACATGAAGGCATCCCTCTCCAGAAAGTGTTATATGGAAGTTTAAGGAGTTATCTACGGGGTTCCTAGTGTACAGTAATATGCGTAAGGTTTCAGTTCATTCCCCAGTCTAGCATAATTCCATTGGCTGTAGTCCATTCACACTTGCCCACACTCCATCACACTGCCTCCATCACCTGTAACTGGAATTCTGTTTTGGATTGGAATGTGGTTACATGTTATGGGGTTAGATTGAGGGAGTTTGGGCAGGTGTGGAAAGGTGTGAATCATGGTCAAGTGTTTATTCTAATTTGGAATGGGCTGAACCTTCCTTAATTAAGTCTTGTACATGGCCTCATTAATCGGGTGCTGGGTCTCTAGAAATGTTGCATCTTCTTGAATATTTTTTACAGCAGTTGATATGTGGGAATAATAAATTTGTAGAGCACTAGGTTATAGATATATTTATATATATACATATTCTTATAAACATACAGTACAGGTATATGTATATGTATTTATATAAACCAAAGAACTGAAAAAGAATACTTTTCAGCAGTTGTATGTTCAGCTGATTTATATATACATATATGCAACAGAAATGCTTTAATATAATCTAGTCTGTTCCAGTGACTGCACTCACATGTTGCTCTTAAGAAAACACTATTGTATATATTTATTATGACATTTTAATAACTGGTTGTTGAATGTTTTGATAGGGAGACAAAGTGGTGTGGGTCATTAACAGCGAGTCACAGCTCTGGTCCTTATGTGCACACTGCAACCCCCCCCCCCACACAGAGTGCACGGTGTCTGGAGTGAGTGTATTCGTGTGTGTGTTTGTGTGAAGTTACTGTGTGCACTATGAGGTCCAGAATATGTGGTTTATCGCAACACATAAGGTTCTTCCAATGATCAGAGTTGGAAATGTGTGTTTAATATAAGTATCAACAGAAATATTTTGCAGATATGACTTGCTATCTGTCTTTCCTTTGTGCTATAAAAACAAACTGTGTTCCTGTACCTAGTCTTTTAATCTTAATCCTTTGCATAATATAGCATGTTTTGTAACATGTAGATGCTGCTAGGGGTGTAGGTCATCTCCTACTCTTCAGTGTTCTGGACCAAAAGTAGCCTAGCCTTGGGCCCCTACACTCAGAAGTGGGAGAAATGGGATTCAGCTGTTAGGTTTACTGATAGTTTCTGGTGCGGGATGCCTTTGTGTGGTGCCTGGATGCACAAATGTCTGTCAGTACTCTCCCTCTACCCACTGGCAAAGGTTCCCGAGGGGAACCGATGTGATTGGAGGATGTAAGCCTTAGCCAAGGAGGAGGTTGAGAGGGTTGGATGACTCCCCCACCCGCCTAAAGGTTCACTTTCTCATGGTCCGTTTTTTTAACATAAATACAAAAAGAGTCACTCTCTGTTCAGAAGTTTTGTGCTGCTTCTTAACATTGCTTATGCATACACTCAGACGCCCATAGCAAGCCTACAGCAGACCTTTGACCAGTTGACTGCTATGCGAGTCCAGAGTCAGCTGAAAAGATCTCCCCCTTCAAAAGGTCCGACTACAGGCCAGTGGTGGAACTGCCTAGTCATACAAATGTCTGGCAATCCTCTCCCAGGTCCCCTAGTAAATATCTTTAACACCTTTCAGCTCAGCTGATGGCCATGTGCAGTCAGATTGGAAGGTCAGATTGATTGGGAATCAAGGAAGTTCATTCCCACCTCAAAACCAAGGTTAGTAGTATTAGTAGCAGTAGCAGTAGTTGCAGTAGTAGAAGCAATAGCAGAGTATGGTAGTAGTAGTAGTTGTAGCAGTAACAGTAGTTTGTAGCAGCCGTAGTAGCTTGTATGTAAAAAAGATGAGAAGGGAAGTGGGGAACGGAGGATGAGATAGATGGATGGGGAGAAAGGTATATGACTAAGGATAAGTTGCTGATAAGGCAGCATGATGACAGAGGACTGCGTGACACAGAAGCCCAGATTTTTAAAGGAAGACACGTGTAAGATGAATTGACGATGACTGTCCTCTCCTCCAAGGAGAACCGAGAAGGAAGGGTCCGTGACCCCAAGGCCAAAGCGATTCCACACTGCAGTGCATATGGTATAGAGTGGAAGTAGTGCCCCAGCAGCAAAAAGAGGGTGTGTAGCAGACCTCAAGTTTTACCAAAGTGGGAACCTGTGTCCTGAGCCCTCCACCATTGACTATGAATCAGAAGCCAAGTGAAATTAACAACCTGAAAATTAGGGCACTGTTTTGTACACAGAATTGTATGAGTAGATATTTGAGTAAAACTAGTTTTGGACTGTTGAGCTTACTCTGATGGCTTGATTGATGAAATATTTACAATACAGGTATTGTTGTAAAGGTATACGCAGTGCTTACAGTATACAACAAAAGAAGGTGGTGGGTCTTGCCACACAATTTCTTCAGCAAATATGGTCATATACAATCAGTGGTTATAAATTCGTGGATGTAGCCACACATAGCAGTATCTCAAATATTAACTATAGTACATGCTAGAAAATGTAGAGGAATGTATAAGATATATTACATACAGGAGAAGCAACATCTGAGTAGAATAGAAGCATAACATAGTAGCACTAGCCCCAGCCTAAGGTGACATCGCACCGCCTTATAAGTGGGTAATATGATATGGGGTTGGTGAGCCATGGCCAAATTGCCCACCAACACAACCTCTCTCTCTCTCATCTTCTCTACTTCCAGCTTCTTAATTCCTGAAGAAGAATTTATGTTCACAAGGCAGCTCTCTCTCTCTCTCCCTCTCTCATCTCACTGCTTCCAACTTCTTCCTGAAGAGGAATTTAAGTTTCTCTCTTCTTCGCTACTTCCAACTTTTTCCTGAAGAGGAATTTAAGTTCGCAAGACAGCTCTCTCTCTCTCGAATCAATTTTTCTTCCATATACAACCGTCGCAAAGGCACTTTTAAGTACTAAGTAAATAAGGAGTGTGAGTGGTGCATGGTTGTTCAGCTCGTAGCTCTGTCTGTCATCGAATCTGCGTCCAGACTTGGAGGCTGTGTGGTGCAAAGTAAGACTGTGTGGTGCACAATAAGTGCACTACAGTACTCCATGTAGCGCACTTATTGTGCACCACACTTAGAGTTTCTTGGAATTTTTCCTGGGTTCAATCTTGGGAATTTTGAAATTAGTGAGTGGCAACACTGGCAAGGCCCTTGCTAACCCCGGCCCCCCCCGGGCTCATGGGGTGAATGAATTTCTTTATATATGGTAAAATCATGAGTTAACCTTATTAATGTAAGTGTAAAAAAAAAAAGACTAATTAATACGTATTCTACTTGTTAAATATTTTCCATCGCCGAAATTTTGCATACCCGAAATTTTGTAAACAAACAAGATGGAACACGACTTAAACGGTTGTCCGAGTGCCGTAGTTTTAAATTAGGGTATAATCAGTTAGCTTTCGTCAGTCAGGATGAATGAAGTTGCAAATAAAGAGAATGTGCTGACGTTTGCAGAAGCGAAGAATTCAGAAATGGTGGCGGACGCTCAAAAGGTGTGGTGATTGGGTAAATGGATCATTTTCAACTTTATAACCCCCATTGATAACTTTTTTTCTGTCTTAGCTTTGTAGAATTCCGTCTGTTATGGACCCAGTTGAGATGAATCCTCACTGTGGCCAGGCAGCTCGGTTCCTTTTTCTGACCGCACCAGGCTGTTGGAGTTTTAGCTGGGGTATCCTGGTGTACCGTAGGTGGCTGGTCTGGGATCTTAACCAACCATGCATCCCCAGTCGTTTCTCAAAGGTATCCGTTGCTAATCCATTGATATTCCGGAGCTTTACTGGTATGCAGTCTTAGGTAGTCTTTAAGGTGACATAAGACAACCTTATTTTGCAGGTTTCTTCAGTTTGCACTTCATGGGATTCTTTGAATAATTTCCAAGTGTTTTCAAGTTTTGATGTTTTTACCATAGATGTTGACAACCATCATCCACTCACTTGATGTTGTGCTGCCAACTTCTTCCTTCACCTTTATTATTCAATTTCTGTGTCTGCCCTCCCCTCTTCCTATTTCTCACCATCATCCCCCCACTTGATGTATTGCTGCCAACTTCTTCCATCATCTTTATCATTCTTTTTGCGTCTGTCCACCTCTCCTATTTTTCACCATCATCCACTCACTCGATGTGGTGCTGCCTACTTCTTCACTTTAATAATTCTTTTTCTATGTCTGTCCTCCTCCCTTCCTATTTATCACCATCATCCACTCACTTGATGTAGTGCTGCCCACTTCTCCCATCACCTTTATCATTGTTTTTCTGTCACTTCTCCTCTCTTCCTGTTTCTTACCATCACCCACTCACATGATGTAGTGCTGCCTGTATCTTCCAACATCTAAATCATGCCTTTTCTGTGTCTGCCCTCCTCTCTTCCTATTTCCCCCATCTTTCCTGTCACTTTACAATGAGTAACATGCCTAATCATTTCTTGTCATTTACAGTGCTGGGTGGTAGCCGTATAACTAACCCATATGTGTGCCTTATATGTCAGCAAGTGGGTTGGAAGAGGATTAGTGCCCCTTCCCATAAGACAGCTAACTCAAAGATAAATGGCCACCCTTTAGGGGATTATAGCATCTGGCTGTAGATAGGTAGACATAATTTGTTTAAGACTGTCCACCTGTATCTTTACATATATTTTAACTCACCTGCCTGTTCAGAATGGTGTATAAACAGCTGTTTGGGGATATTTAATGCAATAAGGCATTTTAATTATGCCAAAAACAAAAACGATAAAGCGGGATAATGCAGAACTGTTAAAAAAACTAGACTATGGTGTTCTGGTGTGGAAGTTGTGTGACACATTACAGTAGTTAGTGGTTTGTTAACTCTTTATGATATAAAGAAGGAGATGAAAAAATACTGAAATTCTTTGCAGACAGTAATTGGAAGAAGCAGATGAACATTAGAAAAACTATGGTATGGAATATATTAAGAGTACTGAACATGATCGAGTGATGATGGAATGGTTTTGACAGCGTCAGAGTGATGGAGGGGACTTTCCAGGTAGCATGATAATGAACCAGGCTCTGATGTTCCATAAAGAACTTAAATTAGAACATGATAGTGAGTACAGCAGGATATGGCCCAGAAGTGAATTGTTGAATTGTTTTATGTGACCTCTCTCGGTCTCTGTTATTATAGGCTATATGACCTCTGTTGGTCCTTGTTATTATGTGGCCTCCATTGGTTTCTGTTATTTGTGACCTCTTTTGGTCCCTGTTGTTGTTTGTGACCTCTGTTGGTCCCTGTTATTATACGGGTATGTGACTTCCATTAGTCCCTGTTATTTTATGTGACATCCTTTGGTCCCTGTTAATATATGTGACCTTTGTTGGTCCCTGTTATTATATGTGACCTTCATTGGTCCCTGTTATTATATG
Organism: Coenobita brevimanus; assembly: GCF_032717465.1. Lineage (NCBI taxonomy): Eukaryota > Metazoa > Arthropoda > Malacostraca > Decapoda > Coenobitidae > Coenobita > Coenobita brevimanus. The sequence continues at coordinate 38,394,861 of NC_136974.1, forward strand.
TGACTTCCGTTGGTCCCTGTTACTATATGTGGCCTCCGTTGATCGTTGTTATTATATGTGACTTCTGTTGGTCCCTGGTATTATATGTGACCTCAGTTAGTTTGGCAAAACAGTTAATCTGGCAGGGGTCTAGAGCCAAGGGTGCCAGAAAGTCAGTGTTGTGTTTCTGGGTAGAGTGATAGAAAAGAGAGGAAAATGTGCAAAAGAAGTTGAAAAATAGAGTGAGTCAAGGAAGAAAAGTAGCTGGTGCAATGAAGGCCTTGGTAAGATAGAGAGACTTGAGTGTTGCAGCTGCACGAGGCTTACATGAAGGTGTGTTAATGCCAACTTTAACATATGGATGTGAGACTATGGTGTGGCATGAAAATGAAAAGTCAAGAGTAAGAGTAATGGAGATGGTACTGCTGAGGAATGTATGTGGAGTACAGAGGGTGGATAGGATCCGAAATAATGTGATTCGTGAAAGATTTGGAGTGAGGAAGTCGGTGGACACCAGAATCGAAGAGAATGTACTGAGACAGTATGGTCATGTGGAAAGAATGGATAACAATAGAGTGGTGAAAAAGGTATATCTGAGTGAATTTGAAGGAGGGAGGAGGTGAAGTAGGCCAAGGAGAAGGTGGAGGGAATATGGTGGATGAGTGTGTGAGAAAGAGAGGTTTGGAAGTCGGTGAGGCTAGGGAACTGACAAGAGATTGAGCTGGCTGAATGAATGTTGTGAGGAGAGGTGGATGATCTGGGATTTGGCACCCCTTTTTGATGTGGCAGCGTCCGGATTGACTCTATTGGATACGTTTATGTGAAGCTACAGAACGTGGTGAATGTTTTTGGCATATCCGATAGAGTCAGGATTCCGGGGGCTTGAATGATGAGTGAATAGAAGTGTGGCCCATTGGGTTGGGCAAATTTGGGCTGTCTGGACATTGCTACCTCTCATGTTGCCCAAGGGTGGGAAAGGACGTCTGGATAATGATGGAGGTGATGTTATTGTTTTTATTATACTGTAGCTACAGTAATTATAATTTTATTACTATTATTGTTATTATTATTATTACCTGTATTTGCAGATGCCGAACATTGAAGACTTTAAATTTTTGAAGCCAATAAGTCGAGGGGCCTTTGGGTAAGTTTATTATTATTTATTATCCTTTTTATCATATGTATGGCTATACTGAAAAATGAAGATAGATAAATAGGTAGATACGGTAGTAGGAAGAAAGACCTTATGCATGTTACTGTTGTTGTAGCCCGAGGCATATCTGAATGTTAACCCAGTAGACTGTAGACTGAAGCTGCCTTTCTCCTGCAGTGCACCATCATCCTTGCAGGGAGCCAGGGAGGGAGTTGAGAGGCATGTGTGTAAATTGGAAGCATAGCCACCTGATATCAATGCCACCACTTGCAGGCATCCCTCTTTAGCACTAAAGACCTCATGTTGAAGGGATAAAGAAAGGCTTTATGTAACCCTCTTCATTTCATTTTTGAAGGCTCCAACATGCTTGCATGCATTGGCCTTGGTCACCTGAGGACGGCTCTCCATGCTGCTCGATTTCTGACAGCTTCCTTATTCAGTCCCTTATCCCTGAGGGGATAAGACCTCGTCCCAGGTCTTTTTCGGAGTGCCTCTTGCAACCCTACCCTTAATGTTAACACTACTCATTTTCTGCACCCAGTCATCATTCCCCATCCTCTCCATGTGCCCAGAGCATCTCAGTCTACCTCTACTCATCACAACACCAATACACTCCAGTCCCATCCTACCTCTGAACTCTTCCATTGTAAGCCTAGGCCCCCCAGGCCTCACACTCAGGGATGCACTGCACATTCACCTAATGATTGCCACATCTGTGTACATCTGAACCTGAAAATATCCTCTTTCTTTACTGCCCAGGTCTCACTACCATACAGCATTACACTCCTAACACATGCTGCATACAAAAATCCATTAGCATGGAGGGAAATCCCTCTCAATGTCAAGAGAGACAACAGTTCCCTGAACTTCTTCCAATCACTCCTCACTCTAGCCCCACCTCTGGCACATAACATGTCTCCCAATTAACAAAACTCTTCGACACATTCAAGAGACTCACCAGCAAAATCAGTTCTTTCACACCTGATGATCTCCACCTGCTCTCCCTGATACACCACACACATGAAATCAGCAATATCTCACAGCATACCTGTAATACCACTGCATCTCTTACGCACCTACTTACCACAAACACCGCACAGGATGGAATTACTTCCCACGCCCTTGTGTCAAATCACACTAGGCCACTCAACCTCTTCTTTGACAGTACTGCCACCAGCCCTAACTACCATCACTTTTGTTTTATTTGCATTTACTCTTAAGCCCTTGTGCCCCATATTATCTCTCCACTTCCTGAATCTTTCCTCCACCTCCCTTTCTTTCTCTGTCATCAACACCAAACCATCAACATACAACATTTCCCACGGGAGTCCATTTCTGAAGTCACGTAAGAGGGCTTCAAGTACCATGATAAACAACAAGGGGCTCAAAACTGACCCCTGATGCACACCAGCATTCAGGGAAAACTCATCACTCAATCTCCATGCACCCTTCCCTGGGTGTGAGCACCCACATATACAGCCCTAACCACCCTAACCAGCCGTCCCTTGAATGCAAGCTGTCTCATTGCCCACTTCACCACCTCTCTTTGGGCTCTGTCATATGCCATCTCCAAATCAACAAAAACAAAGTACAGTACAGTTCCCTGTTCTTTCCTATATATTTTTCCTGAAGCTGTCGAACAATGACTATGGCATCAGTGGTCCCTCTGTCTGTCATAAACCCTTCATTATCTGGTAATTACCTTCATTATCTGGTCCAAAAGCTATATGCCTCCTCTAATTTCCTCTCTCCAGGGCATTGCCCTTCCTCTTGTACACATTTACAATTATACTCTTCAGCCAATCATCTGGGACAACACGCTCATATATAGTTGCATTTATCACGTCAGTGACTAGCTCCACATCTGTATCTCCTGAGACTTTTTAACATTTCAGCAGTCAGTCCAGACACACCTGCTGCCTTCCTCACCTGCATCCTGCCTATTGCCCTGCTCAGAGTAGCAGCATCAATCAAAGGCCAAGGGGCCAAGCACTGGATCTGCTGGCTCCAAATCTTCCCGTGTCCCAGTCTAACTCCTCATTCAACAACCGGTTTTAATGCATTCTCCAGACGCCTTTAATATCCCCACTGTTCAACACTACCTGTCCTTCATCATTCTTCACACACTGCTCACTTATGATATCCCAGTTTTCCTTCTTCATCTGATTTGCCACTTTAAATATCATAGCCTTCCTTTCCACTTCCTCCTCAGTTAAGAAAAGTAACTACCTATACAATAATCCCTCTGCTATCCGACATAATAGACCTAAAGACATGTCCGGAAAGTGGTCCTGTCCGGAAAGTGGGCCCCTGGCTCCTGGACTGGTACTTACGGACCCTAACCCAGCCTAACTTTGAAAGCCACCTAAATAACTCCCTACTGGACATGCATAGCACCTATTTAAACCTATTTAAGACCTTATTCACACCAGTAATGGACATAAAGCATGAAATAAATGAAAAGGAATCAAAGAATGAGCAATTAAAGTGACTGTACCTCAGCCAGGGTACTTACTGCATGTCTGTGGCTGCCTTCTCTAAGGCTTTGACAGTGGTGAAAAAGCTCTTGAAGCACATACAGTAATCCAGTGCTGTGCTGCACTTACAGTAATTCTTTGCACTGTGAGTTATAATTGTTTAACACTTCACATTGTTAATTGCACCATGCCAGTTTCAACCGCCAGTTTCAGCCACCAGTTTGCACTTCACAGTTAATTCTTTGCACTCAGCATTCTAATTTCGTAACACTGCACAACACTGTAAATTCCCGTGTGGTCTAGTGGCGAGGTATTGCAGTTTATTCACTGTTTATTCACAAAAAACGAGCACGTGCACCATCCATTGCGATAAGCATCTACTCGTGATCGCGGTTAAGCAGTAACTGGTGGTGAGGGAGGAGCAGGGTTGCCAAATCGGAGCTTGGCCACATTACAGCACTCCTCAATTTTCATTACCAAATTTAACTTTTCATTACCAAATCATAAAGCTAGCATTTATTCTTCACTAAATACATATACAAGTGGAAATAAATGTAATCACTCTCCTTATAATTAACAGCATGTTGATTATTTTCACGCTGTGTAGGCAAGCAGATTAATCAGAGACAGCAGACAATCCACCATCTCCATCCTGTGTATCCTCATAGGCCTACATGTGAAAAATCCGTTTGGTAATCCATTATTCTGATTCATTACCAAACGAATTTTTCATTACCAAATTGATCCATATTTGGTAATGAAAAATACCAAATGGCAACCCTGACAGAGGAGGGGGGAGGAAGGAAGGGGTGAAGGGGCTGTGGTGTAAACAGCTGTTCGGCGCCACCCAGTAATTTCAAATTACAGGTGGGGAAAAAATTGGATTTTGGGGGGATTTTTTTCTTTCTTTGTCCATTTCTGGGTTCTGAAGGTCCAGGCCCACAATGTCCGGTAAGTGGGGTGTCCGGAAAGTGGGCGTCCGGATAGTATGGGGATTACTGTACTGTATCCTGAACTGAATAAAAAAAAAATCTGGAGGTAGAAGGATTGCCTTGAAAATTACAGTCTCTGAATGCAGAGAGTTATCCATATGAGTTTCCTGCATTTTTACTTTAATTTAAAAGGCCTACCTCTGTCAACTGTATGCACTCACAGTGTTACTTTTACTAGCTTTATCACCCTAATTGTTACATAAATATTTTTTCTTTTGTGTAACAGGAAGGTGTTCTTGGGTTGCAAGAAGGATAACCCTAGTCAGCTGTATGCCATCAAGGTGGTCAAGAAATCGGATATCGTCAACAAGAATATGGTAGAACAAAGTAAGAGAAAAAGATTTCTGTAGTGTAAAGTTTTAGCAGCATTTGTGTCATCGTCATCATTAGCAGGAGCAGCAACATTGTTTTTGTCTTTGCGGTCTGTCTGTTTTTGTTATCATCATCATTATTATCAGTGTCTTTTTCTTCCTTATTGTACCACCATCTTCGCTGCTTCCACACTTATCTTTATCATCACAACCACTCTTTTCATCATCAGCATATCAACACCACTTCTCCTCCTCCTCCTTCTCCTCCTCCTCCTCCTCCTCCTTCTCCTCCAATCAGTTCCGTATCAGTGCCTGCTTATCACCATCCACCCTGTTTCTTTTATTGATGATGCTCTTGGTGTGCAAAAATGAACAGTCCTAGTTAACTATGTCCTATCAAAGTGGTCAGAATATCAGGTATTGTCACCAGCAATATGACTGAGTAAAGTAAACGAGAAGCATTACTGTAGGTTGACTGAGGTGTTGATGTAGATGTGCTTGAAAATATTAGAAGTACTTTGAGGTAGTTGGACCATGTGGAGAGGATGGAGAATGAGAAGCTGACTGGGAGGGTATATGTGAGAGATGGAGGGGGAGCTAGAGGATGAGATGGAGGGATGAGGCTGTGGCGTACTTAATGTCTGACTTCGCTCATATCTTTGATTTGGGTAAGAATAATCTTGTTTTTAATGCTTCAAAAACTCAGTTCTTATGTCTTTTGACCCATCAAAGTGTACCACAAGAATATCCGTTAATTTTTTACAGTATTCAACTCAATCCTCCATCAACTTTGAATGTACTTTGGGTTTCATTCTCTTGGGATTTATCTTGAAAAGATCATATTAACTCTCTTGTAAAATCTGCTTCCAAGAGATTAGGTGTGCTAAGTCGACTACGTGCCTTCTTTACCCCAGCTCAGTTGTTGACTTTTATACGCAGGTTTTATTTGCCCCTGTGTAGAATACAACTCTCATGTGTGGTCAGGCTCCCCACATACATCTCTTCTCAACAAGGCAGAGTCAAAGGCTTTTCATCTCTTTAACTCTCCTCCTTTTACTGAACCCCATCAACCTCCGTCTCATTGCCTCACTGCTACATCTTTATCTCTTTGCTGTTGCTACTTCAATGGTCACTGATCCTTTGAACTGTCTGCTAATGTCCCTCCACCACCATGGCGGGCATGTGGCATAGCACCCTTCTAACGGCAAACTCTTATCTCTTTTCTGTTCAACTCTCCAATGCAAGAGTGAACTGTTACTCTCAGTCCTTCATGTATGCAACAGGTAAACTCTGGAACTGTCATCTTCAGTCTTTATTTTGTACTGTCTGTAATCTCCAGTCTTTGAAATGCAATCTATCCAGTCATCTTGAAATGAACAAATCTTAAATTTGGCTCTTTACTTACTTCTTCATCCCCCTTCCCCAGTAGGGACAGTTCGTGGACTTATAACCATTAGTTCCTTCTTCCTTGCATTAAAAAAATAATAATAATAAAAAAATAAAAATAAATAAATAAGAAGGTAGTGCAAGTTGGAAAGAGGGCAGCCTGGTAGCAGAGGACAGGGTGACATAGAGGTAATTTATTTTGGGCCACCCCTTCTGGGTTTAAGGCGTCTAGCTGTAGATAGATAAAAAATACTTTCTTCATATTCATTGCAGTACTGCATCATCATTATCATCATGATTATTGCCATTGCTGTATATCTTTTTTCATCATGATCATTAGAGAGGGAGAGAGAAGAAAGCACAAACACTAATGCTTGTTTTTTCTTGCAGTAATCACAGAAAGAGATGCCCTGGCCCGCACAAAGAGCCCATTTTGTGTCCAGCTCTACTACTCTCTACAGACAGTTTCTAATGTATATCTGGTAGGCAAGATTTTTTTTAGCATTATTTTGCATAATTTTTGAGGGACCAGTTTGTGGTATTTAATTGCCTGGTAATTTTTAGATCTATGCTTCTTTCTCCCTAACTTGTCCCAAATTTTCATCTGTTTCCTTGTTTTGTGTAGCTCAGTGGCAGAAAAAGACAGTACAGTACTATGGCTCTACATCCTTTCAGCACTTCGTAGTGACTAATATCATACTCTAGTGTTAATCTCTTGTTACAGGTCAACATTCAGGTTGGAGAGATGGCAGTTTTATGTTTAGTAAGAGTGAAAAGAGTATACTATTGTAAGCTTTAAAGGTGACAGGTAAACTGTGGAATTGTCAGGACTCCATATTATAAATACAAATCATAACAGAGAACATGATGGATTGATAGATAGCTAGATAGACAGAGCACCAGACAAGGTGTGGGAATGGGAAATTAGCTTGCAACTCTTTAAGTGAAGGAATGTTGATCGTGCAATGGAAGCAGTACATACACACAGACATACAGTATTCTAGAAGCTTCCACGACAGTATGGCACACGTGACACAACCCCTGCTAAACGAGAATGTAGGAATCAGAGCTCAGAAAGGGACTGGCCATAGAACCGGCAGGTAGTGGAGAGAGCGAATAAGAAGAGGGGTCCATACGCTAACAACTTAGACTTTCTCTGAAGATAATATATCAAGATCAACTCCCTGTATTCATCTTTAACACCTCCTGCTCTTCAATTACCAAAATAACTTTAACCAAAACTCAAGACTTAAATATTACAAGACTAAAGAGTTATATATATATAAATGGTGGCTATGAAGTCCAACAGAATTAATGGACCATTGTTGTATAATCATTATCTGTATACTGCACTGAAATATTTCAAGGCATTTATTTGCTGGATAAGAAATCAACATCATCATCCACATTTTTTTCCCACCTGATTCTGATGTTGAATAAGAAATTGTATTGTTTTGTTTATGAAGGCCTGAACATGCTTGCATGCATCGGCCTTGGTCGCCTAATGGTGGCTCTTCATGCTGCTTAGAGTATAGGGGTTCAACCAGTACGCATCATACAATATCACAGAGCATTGTATAACACGAGGGAAATCGCATATCATAAGTGCAGCATAACGGAACACGTTTTTGCTCTATCTGTTCATCCGGGAAATATGTAAATAATTCCCAGGAAACCAACCATGTCCACCACAGTGACCAACAGGTAGCAATGCATGCTACAAAGCTGCTGTCCAAATAATTGTAGGGCTTGAATCATGTTGCATGCAGGTTGTGTTACTTGGCTCAGGAGTCCATCCACCCACTGTGGATTAGTAGGTAAAGTGAGTCCTTAGGGTAACACTAAAGGGGATATCTGTGGCAACCAGGATAATGCAGAGGCCTTGTATCTCGGTATAGTGGCTAAATAAACTGCCACATAATCAAAGACCTGAGTTACAAAGTACCTAGGGAGGTAACTATGGTGATGCAGTGACTTTGTATCCCAGGATAGTGACTGATTAATTCACCACAGGCTCAAAGAGATGAGCACTGCAGCTTAACACCTAATGGCATCGGCATCCACCATTTATATACATAAATCATTTTCTGAATCTGGTAGTGTAGTGGATTACTTGGCAGAGTTGATTAATTTTCTGTCCTGGTTAGGATGATGATGATGATGATGAGGAGGAGGAAAACTGCATTGAAATACTTCTTCAGGGTTATTACAGGTGATCCATCTTTAACCAGATACCTTGAACCTGGAAAAGGTGTCTACAAATAAATTGTCTCCATTTTTCCCTGTCCTCCACTGTCAGACAGCACTCTCTCCAACAGGTGATGGAGTACTTAATTGGTGGTGATTTAAAGTCGTTGCTGACCATCTACGGGTACTTTGATGAGACCATGGCAACTTTTTATGCTGCTGAAGTGGCTCTCGCTCTGCACTACTTACACAGGTAACTTATGATTACACAGAAACGGTGAAGTGGTGATTAGGTGATAACAGTAGTTGTAGTAGCAGATGCAACCCAAATCATCTGAACATGAACCCAGCTGACTGCAGACTAAAGTTGTCCCACTCTGACAGTCCACCATCCTCTGTTGGGGGACAGGGAAGGAGTCAAGGGACATTTGTACAAGTGGGTAGCTCCACTGCCCAGTTATATCAGTGCCACCACATGAAGGTGTCTCTCTCCAGCACCTAATTTTTACAAAAAAATTCTGTCATTGTTAGTCTAAATCTCATGCATTATAGAACTACAATTCTTGTATTGATTACCTCATGGGCAGAAATGGTCTCCCTCATAATTCACCCTTAAGGTCATCAGTAGCTCTGTTATGATTGAGATTTGAACTCATGTTGATGTAGCATTTATTACTTAAAAATTAACCCTGGAATAATCTCTTGAAATTAACAAATCAAGTTTTGGGATAATCATGTTCAGATGTATGGAGGAGAGAGAAATGAAATATTTGTGGAAAAATGTGCCAGAAACTAAACTGTAGTTCATTCACCACTTGGCCCATTTTTTTTTTTTTTCCCTTTTATATCTTGTTTCTTGTAGTTCAGTGTCAAAAACAATAGTAGGGCTCAGCATCCTTTTCATGGCACTTCTTAGTGGTTAACATCATATTCTGTTATTCATCTCTTGTTACAAGGGATTATTCAAGATGGAGAGATGACAAGTTTAGTCCAAGTTAAATTGAAAAGGATATAGTAATTCCTCTTTTAACACACTTTCACTTGCCATGTTTTCATTGTAAAGCTGTAATTCAGAATAGGAACATTTTTCACTTAGCATGCTATTATTCATATTAAGTGATCAGTACGGGTCACACAAGCATAGATTGCTGTATATATATGGTATATATATATATATATATATATATATATATATATATATATATACAGTATATATATATATATATATATAATTATTTCTTTAACTTGCTTACAGGTTTTTACATTAAGTAAATACTAATACACTCAGTCACAACACATAAAAAACCATTTTGACAATTATTTGCAGCCTTAAATGTGATTTTTTTTTTTTTTAATATTCTGAGAATATAGTGTTTCTTTCAAGAACACAACATTCATTATGAATTTCACCTAACATGGTGGGTTTTAGGAACATATCTGTATTGTTGAGTGAGGTACTTTCTTTTTCTTTATGTTACAGTCATGGCATTGTCCACCGGGATGTTAAACCAGACAACCTTCTGCTTGACAACAAGGGTCACCTCAAACTGACAGACTTTGGCTTAAGCAAGATTACGCTACATAAAGGTAAGTGAGTTGTATGTGTGTTTATGGACTGAGGGGATTACCTACCACCTGTGCCAACCCCTTCATTAACAGAGAACCTTGTTATCTATTTATCTATCAAAATATCTATCTCCCTATCTGTCTGTCTGTTGCTGAACACCATAATTCTGAAAGTTATGGACACAAGTGGATCACCTTCATGTTATCTTTTCCTCCACCTTCGGCTGATATCTCCAGCTCACACTCTCTGTCTCAGATGTCTTCCCATCCTATCCCTCTGTTTCATTCTTGGTCTCCCTTTCCTCCATCTTGCTCACACACACTCTCCTAGTCAATATCTCTTTCTCCAGTCTCTCCATTTGGTCAGAATTATTTTGGTATTGTATCATCCCTTTAATCTGGGGGAGGTGGTGGCTGAATCGGTAGAGAGGTGACCTGCAGTCCTAATGGACCCAGGATGGAATCCCAGCTGGGACAGGGAACAGTTTAAGGATTTGAATTTCCTAAAAAGCAGACTTTCTTGATCTACCAGATGACCCGCCGACATGTTGTAAAAATACCCCTGCTAATACCAATACTGCACACCAATCCTGTGTGAGACAGCCCTAGCATGTATTCAATATGGATGGTGGGTGTTAGTGCCGAAGTGGTGACATGTGGAGGTGTAGGAGGACTGCTGGGCCTTGGGATAGGTCACTGCCCCCAAGTAATAGCCCTGCATGAAGCCTTTGCCCAGAGTCAGACAAGTAAAAAAAAAATAAAAAAATAAAATGGTTCAGAGGGGAAAAAAAGAAAAGGTGAGGGAGGGGGAGGCCAAGGATGAGATGGAGGGATGGAGTGGAGAGGTATATGAAAGACAGGGATGTGAGCTGGGTGCAGGGCAGTGAAATGGTGGGGGACAGGGCTATATGGAGGCGATTTGTTTGTGGCCACCCCTCGTGGGATTAAATCATCTGGCAATAGATGGATGGATAGATATGTCCAATATTTCTGCATACTGTACTTTCCTTTTCCCTTTTTGAGAATTTCTCTCACCCCATCTATACCCGTAAATAAAGGTCAGAAGGATGATGATGATGTCATCCTCATCATCTTTGGACCTCCTTTCCCACCCTGTAACTCCATTTCTTTTTTATTGAGGTGAAGATGTACTTGATGGGTTGATGATGATTGGCTGAATGCAACATGTCAAAAAAATATTTACTAGCCCAGATTTCCCCCTCAGATATTTGTTGTCAGTTAATAATGCTAGGTTATGAAGTAATGTTGCATTCAGCCAATAATCACCAGTCTGTCAAGTGGATCTTCACCTCGATAAAAAAAACTGAGTAGAGGGCAGGGTGAGGAGAAGCAACGTTCAGACAGCCCAAATTTGCTCAGTCCAATGGACTACACTTCCATTCACTCACCATTCAAGCCCCTGGAATCCTGGCTCTATCTGATATTCGAGAAACATTGACCACAATCTGTAGCTTCACATAAATGTATCCCATAGTACCATTTTGCTGACATTTATCATTACATCATTGTTCTGTTTCTTCTCTCCGGGATATGCAGTCATTTTAACTCTCAGGCTCCTGTGACTAGCACAGATGAATAAAGATAATCTGGTATTAGCTGGCATAGAAAATACTGGAGTTGTCCTTATCATGAGAGGGTTAAACAAACGTGTGATTATTTTTCTGTCTTAATAATAATTTGTTTTTATTTACATTTCAGATATTTCTTCAGTAACACCAACAGCCAGTCGGTGTGGACTTCGCTACATGAGGACTCCTGGACAGATTCTCTCACTCACTTCTCACCTATCATTTGTAAGTCCATTGGGATTCCAGGGGCTTCAGTGGTGAGTGAAAGAGACCGTGACCCAATTAATTGGGCAGACTTTTGCTAGTTCTCCTGTGAATTTTATTTATTTATTTATTTATTTATTTTATTTTTTTCTGGACCTGCCTCACCCCATCCTTAGGTGGGAAAAAAGGATTCAGTGATGATGATGATGATGATGGTGATGATGATAATGATAATGATAGTGGTATTGACAGTTATGATGAAACTGCCAGAAGCTAATGAGAGCTTTTTTAAACTAACCAACAATATTGGAGTAAGTCTGAAGGCATGTAGTCATGCATCATTAATTCAGAACCCTGAACTTGTTGTTATGGCCCCAGGCTTATTTGGATATGAAGCTGGTGGACTGCAGGCTGAAGTTTCCCATTTCTTGCAGTTTACAGTTCTTATATCAGGAGATAGGGAGGGAGGTGAGGAATGTTTGTATAACTGGGCATACATACATACATACATACATTAGTATGGTACAGTTGGCTGCAGAAATTCACTTCACTTTTTTATGTACAGTATGATATGAGCCTATCTATTTTAAATGGAAAAAGTTCCTTCAAAGTCAGTCAGAAAATAATAATTACATACAGTTATTAAATGCACATCCTTCAGTTCTTTACTGTATAGTGTAACCAGATCACAGGCACATATGATACAAGGATTCTTGAAGTGAATGTATGCTGTCAGCTCATGTGTATATGTGTAATCAATTCCTGTGTTAATTTACAGAGATCGGAAGACAGCAACATGACTTTTGACAGTCCATCAGTTAGTGAGCACAGTAACAGTAGTCTGATTAGCGTACGTCGAGCATCATTCAGAGGACGCAGCGTAAGCAGGATTACCTACAGGTATAATACAGCTTTTTCATCCTAAAAGGATACTGTGTTTGAAATTGAGGGGACTATGTAAGGTGTTCTTTTATTAACAAGACACTTTATGTATATATAGTATTGTCCAACTGAATTGTTTGGATGAATTCTTTACAGAGAAATGAATGTCAAGGGTTTGACATTTTTTAAAATTGACAGTTGTTGAACTGACTCAGTCTGATAAGTAATTATGAAGCTGTGTGTGGAAGGTGTGTTTGTGAGGTGTAGTTAGGATTCTACGGGACTTAATGTAGAACGCTAAACATGGGTATAATTTACGCGTGACGTCATGTGCATCTTGCGGTGTTCCCATGGAGGCAGGTTGCTGGGACCCTCTATAGCATCACCCTACCCTGTGTCTTGACAGGTTGGTCACTTTGCTCTGCTCTGTCTGGGTTTTTTCCATAGATCCACATTCGGGTACACCGCACCCATGTTTAGTGCTAATAGTTAGACAAAATTGGGTATATCGTGCCCAAGTTTAGTGGTTATGTAGTAAGTGCAACCATAATGTTTAATTATTTTCCCATTCAAGAAGTAAATAAAATGTTACAGAGTGACCATCGGTAAATCATCCTGAGCAATCTTGAAACTTGGCATGCAGGCAAAGAAAATGTCCATCTCAGGATGTAGTTGAAGATATTCCTTTCAATAATAGTAGTGATGACAACATTGATGAAGTAGAATTCGAGGAACAGTATGATAGTGACATGGATGCTGACTATGTTGTGTGACCAGATGAACTTAGTGAGAATGAAGACAGTGACTGACATTGTAGGCAAACAAAGGGGGCACGTGGTCGCACTGGTAGGTCTAGGCCTCCCCCCCCATCCTTTTGCCTGCTGCCGGCTCATCTAATACCCATGCCACCCATGCCTTCCCTGTTGTTGGCCCTTCTGCGTACCCTGCTGACTCTGATAACTCTGATGATCCTGCTGCTACCACCCCTGCTGCCACCCCTGCCACCACTTCTGATGCCACCCCTGCTCTGCTGCTGTTGTGAATAGTTAATATGTATATCACTTAGTGTTCATTTACAAGGAAAATCATTGGCTAAAACTGCATTATAGTGAAAAAAAGTAATTTTTAGTGTACCTGAAAAGGGCTCTTTTTTTCAGCTCTCTTCCCTACAATTTGTGCACCAACTGTGTGCTGGAGACTCCCTAAGGGCAGTGGCAACTTACCTTGGAAAGGTTAGGGGAAGTTTGAGGAAAATTGGCAGTCGATTTTTTGGGGGGTGATTTTTTTCGAAAATTTGTCAATTTTTCTTTATTTTTTAGTTTATTTATTTTTTTCTAAATTCAGTACTTATCTCATTTAAAGTAATTAGGAGTTCTTTATAGGTTTAACTAATACTAAGGTGCCTTAATTGTGTAACTTTATCATAATGAATATTCTTATTTACTATTTTCTTTTAATTTTCTAGTTGGATATAATATTCCCGAGTTTAGTGTTATTGTGACTAGAATATATGTTTAGTGTTCGCAAATGAATGTGTGTGTGGTTGAATAAGGCATGCTTTTGATGAGTTTTCCTGCTGTCATTTTTTTTCTTCTTTTTCTTGCTTTCTGGTCTGTACCTCACTTCACCTGCATCTGGGAAAATGGGGTAGGATGATGATAATGATTATATGTACCAGTTTGAATGGTTTTAAATAAATGGCATAATGGCCCCATATTTTTGTTTGATCATTAGAGCTGCTAATATACAGGGCACTAAGACTGCATTCTGTCCACAGCTGTCCTGACGGCACCCCCAAGATTCAAGGTTGTAGGCGACATGGATCCTACATCAGTCCCAGCACCAGTGGAAGGACCAGAAATGTTACTGCCAGCACCACCAGCCCTGCTGCTGCTCTGACCCCCACCATCAAAAAAGAGAGGATGCCAGTAGAAGGTTAGATCTCTGTCTTACCATTAACCTTTTCACAGCATTTATTCTTTCGTTTATTTTACTCTTGCTCCAGCTGATGAGTGGATGTTAATGTCTGTATAGAGTCAGGATTCTGTGGGTTTGAACAGGGATTGATAGTGTGGCCCATTTAACCTGTACAATCCTGCCTTTGGCATGGTGCCGACATTAAAAAGAAGTCTCACTTAATCCCACCTACGTGATGGTGCCGACAGCAAAATTCGAGCCCTGTAGCGTCTCAAATTGCTTCAGTCTAGCTAATTTTTTGCTAAGGAGTACCTTATCATATTGGGAACACTGTGCCCAAGCACTTGTAGCACTGAGTTTGGTTCTGGATGGGTGGGTAACATCAGTTAGCCACTGTGTGTCATAGCGTCAGGATATCGCGAAAAAGTGTCTGGGATTGGGTGGGTATAAAATTGCAAATATGCCTGGGATGGTATGGGTTAATTGGACAAACATTTGGCCAGGTTCCCTTTCTCTCCAGACTCTGCCTTACACCATCCATAGGAGGGAAAAGAGGCCTGGATGATGATGATGATGATGATGATGATAATAGTGATGGTGATATTATTCTGCAGTTTATGGTGATAGAGAAATATGTACAGTTAATACTGTAGCATATTACGAAAATATCAAGGTGTTAATAATGGCTGGCTTGCAGTGTTTTGTGTACCGGTATATTATTAACCCAACATCTGGTAGCATGGCACTGTCATCACTATCCCCAAACCCAACAAAGACCCCACGTTGGCTTCCTCACACTGCCCCATCACACTCCTCTGCACTCCCTCCAAAGTCACTGAACAACTGGTATTACAGTTAGTTACACCTCACAATCTAGTTCCATCACAACATGGTTTCAAGCCACTACACTCCACAAACACACTTCTCACAGACCTTACACAGAGAGTTTTTGATGGCATCAATTCAGCTAGGCCATCACACAGAACACTCCTAGTCACACTAGACATTAGCAAAATGGGGTTCCCTGTATACCATCTATAACCATTTTTACTTGGTGCTGGAGAGGGATGCCTTCATGTGGTGACACTGATAATCCTGGCCAGCTAAATGTGCATGGTTATAGAAATGTCCCTCAGCATCCACCCAATCACCAAAAAGGAGGATGGTAATCTGCAGAAGAGCAGTTTCATCCTACAGTTCATTGGGTTTACATTTCAGATGAGCCTGGAGGCACAGCAACAACAAATAGCCATCATTTACTGTGTTTTTCTTTTCCAGACACCCCAAATACCCGTAGTGGCACAGACTTCAGTGACTTAAAGAGACAGTTCCACTTCTCCAGTAACTGTACTCCAGACAAAGAGACTGGCTATGCCTCGGAACAAATCAACATGAAATTCAAAATGCCAACCCCTTTCCCAGTGGAACCACATATCTCCATTACATCTCCCAAATGCAATGACATCACTGAAGCAGCCAGCACAAAATTTAAAACACCGTCCCCTCATCGAGTGAACTCTAAAATACCTTTTGAACATGCCAACACAAAGTTCAAAACACCATCCCCCCACCCAGTGGAGTCACACATACCTTTCACATCTCCCAGGCGAAGTGATATCTCCAGTGACTTTGATGTATCATTGTCAAGTGATGTCGGGCATGAGAGTGGCATTCTACCCTTACCAGTTTTTCATTCAAGGGACAACAGCCTGGATGACATCAAGGAGGAGGCATCGGGTGATCTAACAAGCTCTCTGGGAAGCCCCACTCTAAAACAGTCTAGGAATATGGCAAATGAGGAGTTTCCCATCACAAGACAGTCTGGGAGTATGGCTAATGAAATTGAGCTTAAAGATATGTCAGATCCACAGTTTCCAATCCTAGAACAGGTCATTGAAATCAAGGAAGAGGCATCTGGTGACCTAGGAAGCTCAGATTCCTCTAATATAAGTACAAGCTCACCCAAAGAGTCAAAAGGAAAGCCACACAATCTAGATTTTATCCCTGAACCTCATTCACCTGTCCATATAATGTCAGACCCCCAGTTTTCCATCATAGGACAGACTGTGGATGTGGGGAATGAGTTTTCAATCATAAGACAGACTGATGATGATGTGAATATGGATAAGTGTGTGGTCAATTCAAACTCTCAATTTTCCACCACAGGGCAATTTAGGAATGTGGCAAAGGAGAAGATATCTGTAAAGTGTACTGTTACCATGTTTGGTGAAACAGCGATGGATGTAAAAGAAACTAATAACAAATGCATTCGACCTGGGATAAATGTAAAAGAATCAGACGTTACGGACATTTGTCCCAAGATGGATAGAAAAGAAGCCAGTGTCAAGTGTATTCAGCCTGTGATGGAAATTGAGGAAAATGAAAGCAAATATGTTTTCTCCACGATGGATGAAAAAGAAAAGATTATCAGGAGTGTTCAACCTGAAATGTATGTTGAAGAAACTGATATGAACTTCACTGTAAGAGAAATGGATGTGGAAGAAAACAGTGGCAGATTTGTTCAACCCTGTGAATATTCCACGGCAGAAGCAAGCACAGAATACTGTAGCTTAAGTGAGAGTGAGGGCACAGTGAATCGCCTGTGCAGCCGAACAGCCTCGTCAGAGTACAGCGATGTGTTCTTGGACAAAATTGTACCAGAGAGAGTGGATGAGTTTAACACAGAGAGCATGGCAAAATCTGACCTAGCAGGGGTTGAAAAAGTTGTTTTACTTCTCCCACGTGCAAAATCCTTGGAACACAGTGAAGTGTGCCTGGGTGGAGTGGTTTCAGAGGTGGAAAATGTGGATGCATTTGATGTTACAAAAGCCAAAGAAGCCAGTCCGGAGTCAGCAGAGTTCAGTGATGTATTCCTAGACAAAATGGTTCGAGAGAAAGCAGAGAACACTGATCTGGAAGTCAAAAAAACTGACCAGTCTCCCCCTCATGCCAAAAGTAGCACCAGGCCAAAATGTCACCCCAGACTTTGTGCGTTGTCCCAGCTGACTGATCATATGTCTCCTGTTGGAAACCCATCCATTATTGAACCAGGACTTTGTGGTACTTTTGGTACCATCATTGCCACGAGCTCACCAATCCCACCCAAAGCAGACAGTGTTGATGATAAGGAATTGTCACTTGCGTCTGAAGCACAGAAGTACTTAAGCAGTCTTGAATGCTCAGAAACCAAGGTTTGCAAGTCTGGGTTGACAGCAGTTATGAATCTAACCTCCTTATCACAAAGTACAGAGGAGAACATAGCTACAGTGAAATCAGGGCTAGCAATTACATCAGACTCCACCTTATCATTACAAAGTACAGAAAAGTACGTAAGTTTGGTTGACAGACCTGAAGGAGATGTATCATCAAAACACATTGATGGGAACATTAAAGAGCCAGCACAAGCCCGTGGATCG
Source organism: Coenobita brevimanus (assembly GCF_032717465.1). Taxonomy (NCBI): domain Eukaryota; kingdom Metazoa; phylum Arthropoda; class Malacostraca; order Decapoda; family Coenobitidae; genus Coenobita; species Coenobita brevimanus. Next base: position 38,412,920 of record NC_136974.1, read on the forward strand.
AAACGGCCCTTATCCTCTTGTTTATCCAGCCCTCCATCTGAACCAACCAAAATGTCAGATCTGGCCAAAGTCATCAAAATGTCAGAATTGGCCAAAACATCCAACTCAGTCAAAGCATCTGAACCAGCTAAAATGTGTGAACCAGCCAAAAGATCTAAGCTGACAAAAAGGTCCAGTGTGGCCAAAATATCTGAACCCGTCAAGGTATCTAGTAAGTCCAAAGCGTCCAGTCAGATGGGACTGGCTGGTAGCTTTGGGGTCCTGCAGGTGGCTGGGCAAGCCCTAGAATGTCCCTTAACATTCCCAGTATCAAGCCCATTGTCTGATGCAGTAAAAACATCTGAATTAACCAAAACATCTGAACCTGCCAAAATATCACAACCAGCTGAATCGTCCAACCAAACGGGACTGACCAAGAGCTTTGGTGTCCTACGGGTGGACGTCCAAACCCCCAGGAGAAGTCCGACCTTGCTTGTAAACACGAAAGTAAACATGACTGACAGAGAGAATGGAAGCCTTGTTGCTCCTGGCAATAGAAGGTAAGATTTTTTTTTTTTTTTTTTATGATGATGGTTGAGCATGTGGATATTTTTGCCTGTTGTGTAGAGACAGGATTCCAGGGACTTGAATGGTAAGTGAATATTAGTGTGGCCCATAATTGATCAAACTCTTACTTAGTTTCTCTATTAGATTTTTTATTGCTGTCTGAACTGTACCTCACCCCATCCATCCTTAGGTGGGAAAAGAGGTCTGGATGATGATGATGATGATTGGGCATGGATGTTATTGTTCATGTTGTTATTGTTGTCCCCACATTCATCTAAATTAAATCCAGTTGACTGTGAGCTGAAGTTGTCCCTCGCTTGCAGTCCACTATCCTCCTTGTGGGGGGCAGGAAGGGATTTGAGGGGTGTTTGTATAACCAGGAAGCAGAGCTGCCCAATTGTACTGTTTGTTTGTATGAAGGCATCCCATTCCAAGCCATGTGGAGAGATAAGACATTATGGAGAGTAAGAAATTACCTTGTGAAAATATGGAGGCAAGCCACTATCAATTTATGAAGAAGAGCCACCAGCTTGGCTTTTGCTGGCTGTGCAGCCAATGTGTTGCACCAGCAGACAAGATCTTGGGTGATGGAGGAAGTAGTGTAACCAAGAAGGAGTTTGAAGATGAAGTTATTGGGCTGATCTTTCAGGCTATTAGAGACGTTTCAAACAGACTGGAGGCACTAGAGACCAAGGTCTTATCACCCATGGCTGTCACGCAAGACCAGGCCAAGTCATTTGTGGATGCTGTTCGTGGGTGTCTCATGGGGGGAGGGAAGGATCTGCTTGGGGGTGTGATTGAGATCAGTGCTTATGGCCAGAAAAAAGCCATTCATAGTCAACATGCACTGATTGTGAAACCAAAGAATGGTGGTGATGCCCTGACAAATCATATGGGACCAGAACTCAGAGGTGTGCTTGGTTCAGTACTGGTTGGTAGCTGCCTTAAGACCAAGGCTGGTGGGCTAGTACTGAAGTTTCTGTCAGCCAAGGCCAAAGGTGAAGCAGCTGGGGTGCTGAGTGATCATTTTGGCTCTGAGGGCACTTTTTGCATATCAGAGCCAAAGAAAATGTTGCCAAAAATGACCGTGATGGGTCTTTCCTCTTCCTTGGGCAACTCTGAGATTATCTCAAACATTTTGAGAAAAAACAATAAACTTAAGATGCTCGTTAATATAGGTTGTACCCTCAGCCTTCTCTTCACAAGAACAAGGAATGACACCGAAATTGCTGTCTTGAAGATGTCACCAGAGGTGAGATCCTCCATTTTAGAACAGGGCAGTTATATCTAGGTGGATCTTACAAGATGCCTTGCTTTTGACAGATTCTGGGTTACACAGTGTCATTACTGCCAGGGCTTTGGTCATACATCTATGAGATGTTCTAGAAAAGATGATGAACCTGAATATGTTTTTTGTGCTGGAGCCCATAAATCTAAGGATTGTAGTAACGGAAATTCTCCCAAATGCATCAACTGCTCTTCCTGAAGACATCAAGATGCTGATTCAAATTCATAGTTCATTGCCCATTTTGGACCAAGTAGAGACTGTCCAATTATGATTTCTCATAGGAATAGATTGATTGAAAACACCAATTTTGACCATTCAAAAAACTGACTACGTCCCTCTTGAACCAGTTAAGGATGGGTTTTTTAAATATTCGTTCTATCCGTAATAAGATAGACTATATTAATGAAACTCTATATCAGCATGAGCTTGAGATTTTGTGCTTGACTGAAACCTGGTTGTATGAGTCTGATATCAATATTATTTGTAATGCTTTGCCTAAGACACATTCTATTATAAATATTCCCAGACAGTAGCAGGTCCAGGATTTAGGAAAGGGGGGGATTGTTTGTCAATGTATGGGGCGCTGAGCGCCGAAGGCACGAGGCAGTAAGCTAGGGGGTCTGGGGTGAGCGACACTAATGTATTATTATTATTGTTATTATTATTATGATTATTATTATTATTATTATTATTATTTTAGCTTTTTATTTTTACTGACATTGATATTTGATGATAATTAGCTCTTAGGGGCACCATTCATAGCTGAAGGGGGGGGGGCAGCTTCTCCCCCCCCTGGATCTGCCACTGTTCCCAGGCCTGCTGGTGACTATCCATGAGGAGGCATAGCACTCATCTACTCAGCAGAACTGCAAACGTTTCTCTCATAGACTCAGACCTGATCCCATCTTCATTTGAATTTATGGAACTACAGTATTAATAAATTTCCATCAGAATACTGTTAGAATTGCAATTGTCTTTTGACCAGGTTATCTGGGCACAGATCGAGGTTTTATGGAGGAGTTTGGGCAGTTTCTTGAAGGGTTTTCTCATAAATCTGGAGGACTTCTTGTTTATGTTGATTTAAATTATTGGGTTGACAGTCCAGAGTCAAATCCATTTTCTTCAGAATTCCTTGAGTTGATCACACACAGCAATTTTTTCAATCATGTGAGTAATCCGACTCATGTCTTGGGACATGTTCTTGACTTGATCGTGTCCCCTGTTGGTTGCAGGCGCATATCAGATGTGGAGGTTGACTCATTTGACCCCCTCATCTCAGATCATGCTCTGATCGCTCTTAGTTTTGATGTCCTGAAATCCCCTTCTCATAAAAAGGTCATCGTATTCAGAAATTACAGGAATGTTGACTGCCTGTTGATGTGTCTTGAAATTCATCAGCGTTTAAACTACAGTACATTGATTCATCAAATCTTTCTTCTGATGAATTGGTTGATATATATAACAATGAGCTTTGGTCAGTTTTTGACCATTATTGTTCTGAGGTAGTAAAAACAATCATTGTACGTGATAATTCTCCGTGGTATGGTCCATCCATTAATTCTTTGCGTTGACAACATAGAAAGGTAGAATGTGAGTGGTGCTTGCATCAGACTGAATTAATTTGTTTGTGTTATGTTTTTGCGAGAAGAGCAGTCGTTCACACTGTAAAAGCTCAAAAGGCCAGGTATTATCAAAATAAAGTTGATTCATGTGGTTGTGATCAGAAAAAACTGTCAGCAGTTGTGAACACTTTGGTTGGTAGGAGGAATGTAATTGTTAAACCAGCTTCTGCATCTGATGCCTGCTTCATTTTTTACAACTAAGAAATCTTTCATAAGAAGTGATTTAGGCAACAGTTCTCCTAGTGAAGTGTACTCAGTTGACTTCCAATCACGGTGTACTGGGGGGCATTTGCTTTCAGTATTTCATCTGCTGGATGTAAACAAAGTCAAATGTTACTCAGAGAACTTAATAAAACATTTTGCCCACTCGACCCATATATCAAGTCACAATTGCATTTTTTTTTTTTTTTTTTAATGTGTGTGTCCGACTCTGGGCATAGGCTTCACAGCCTGCTTTCAAGGCCCAGTAGCCCTCCTATGTACCGCACACCTCTACATGTCACCACTTTGGCGCTAACACCCACCGTCCATACTGAATACATGCTAGTGCTGTCTCATACAGGACTGGTGTATTGGTATTAGCGGGGGTATTTTTACGACATGTTGGCGGGTCTTCTGGTAGATCAGTAAAGTCTGATTTTTATGAAATTCAAATCCTTAAACTGTTCCCTGCCCCAGTGGGATTTGAACCCAGGTCTGTTAGGACTACAAGCCACCTCTCTACCGATTGAGCCACCGCCTCCCCCGATGTGTACAAGCTTGCTGTAGAATGTATCTGCAACATAATAAATAGATGCTTCGTAGAAAGTAATTTTGTGGAGTCTGAGAAACGTGCTTTGCTTAATCCCCTAATTAAGAAACCTGTCCTTGATGTCGAGAGCATGACAAATTATCGTCCTGTTTCTGACCTGTCTTTCTTATCCAGGATTATTGAGCAGGCCATACTTGATCAACTCTTACCACTACTGGAACACAGCAGAGTTGTTCCTGTTGTTCAGTCAACATACTGAAAATACCATTCAGCTGAAACTGCACTACCAAGGATTCATATTGACTTGGTGGCAAACACCTGTAGTGGGATGTCCTCTCTCCTAGTTCTGTTGGATCTCTCTGCAGCTTTTGATACAATAGATCATAAACTATTGTTGGGTGATATGTTGGATGATCTGTATTTTTATTTCATTCGTGATAGTGCTCTTTTGCTTCTTAAGTCGTATCTGTTGGACAGATCTCAGAGAATGGTTGTTGATTACGCTGGCTCTGATTCTGCTCCCCTTCTGTTTGGAGTCCCTCAAGGATCAGTTTTGGGTCCAATTCTATTTTCTATCTACACAATTAGTTTATCGTCTTTACTTGATGCTCACGATGTGTCCAGTCATTTTTATGCTGACGGCACCCAGCTCTATGTTAAGATGTCAGATATCAACAATACTAAGATTAAGCTTGAATCTCTAATGTCTTATATTAAGATTTGGGTGGCTAATAGGAAACTTAAGCTGAATGATGGTAAAACAGAGATCATCATCATCAGAGGAAACAGAAGGGGTGACGATACTGATAATGCCCTGGTATTGAACATTGGCATGTCTTGCTTCATCCAGTCAGTTCTGTTCAAAATCTGGGTGTTTATTTTAATTCAAAGTTAAATTACAAAGAACATATTAATCAGGTTGTCAGAGGGTGTAACTTGCATATCAGAAATCTGTACTCAGTGAGACAATTCCTGAATAGATGTTGCCTCTTAACATTGGTCCATGCAGTGGTCTTGTCTCGTGCTGATTATTGTAATTCACTGTGGATTGGTCTTCCAAATAATATGCTAACAAAAGTTCAGTCTGTGTTGAACAGGGCAGCATGGCTTATCTTTGGTCTCTCCCCAAATACCTCGACTACCCAGTTTCTAATTGAGTTGCATTGGTTACCATTAAAGGCTAGATTTGAATTTAAACTGTGTCTAATTACATTCAAGGTTCTTTAGTTTGATGAACCAAAGTATATATCTTGCTGAATTGTTAAAACTCCCATCGGCACGCCCAGGTGTGATGTTACGCAGTGAAGATGATTCCTTGCTTCTTAACGAGTCTGGAACCACTCACCAGTCATCTTTCTTTAATCGTTCTTTTGTGTATAGAGCCCCTAGATTATATAATAGATTGCCATTGCCCATAAGACAACTCTCTTCTGCTGAATCCTTTAAGAGACAGCTGAAAGCCTTCCTTTTTTCAAAATGCTATGAGCTGGAGAGAGGTACTATGACGGATGATTGTAAGGTTTAATTATTGCCACTTTCATATATATATGATGTATCTTGTATTATATATGAGACCAGTCATCTTTCTGTAATTGTTCTTTTGTGTATAGAGCCCCTAGATTATATAATAGATTGCCATTGTCCATAAGACAACTCTCTTCTGTTGAATCCTTTAAGAGACAGCTGAAAGCCTTCCATTTTTCAGAATGCTATGACCTGGAGAAAGGTACTATGACGGATGATTATAAGGTTTAATTATTGCCACTTTCGTATATATACATGATGTAGCTTTGATTATATATGAGAGATGTCACAATTCTTGTAATTGTAAAAATAATGCGTGTGTGTTGAGTGCTAGTGAATTCCCAAAGGAAGAACTGGTGCTTTTGAGAAACAAAAGACCAGATGATGATGATTATTATTATTATTAGGAGAGTGTATGTGAGTCACTTGGTATAGATGATGATGGTGATGATTGTTCTACTTTTATGGTCTCTCCCTTGTTTCCAACACCTACCTCACCCCATCATTAGACAGGGTCAGGATGATGTGTTATTCTTGCCTTGTATCTTACCTATCAAAATATGAGAGGCAAATATTATAATCCATGTTGGCTTCTTGGCTGTTGATATAGCCAGTTTGTTTTCATCTGACAGAACTCCAACCCCAAAACTTGAATACTTGTTCTGAGTCCTTACTCTCTGTGTCCTGTGTCACCTCATCCTTGGATGGGAAAAGAGCCATCCATCCATCCATCCATCATCCAATCCTACATTGCCCCATGAGGAGCGTAGGAGGCCGTGGCTAGGCAGGTGGTCCCGACATTTAAGATGAGAGTGACCAGCCTCACTCATTCCTGAGTGGCATTACATGAGCAATCAACCCCAACCACCCCATGGATACAAACCTTCACTGGCTCAATCTGATTGGAGTGCAATAATTACCTACTAAACCACCAGGCGCCAAAATTTGGTTATATGGTTACCACCCAGCGTAGTAAATGGTTTCCTGGTGCACAGGAAACCATTTGGCTTGTCACTCAGTGTAGAGTCACCCACAGGCTGAAGGAAGTGGAAAGAATGAAGGAAAGAAAGACAGAAGAGCGAGTGTAAAGTCACCCGTAGGCAGAAGAACATGGAAAGAATGAAGGAAAGAAAGACGGAAGAGGATGGAAGGAAAGAAGGATGGAGCCCTGGATAATAATACAGTAGACCCTCACTGTAATGGACTAGTTGGGGCCGATTCGTTTTGTTTCGTTTCGTTTTTGAGGGCTCCAACATGCTTGCATGCATTGGCTGTGGTCACCTAATGGCAGCTCTCCATGCTGCTCGATCTCTAGCAGCCTCCCTACTCAGTCCCTTATCCCTGAGGTCACACTCAATGACCTCATCCCAGGTCTTTTTCAGTCTACCTCTTACAACCCTACCCCTGATGTTAATACTTCTCACTTTATGCACCCAGTTGTCATCCTCCATCCTCTCCACATGCCCAAACCACATCAGTTTACCTCTCCTCATCACAGCACCAATACACTCCAGTCCCATGCTATCTCTCAACAATTCCATTGTAAACTTAGCCCCCCAGGCCTCACACTCAGGGGCCACAAGTTTGCCCATTGCAGTTTATTTCACATCCTTGTTGTAAGCAGCCATTGCAGTTGTCATACAAGGTCTTTTCAGAAAGTATCAGACCTCAGGCTTTAAAAAAATAAATAGCTAATCACTGTTTAGCTAGGACATTAAACCCCCTCAAAGTTGGCCTCTTCTGACTTAATGCATATAGCCCAGTGTTCCTTCCACAGCCTGAAACATTTTTCAGAGTCGATTTTCGGTATCTCCTGCAGGTGCTTTGTCGCATTCTTCATGACCTCATCTCTCAGATGAACGTTGCTCAAGACATGTTGGACTGTGCAAATTGTGATCCAGACTTTTTGAAGTCAGTTATCACTGGAGATGAGACTTGGGTAGACAGGTACAATCTAGAAACCAAAGCACAGTCATCCCAGTGGAAGCATGCAGGGTTGCCTTGGCAAAAAAAAGCATGACAGGTCCACAGCAAGGTGAAGTGCACTGATGTGTTGACTTTTTTTTTTTTTTTTTGACTATCATGGTGTTGTGCATTACAAATACACACCAGCACGTCGGACTGTCAGCAAACATCACTTCTTCGACATTATCCATCGTCTTCATTACGCATTTTGGCAGAAGAGACCAGACCTTTGGAAAGCAACAAGTTGGAAGCTGCACCATAACAATGCCCCTGCTCATTCTTCTTAACAAATTCAGAAATTTTTGGCTAAACACAACATCCCACAGGTCCGGCAGGCTTCCTGCTAACCGGACATGGCTCTGTGCGACTTTTGATTATTCCCCAAGCCCAAAACTCTGCTGAAGGGTTCCTGATTTGAAATGAAAGAAGAGACCACGACGAATGCTGTGAAGCACCTGCAGGCGATACCAAAACCGATTTTGAAAAATGTTTCAGGCAGTGTTAAGAACGCTAGACTATGTGTGTCAAGTCGGTAGGGGCCTACCTAGAGGGGGATTAGTGTCTAGCTCAACAGGTTAGCTGTTTATTCTTTTAGAGCCTAAGGTCAGATACTTTCTGAACTGACCTTGTATAGGCAAATTTCTATATAATTATCACAAAACTGGGTATAACTTTTATTGCATCATTCTGTCCATTTATCACATAACGAGACGCTACTCCTGGAAGTTTGCAGACCCGAGTTTGACAATCCTTGGTTTAGTGTAAGTGCACTATAGTTGTCTTGCTTTTGTAGTTTCCCTTTTGATGTGCCCTACCTCACCCAATGTGTATGGATGAATAAGGGCAAGGAGGAGGATATGGATGATGATGATGATATTGATGATAAATTAAGATATCTTTAAAATTTAATGATCCTTTAAGCATTGCATAATATTTGTCTACAGAAGGAGAAGAAAACAGTCATTGCTCCAAGCAGATTCCAAAGACCAGTCACATCAGAGCCGAGATGCCAGTCAGCGACAGAGAGAGTGTCGCATTCAGGGTAACACTAGTGAGGTAAGACTGAGAGAGAGAGAGAGAGAGAGCATAATTGCATAACAGGAGAGAGAGAGAGAAAGAGAGAGAGCATAATTGCATAACAGGAGAGAGAGAGAGAGAGAGAGAGAGAGAGAGAGAGTGCACATAATAATTTCCAATTACTTGTTTTCTGTTGCAGCTGGTGAGATGGTACAGTGAAAGTGATATGAGCAATAATGGTTGGGAGCACAGAGGAGTCAGTACCAGCAGCCATCATCATCATCATCAACACCACCCAAGCACTGCCGCCACACCAGTAACGCCAGTCTCGCACCATCACAATCACTCTCAGCCCTTCTTCAGCTATCATACTCCTGCTAGAATACCTGTGAGAATCTCTGTAATGTAATACTGTAGTAATTATGAAGCTTCATATGGAAGGTGTACCTATGAGGTGGAGTAAAGAATCCAGAGGCTAGAATGGTGGGTGAATAGTGTATGGTCCATTTCATTTGGCATGCAGTTGATTTGTCTTCCCTTTGTCATGCTTTTTTCTTTTCTTTTTCCTTCCTCTCTGAACCCTACCTCATCCCATCTGGAGGTTGGATAAAGAGGCAGGATTATGATGATGATTTGGCATTACAGTTGTCAGGTGAGATAGGATTGATCTTGCTGGTGAGTCTGTTGAGTGTGTTGAAGAGTTTTGTTACTTGGGAGACATGTTATGTGCTGTAGTTGGGGTTGGAGCTAGCTCTGTGGCTAGAGTGAGAAGTGGTTGGAAGAAGTTCAGGGAACTTTTGCCTCTCATGACACTGAGAGGGCTGCTCTCCCTTTGTGCTAAGGGATCTTTGTATGTGGCTTTTGTTAGAAGTGTAATGCAGTGCTGTAATGAGATTTGGGCAATAAAGGAAGAAGATATTCATAGGGTCAGACCTGCAGAATGACAGTGATTAGGTGGATGTGTAGTGTGTCCTTGAATGCTAGGTGCTGGGGGGCTAAGTTTACAATGGAAGAGTTAAGAGGATGGATGGGACGACTGGAGTGTATTGGTGTTGTGATGAGGAAAGGTAGATTGAGATGGTTTGGGCACGTGGAGAGGATAGGGGATGACAGTTCGGTGCAGGAAGTGAGAAGTTTGAACATTGGGAGTAAGGTTGTGAGAGGCAGACCGAAAAAGACATGGGACGAATTTGTAGAGTATGACCTCAGGGTTGGAGAACTAAATAGGGAGGCTGCCAGAAATCGAGCAGCATGGAGAGCCATCATTAGGTGACCAAGGCTGACGCATGCAAGCACGTTGGAGCCCTTATAAATGAAATGATGACAGTGAATGATGAGTTACATGGCTCTTGTCAGAGGAAGCTATGCATTAATGAACTTGGATTGTATGGGTATGATTAACCCTTAATCAGTGGTGAACATTGTATCTATCTGTCTGTCTATTGCCAGATGCCATAATCCCGTAAGGGGTGGCCATTTGACTTTGAGTTAGTTTTAATGCATATTTTTCATGCATACAGTGAACTCTCAGTTATCTGGCATAATTCAGCCAAGCCCTGTGCTGAATAATGTGAAATGCTAGATATTGCGTAGTACCCCCCATTTGCTCAGTATTCGGCGTCAAGCCGGATATTGCATTACTGTCCTACTTGACCCTGTATCTGAAAAACTATCCCATGAAAGATGAAATTAAGCATAAAAAAACAATAAAGTATTGATACAGTACAGTAATACAGCGACAGTTGTCTACCATTTACGAGCCGGTTGATACACCATGACGCCAAATATTGCATAGAACCACTGGTTATGTCCTGTTTTGGTGCCAGATATTGCATAATTTTTCCATATATTGCTTTAATAGAGCTGAGCCAGCAGCGCAGGATATTGCATTGAGCCAGATATTGCGACAATGGATAATTGAGAGTTCTATCTCTATCTTTCTATTGCCAGACTCCTTAAATCCTGTAAGGGGTGGCCACCAACAAATCATCTCCATGTCACCCTGTCCCCTACCATTTCACTGCCCTGCTTCAAGCTCACACACCCCTTTTCTCATATACCTCTCCACTCCATCCCTCCAGCTCATCCTTGGCCTCCCCCTCCCTCTCCCCTCCTCCACCTCACGGACACACCTTATCAGTCTCACTCTCCATCCTCTCCATATAGCCAAACCACCTCATTGTATTTCTCCTAACACTTTCTGTCACATCCACATCCACACCACAGTGCTCCTTCACTTCCTCATTTGTCAGTCTGTCTCCATGCGACTCCACATGCTCCTCTCAAATAACTTATTTCCACTGCTCTCACTCTTGACTTGCATCCCTCCAACCAGGTCCAAGCTTCACTTCCATACTTTAGATTTGGTATCACAATACTGTCATGCAACGACTTTTTTGCATCTATACTGACTTCCCTATTTCTTATCACTACATTCAAAGAATCAGCAACGTTTCTTCCTTGTTGTACCCTTTCAAGCACTTCGCCCTCTAAACTTCCGCCCTTTCTCATCACACTACCTGAGTACTTAAATTCACTCACATTTTCCATTTCCTCCTCATCCAACCTCACTGTATATCCAATGACTTCATTTCTCTCGAAGACTAAAACTTTACTCTTTTCTATATTCACCTTTAGATTCTGTTTCTTACACATTCTTCCAGACTCATTCACAAAGCTTTCCAGCTCCCCTTTGTTTTCACGTAACAACACAGTATCATCTGCAACCGACAGTACAGGGAGTTTCCAAAACTGCCCTCTTTCATTAGGGTCGCTTCAGCATCCACTGCCCTACCTTGTATCTTTTTTATAATTCCATCCATATACTGATTGAAGAACCATGGAGACATGACTCATCCCTGTTTCAATCCTACCTTCAAATAGAAAAATTCACTCAGTTCACTGTCCACACGTACTGCAGCCTTAGCACCGTCATACATACTCTTCATGGCATTGTTCCATTTACTCCATATATTCTTAATACTTTCCACAGTTCTTGCTGATCCACCCTGTCATATGCTTTTCCCAAATCCATGAAGGTCGCATAAAACTTCTTTCCCTTCTTCAGAAACTTTTCCACTAAAGACCTAAGAATGAATATCTGATCTACACAGCCTCTTCCCTTCCTAAAACCTCACTGTTCTTCTCCAACTAATTCCTCTGTTATTTCCCTAACTCTGTCAGTAAGTATCCTACCATATACTTTTCCTATTACACTAAGAAGACAAATGCCCCTGTGATTACCACACACTTCTTTTTCCCCTTTTCCTTTTTACAGGGGAATAAGTATACCTGACTTCCAATCATCCGGGACTCTACCTTCCACCCAAGTCAGTCAGCATGACTTCCACATCCACTCTGCTGTTATCTCTCCCCCATGCTTCAACATTTCACCACATACCCCATCAGTTCCTGGGGCTTTCCCCATTTTGACTTTCTTCATTGCTTCCACAATTTCCATCCTACTGATTATAGGCTATCATATTTATAAAACCACCACTGACATTATAAAAAGAAATTCATCAGCAATTGTCTTCCCAGCAGAGTATAAGTGGTACGCCTCTGCATGAGGTGGGTCAAACCCCACTGCGGGCCCCCAAGAGTGTGCGTCGGGGGGGTCCTGGCCCCAACTATGAGTCTCGCATCCTTGGCACACCAGATTATCTCGCTCCTGAGTTGCTTCTTCATCTTGCTCATGGTAAGCCACTTTATATGTTTCTTGTAACTTTATTGACTGTGGATTCAGTCAGATGAAAGAATTTTGTATGGAGTAGTGTACTGTATAATGGGTTTGGCATCCATGTTGTTCCTGGTGATTTGATAGTTGTTGGATTGACTTTAGATGATATGTGTATGAACCACGTAAGTGTAAATGTTAAGGCTGTGGGTTGGAGACAGGATTCTGCAGCTCGAATGAGAGTGTGGCCCAGCTTATATGGACAGACACTGGTTAGTTGTCAATTATTCAAGTTCATTATAGCATTCTGGACCGTACCTCACCCCATCCTTAGGAAGGAAATGAGGTCTAGTTGGTGATGATGATGATAATGGTGGTGGTGGTGATGTAACTTTATTAATGCAGGGAGAAAAAGGAAACATTACCTCATTTCTTGTTTAAAGACTACAAATCATACTTAAATGTGTAGTTCTTTTCACGTGGTGGCAGCTCTCCGTATGTCAACTGTTTTCCTACTCAAGCCCATATCCTGAAGCTCCCTGTGCAGAGTCTCGTCATAGGTGTCTGTTGGTCTTCCTCAGGGAATTCTGAAGTATTCACAGCATATTTATATTGTGACCCTCCTTCAGGCAGTCACTCTCCCCCTTCCTTTTAATATGTCCTGATCATCTTGATTCAATGGTTTGCATCACTTCTTTAACATTTGTCATGAAACATCATCATCATCATCAGCAGCAGCAGCAGCAGCAGCAGCAACAGCAGCAGCAGCAGCACTAGTAGTAGTAGTAGTAGTATCAGCAGCAACAGCTTCGTCAGTCATCATTATCATCTTTGACACCTTGCTTCCTCTTGGAAACCCCCAAACACATGATGACCATGACAGAAACATCTCCAGCCTACCTTATTCTCACACACCACTCACTTTTTCAGACACTTCTGTGTTTCTTCCTTCTCTTTCAGCAGTGTACTGCTCCACTTTCTTCCATATCACATAAAGTCCACGCCTACCAACACTGTTAACCCCTTATGGGCAGGCAACTTGTCAATTGTACGACCGTGTGGGGCGTCATATTTTTGGAAAAATAATGTATCAGGGAATAAGCCTAAACATGCATAAATCAATGAGACTGGATGAAAAACGAAGGCAAGAGCTGTTACATGTGTGGTAATATGTCTCTGCTTGCTGTGGGAGGAGGAGGGAAGGATTGAGGGAGGAGTGCGGGCTGGCAGCTTATCACCAGGCGTGCTTGGGGCGAGGCTAGCAAACTATTTACTCATTTGCTTTTTCTTCACCACTGAATACTGTATTTATCATCTGTGCATTCTTTACACTATTCATTGTCTTCAAAATCTTATGTATGTGTTTTCTGTTATACTTGAGCACTTATAACAATAAAACCTACGTATGTATGTGCTATTTTACTTGAACAATTATAACACTGCAACTTATATATGTATTTTCTATTTTACTTGTTTCAAGGCCTGGGAGAGTAGAGGGCAGGACAGTAGGTGACAAATATGCCTTGTCACCCAATTTCACCAATAAATTAGGACCAAAAATGGCTGGACGTTGCATAACGTCGCCCGCCTGTTAGGGGTTAATATCACATTCGTAAACTTTCTTTGTCACCATATCTATGTGCATTCTTTGTATATGTCCATACCGGCTTGGTATATCCCTGTTTGTCCACTCAGTAGTTGTAAATTTCATTCTTGTAGCTGTTTCCTCCATTCTGTAATATCTGTATTTTTTTTTATTTATTTGTTATTTTTTTATTTTATTTTTTTTTAGGACCTGCTGTGGACTGGTGGGCACTGGGTGTTTGTCTTTTTGAATTCATGACTGGCATTCCCCCTTTCAACGATGAAACTCCAGAAGCAGTTTTTCATAACATTCTTCAAAGAGGTATTACTTTTTTTTTTTTTTAATAATAAATTCTTAAAGTCTGCAAGTCTCCAGGCCTGACTGTCATCCAAGCTGTGAAAAGGCTTCCATTTTTCAACTTTCACCAAGGTGAAATTTTCTCTAACCAATTTGAAGAGCTTTAATCTACACACCTGAAAATGCCAGTCTCAGTCCCATAGGCCTAATGGTTACCACACAATCAGCTGTCAACTATAATAAGAGTTACCCATTGTATCTGAACGAATGTAGGAAAATTTTTGCACACACCATAAACGCTCGCTGTAACAAACTAATTGCGGGGAGGAGTGGGTCAATGTATCTGATAGTTTGCTATATCCGAGGGTCAGTATTATCGGAGGGCCTACTGAACCTAGGTTGCTATATCCGGGAAGTCATTCGGTCCTACGTGCGCTGCTACAACCCAAACTTACTCTATGAAGTTTTACATGGAGAACTCAATGGTTTATGTAGTTATACATGTAAATACCATCATGTATGAAGTTGTACTGTACCTATAAATACCTGTAATAAGAATACAATATAATGTAGTTCTGTTACAGTACGCTTACCATGCCAGGAAGTGTCAGGAAGTGATGCTGTAGTCATCATAGGAAGAGGAGGGAGGAGGGGGGATGGAATTCTGACGAGGTTAAATGCTGGCACCACACAGTACACCTGTACACCAAAGCACACCACACTGTATACACCAGAAATTTTTGTACTGTATCACCAGGGCTTTGTACTTAATGTAACACTTAATAATACAAACTGAACATTACAGAACAATATTTACACTTAACTGCAGTACTATATACAGTACACCATATACACATTTTACAGGACGCTTTATTCACTCATTCGTCATCAGATTCAGCGAATATTAATTCTGGTGCCTCTGGTGTCACTTGTGTCAGTGAGGAAGGTGTGCTTGTGCCAGAAGCCAAACTGGGGAGGCTCACAGAGGACGTCAAAGCAACAGACATACACGAGGTCTCTGACATTGTATGCTTTTTTGCTCCAGGAGGTGAGGCGACAGGCTTGAAGAAGTTAGATATTTTTGCTGGACTTGCTTGGCCTGGTTTCTCCTCATCAGGTCCAGCCTAATCTGTCTGAGGAGCTCATAGTTCTTGCCAAGAAATCCACCAATGTCGTCTGTGACGGCCAAGAGTGTGACTGCTGCATCGATGGCAGCAAGCAGGGTTGGCCGATGTGTCCTCTCCTCTTTCTCCTCTGCAGGTGGTCCAGGTGTGGTCAATTCCTGGACTATTTCCTCCTTTGTCAGGTGGTGGTATCCAGGCAAACCACCATCCTTGTCCAGCCACTCCTCCACCATTTCTGCAGGGATGGAGCCTTGGCCAGCTGCAGCCAACATTTCAGCTGCCTTTGGTGGCTCAAATCCCTCGAAATCAGGCTTCTGGGCAGGAGTCTTGGGAGTTTTGACGAGCTTGCACCATACATTGTGGAGAGTAGTCACTGGCACCTTCTTCCAAGCCTCTGCCTAGTTCAGTATGGCATCTTGAAATTGTCCAGTGTTTTTTCCCCCTGGTGTCCACATACCCCTTCTCCTCCATCCCATCCTCAGTCACCACTAAGCACTGATCCAGGTAAATATTTAGATAGTGCCTCTTGGCACTTCCAATCAATCCCTGGTCCAGTGGCTGAAGTATGGCAGTCGTGTTGGGCGGTAGAAATATCGCCTTTATTTTTCCACTCTTGGAACACAATTTTACAGTGGAAGGGTGGGCTGGAGATTCATCAAGGAGGAGCACAGCCTTTACATCCTCCCTACTGATGCCATACCAGGCCTGATGCTGCTGAATGGAGGGGTTAGAACTGTGATGGAACCAGGCGTTGATAATATCCTGGGTAAACCAGGCAGAAGGGTTGCTGTGGTAATCCGTAGGATGCTTGTCCATTATATCTTTGAGAACCCTCAGCTTACCCATAATGACTGGTTTCATGCAGTGGGATCTGTCAGTGTTAGCTCACGCCAACACTGATGTGCAATCCTTCACACTCTTCCTTCTCGAGTTCTGTTTATAGTCTTGGAGGGCCTGTGTATTTTTGGGGAGTGACTTCCAAAAAAGACCAATTTCATCAACATTGTAGATTTGGAAATCGTGGAGGCCCTCCTTCTTCAGCTGATGAAACTGGTGTGTGAAGGGGTCCACTATGTTTGCATCGGCACTTAGAAGCTCACCCCTGATAGCCTTATTCACAATGCCATGATGCCGCCTAAAGCGCCACAGCCAGCCATCACTGCACTTGAAATTGTCGAGGCCTAAGTGACCAGCAAGCCTTTGTGCCACATGCTGAATATCAACACCTTGAACAGGAGCACCCTCTGCTCTCTCCTGTGTGTACCACTTATACATTGCCTCATCGAGATTTTCCATGGGAAGTCATCGTTTGTGGTAGAGTTCCTTCCCCTTCTTGCTGGCCTCCATTGCTTTCATGGCCTCCTTTACCGTCTCCTTTGCCTTGATGAGGTCATGAATTGTTGTCTTCTTCAGTTTGTATTTTTTCATAAGTTGACCTCATGTTGCCCCTTTCTGGTACTCCTGAATAATTTTATATTTCTCGGTCAGGGAGAGAATCTTCCTCATCCCCTTGCATGAGGATGAAGGGCTAGATGATTTGGAAGCCATTCTTGCTGTAGGTAGGTGCAGTAGTGTAGGTAGGTCACACACATCTACGAGAGGTAATGCGAGTGAGAGAGGTAGGGTGAGAGAGAATTGCATGGAGCAAGTACTACGCACAGACTGAAAAAGACCCAGCTCGGAAAGAGGTGAGGCGTGCGGGCTCGCTAGCCTTAATGACTCATCGTGCGGGCTGGTGGCCGCAACGAGTCACGTAGGCTAGCTTGCCTGTGAACTTCAAGAGTGAGAGCAGTGGCAATGAGTTATTTGAGAGGAGCCTGTGGAGTCACATGGAGAGACAGATTGACAAATGAGGATGTGAAAGAGCGTTGTTGTGTGGATATGGATGTGATAGGAAGTGTTAGGAGAAGCACATTTAGGTGGTTTGGCCATGTGGAGAGGATGGAGAGTGAGAGACTGATGAGGAGAGTGTATGTGAGTGAGGTGGAGGGGGAGAGAGGAAGGGGAAGGCCAAGGATGAGATGGAGGGATGGAGTTGAGAGGCACAGTATATGAGAAAGGGGGGTGTGAGCTGGGAGCTGGGCAGTGAAATGGCTGGGGAACAGGGTGACATGGAGGTGAGTCAGGTGACTTGTTTGTGGCCACCTCTTACAGCGATGATTAATGGTCTGGGAATAGATGGATAGTTAGACGATATATGCCGTTGAAACTTATTCTTTGTTATGGGATCAAGTTGGTAGGAGGAATTTTGTACAAGAGTTCTTGACAGCAGTTTGGCATCCCTATTTGAAACTGACATTTGTTTCATTGACTCCATTCTTAACACATGATTAAAGCATTTCAAGGTACTTCTCCTAACCCATTCTTGCTGACTGGTGATGACAGTTGTGGAAAGGTAAACAAGCTTGGGTAACTGATGAAGATGCTGTACCTTTTCACAGATATCCCCTGGCCAGAAGGCGATGAATCCCTCTCTCCAGCAGCTGTAGAGTGCATTGATAAGCTACTGGCCTATGAACCCAAACAGAGGGCTCATTTAAGCAGTCTGAAGTCCACCACTCTCTTCTCGTGCATTAACTGGGCCAACCTTAATGATACCAACGCACCGTTTGTCCCTCAGCCTGATAGTGCTATGGATACCACTTATTTTGAAGGTCGGTGTTAAGTATTTATTAGTAGTTTTGTAATATACAGTATGCCAATACTAAACTGATAGATATTTGTGATATGAATTGACAGGTTAGATATGGAATAGTAATACACTAAAGCATTTATTGTTTCAGGATTTTAGACTTTGTTTAGCCTAGTATTTTTCAGTTGGCATGACAATAACTTGTCCACATTAACAAGGCAGATATTTTAATAATGTTACAGCTTATTTCCATAGCTCACTGACAGTAAGTACGGCTCAACATCCACTTTTCCATTGGGCTATTTCATGACTAGCACCGTATTAATCTCATGTTGCAGCTCAGCCTTGAAGAAGACCAGAAAGCAATTGTAGATCATGTCAAAGGGGACAGAGTATAATCACAGTTAAGAGTGAGTGAGTGTTGTGACCGTGTTTTTTGTGTGTTGTGATGCCCGTATGTAGCATGTTTTTGGCCCCAGTCAGTGGAAGAACTTTCCAAGGGTGACTTACACTGAGATTGGTTGGAACCAGGAAAGCATTGGCCTAGTCTGTCTACGTGTGCAGGTGCTTACTTTCACAGTGTTGTGTATGAAATTTTGATAGTTCTCACATTGTTTCTTGTTTTTGAATCCTACGTCTGTACATCTTGAAGTGGAAATGAGTGTCTGGATGATGATAATGATGATGATGATGACGATGGTGATGACAGTTAATACCATAAAACTGTGTACTGATACAGGCCCTGTGTATCTTTCAGCTCGCAACAACATCCAACACCTGACTGTATCAAACTTCGACTTATGAGTCAATTAAGGTAAACTGTCGAACTCCTTCAGCCCATGGACATCTTCATTGTTTTAGTCTTGCTGTCCCCAGATAAGGTGCTGGAGAGGGATGCCTACATGTGGTGGCACCAATATGACTGGGCAGTGGAATTACTTAGTCACATAAGCGTCCCTCAGGTCCCTCTCTGTCCCCCAGACGAAGGATGGTGGACTACAGAAAGAAGCAGTTTCAGCCTGCATTCCACTTGGTTCACGTTCAGGTGAACCTAGGGTTGCAGTTACTAGTGCTGCAACTAACCCCTAATGTTTTTTTAATTATTTTTTTTATTTTTGTTCAGTTTATGATAGACTTCTTTAAACTGGTAAGTTTAGAACTGCCTTCATAACCTTCTTCAGTGCAAGAGACCTTTCCTGTGTTGAGTATAATCATGTGGAAGCAGCAAACTTAAACAGTAGTTAAAAGGGTATCTCTCAGGATTCAGGGGGTTAAGGAAACTTTTTTTTTTTTTTTTTTTTTTAGATGGCTTTGTTCAACAACAAGAGGTTTTGAACAGTTATGGCCTTCATTAACCCCCATTTCTCGAAGAGGACTATGCTGAACTGAATTAAATTGTCTGGAGGTAGCAGTAAGGTAGTTGTAGTCCCATTTTCAACCAAGTGTGAGCCCAGTGGACTGCAGGCTAAAGTTGCATCTCTCCTACAGCCCTCCATCATCATTTCAGGGAACAGAGAGAGCACTGAGGAATGTATATGACCTGACAGTGGATCCATCTGGTTATACTGGTGTAACCACATGAAAGTATCCCTCTCTGGCACCTAACAAGAATGTAAATGAAAAATATATGATTATAATGAAGGGCTTGATCCTGTTACTGCAATAACAGTTTTGTATATGTTTGCTGCATCAAGACAGTTTTTTGGCTCTTCATTAAGGTGACATCATTAATAGTTAAATTTTTCCAATCCCCAGATGGTTTCATTCAAGTTAGGAAAAACCTCTTGTAGTAAAGGGATTAGTAGTAGTAGTAGAAGTAGTAGTAGTTATAGCTCCATGTTCAACTGAAGTGTGAACCCTGTGTCCAATAGGCACACTGTCCTCCTTTTGGAAGATAAGGAAGTAGATGAAGGGCAGTTGTATTGCCAGGCAGTTGAGCCACCTGCTTACATTAGCCCCCAGATGCACTTATCTCTCACCAGCACCAGTGAATGGGTTAAAGAAAGCTTTATAGAGCACTGAAGAAAGCAAGGGTAAACTCTTCATTTGAGCAAAACAGCAGTTATTGTATCACTTTTATATTATTTCTGCTTTATTTTGTGGCAGGTATTGTGTAGTTAGTTTGTATGTACCTTACTGTGAATTTATAATGAATCACATTGTCCAAAAGTTGTTTGTTTTGAATGCACAAGCTTTAAACATAATTTTCTAAAATTATGATTGTGTCTAGTTCACCCCTGCTCTTCTCAGTGCTTCATATCAGACTCCTCTAGTTTTAAAAGTCTGTCATGTGCAGAATAAATTAATCAGGTGACAGAAAGATTATGCAAAAAACTCCATAAATAAATAAATAAATAAATAAATATATATATATATATATATATATATATATATATATATATATATATATGTGGAGAGGATGGAGGGTGAAAGACTGACGAAGAGAGTGTATGTGAGTGAGGTGGAGGGGGAAAGAGGGAGGGGGAGACCGAGGATGAGATGGAGGGATGGGGTGGAGAGGTATATGAGAGAGGGGGGTGTGAGTTGGGAGCAGGGGAGTGAAATGGCAGGGGACAGGGCGACTTGGAGGCGATTTGTTTGTGGCCACCCCAAACGGGATTGAGGCGTCTGGCAATAGATAGATATATATATATATATATATATACAGTGTATATATATATATATATACAGTACAGTCACTATTTTCACGATATATGATCTCGCAAAATTTAGTTTCGTGATGGCAAGGGAATGTTTTTTCCTAGGAGTCTTCCGATTTTCCTACGATTTTCGCGAGCCCCAGCATCTCCACAGTCACTTGTTTTGAGCCAACCATTGAGGAGGTGTCAGAAACAGACGAACGAGTCAGTGATAATGAAGTTCAGGAACCCTTACCTGTCCCACCAAGTGAGCCAACTTCTTGCTAAATCACAGACTTACTGGCAACCACTTCTCATTTGAAAGAGCAAATTGAGGAATGTGATGAGGACAGAGATCAGGGACACTTTCCTCCTGATGGTGAATAGACTTCTGGCTAATTACAAGGACCTTTTCAATGCCAGAGTTCATGCACGTCATCAGACTCTAATAACATCATTCCTGTCCTCTCATCATTTCGTTTCGTTTTTAAAGGCTCCAACATGCTTGCATGTGTCAGCCTTGGTCACCTAATGGCGGCTCTCCACGCTGCACGATCCATTGCAGCCTCCCTGTTCAGTCCCTTAACCCTAAGGTCACACTTAATGACCTCGTCCCATGTCTTTCTCGGTCTACCCCTCATAACCCCACCCCCAATATTAACACTTCTCACCTTCCTCACCCAATTATCATCCCCCATCCTCTCCACATGTCCAAACCACCTCAATCTACCTCTCCTCATCACAACATCAATACACTCCAGTCCCATCCTACCTCTCAACAAATCCAGGCTTTGGAGAACATACAGGCTGGGGAGGATGAAGGTGCTGTGGACGAGGACATTGATGTCATTGGGGAACTTGATGAGCTCCCACTGGATTGAGGGCTTTGATGTTGAAGCATCAGGAAGTGATGGTGTGGGGGACTCAACAGTGGTGGCGGGGAGCAGTGAGGGGGCAGCTGGTAACCAATCACTGCTCTCAGCCTTGGAACTCATCTTCAAGCCCCATCAATCAGTTCAGCCTAAGTGTCAGTGTTAGTAAATTCTTTGTTCAGTAATATATTATATATCTGATTAACTGTATCTAATTTATAGTAGGGGTATTGTGTCATTAATGGGTAGGTACGGGGGAACGAGGTGGCTGACCCCGGAACCAATTGCCACTTATAACGTGTAAAGTATACGCATGAATTTTGTGAGTTTAACTTTCGCACCACAATTGCGGTACGAATTAGGCGCGAAAATAGTGACTGTACTGTATATATATATATATATATATATTGGTAGACATCAGAAAGGGCATCCGGTCATAAAATGCTACACGCTCCAATCCAAAAATTCTCTACTCAGTAAAAGCTTGACGTAAAGGAATAATTCAGCCAACCCCTATTCTGTTTTATCAAATATTCCGCTTTTTCAAGCTTCCGTTCCAAAACCATAGCTGGAACGGAATTTTCCGGAAATTTGTGATTTTTCTGATATTTCTTCCCTAACTCGTGACCTGAAGCCTATACACAGTTGCTACTAAATAGCTTCTTTTGCTACACACAGACATACTGCCTATGCTGTCATAATGATACACACAGAGCAGCCATAACCCACAATAATAATACAGTAAAACCTCGATATAACGGACTTCAGTAGTCCAGAATTCGCGTTTATTTGTCTTGAGGAGCTACCGGACTAAATTCCTGTATATCGGAAAAAGTCCGATAAAGCCAGAAGCAGTGCAGACTGCCAAACCACTTCAGCTGTGTTCACCACAATAAGGTAAATAAAAGACATGTTTATCAGTGTACAGTACAGTATTATTATATATATTATACCATTGGATTAACCCCGTCACGTCCCGACCGATTTCGCACCTCCGATACCCCCCAATCCCGAGCTATTTTGGAATTTTTTTTTTTTTTTGGCTAAAACCTCCACTTTTGTTGAGAAACAAAGGAAAATCACCAAGAAAGGGCTTACCGGGGTCCATAAGTGGTCGGAACAGGTGAGGTACCCCGCGCCAGGTATCGTTTTCTGTCACTGACGTGTGAGGCTCTCACATTTTCAGTGGTAGGTAATTTTGGGAGAAACAACAAAGAACACATCTACATTTATTGATTTTGAACTAATAAACAATCACAACAACAATATAATGGCTTTCAATGATATATATAAGAAAAATAAGCAATTGTTCCATCGCGCGAGCATAGCGAGTTTGGTCATATTGGTCACACGCTAGTTGCTAAGTTTCTTGTTTCAGTAAACATATCATTTTTTCTACTTGCATAATACTGTTTCAATGCCATTTTACTGCATTTATTGCAAATGTATGTAATATCAACCAAAACAATGGATTTTTTTATGTTAGCGAGGCCATTGGCATACCTCTTAACTATTGAACAGCCAGGTTAGCCAGATAATTGTTTCCTTGCTGTGTTTAGGTCACCAGCCAGGTTAGGGACTATTTAAGAAGTGGAGTGTTGTCCACTCAGGTTATTCCTGAAGAAGCCCTGGTGGGCGAAACATTGAAAATAAACTTGATCCTTTACTCTGCATCTGGCCTTTCTCTGTGTATGGAGTCAGAGGCTTTTCGTCTCATTAACTCTCCTCCTCTTACTGACTCCCTTCAACAACTGTCTCTTTACCACACTGTTGCATCTCTATCTCTTTTCTGTCACTACTTCAATGGCCACTGCTCCTCTGAACTGTCTGCTTGCATTCCTCCGCCTCCACGACGGGCTTGTAGCACCCGTCTAGCAGCAAATTCTCATCCCTTTTATATCCAGCTCTCTAATGCAAGAGTTACCCGTAACTCCCAGTCCTTCACTTATGCAACTGGCCAACTCTGGAACTGTCTCCCTCTGTCTGTATTTCCTGCTAGCTATGCTCTCCAGTCTTTCAATCACAGTGTGTCCAGGCATCTCGAAATGATCGGATCTTGAATTTGGCTTCCTCTTGTATTTTGTTTTTCTCTTGGAAGGAACAGTTGTTGTGGGCTCATGGCCTTTGGTTCCTTCTTTCTAGCATTAAAAAAAAAAAAAAAAAAATCTTCCTTGCCCACTCATTCCCGATCTTACACATTTCACACCCTTGCACTCCTCCACTTCACACCCTTTCATCTTCGTTTCACCCAGTGCCATCACAGTATATCTCGCACTCTTGAACACATTCACCACTTCCACCCTCTTGCTCTCCACATTCACTCCTGTCACATTCCACATGGCCACACAAGTCTGCCCATTTGGTTGGGGCCCTGGGCAGGTATTGGGCTCTCCGAGGCTCTCTGAAACAACTTCCGTGATTAAGTGATTTTGGATTGGGAAATCTGGGGGACACTTAACCCTGTCAGTAACCCTGGTTATATGGTTACCACCCAGCATAGTAAAAGGTTTCCTGGGTACAGGAAACCATTTGGCTTGTCACTAAGTGTAGAGCTCATATGGCATCACTCTACATCGTGCTCTTCTTAGTAGTGATACGTGATTTTTCTGCAGTATTCTTTCTTTTACTTATTTTACTTATGCATCTATTTTTTGCTGCCACTACATGAGTTTTTTATTTTTAATTTATTTTTCTTTTAGTTGTCTCCAGATAATTTTATTCAGCTTAGAAATAGGTCTCCATTAGTATTTTGATCACAGTGTTGGCTTTTCTCTTGTATTTTTGCTCCCATTGGACAATTTATTCCACGAGAATCGTAGTTGCTTTCAGTTACCATTTTAATATGGTCTTCCATCACAGGTTGTACGAGCCAAGGAGAGGATAGACGCAGAACTGGAAGCAATTGAAGCAGATGCAAAGAAAAAGGAGGAGAGGCAAGGTTCAAACACCAGAGGGTAGCGAGTTTATTAAAGACTTGTATATTTCAGCTGCGTATTGTAAAGATAAAAAACTTAGGGAATTTAGTTAAGTTGTGTGCGATGCTTAGACATAAACACAAGCAGAACACAGTAATTTGAGGAATACAGAGAGGCAGGATGCAGACATTGAGGACAGCTGTTGTATTTAGTCTGTATTTTTTAATAGCATATTGTAAAGATCAAGAACTTATGGAAATCCAACTAGCTGTGTGTGGAGATACTTTGAGACATAAATAATGGATCAGAACATAGTAATTAGCAGAACAGGAGGATAGATAAGTCAGTAACATTTAGGTGTAGCTATTTTAAGTTAATATGTTTAAGCCATCTCATCCCAGATTTCATCCAGTGTGCTCATAGTTGAAATTCCTCTAAGCCTTTCTATCACCACTGTTCATCATTGCCTCGCTGTCAGTCCAAGTTTCCCATCATCAGCCCCTCCACTGTTTCTCTCCACTCAGTCTGCCACTCTTCTTCCTCCTCCCAATACTACAAGCCACCTTCCCTTATGCATTCTTTTATCCCTCCCTTCGCTCTCAGTCTTCCTCTCCTCCTTCCAGCACTACTACAAGCTGTCTTCCCTCATGTACCTGTCCAGCTATCCCTTCACCTCAGTTTCAGTCTCGCTCTCCTCCCATCACCACTCTAAACTTTCCTCCCTCACTTACTCCTCCACTGTTTTCTGCCACCTTATTCTCAGTCGTCCAATACTTCTCCTCCTCCTCCTCCCATCACCATTCAAAGCATTCCTCCCTCTTTTACTCCTCCACTAACTCCCTGAATCTCTTTCTAGGGTCTTGTTTCTTATTCACATCAACCTCTGTACACAACATGACCTTTTTTTCAGGCATGTTGTTTATTGGATGATTTGACAATATTCTGAAAAATAATGTGTTCAGGAAAATACCAGTTTTATGCAGTTTTAATTCTGTCAGTCAGAGTGCCATTTTCATTTTTTTTTTTTTTTTTTTCGTACTCTAGATGCTGTAGAGGGATGCCTTCATGTGGTGTCACTGATAAAACCAGGCAGCCCCACTGCCTTGTTATCCCCCAAACAAAGATTGGTGGACTGCAGGAAAAGTGGGAGCTTCAGCCTGCAGTACACTGGGTTCATGTCCAGATAAGGCTGGGACTGCAACTACAAAAGTACTAACCCTTTCAACAAGAGCATGTTATTTTTTCCCTATTCATGCTGCTGTCAGGTCATTTTACTCAGTCTAGGAAAAGCTATTTGAGTTGGGGATTAGATATAGTCTTTCTTTAACTCATTTGGTATGTTGATCTCTCTCTCTCTCTCTCTCTCTCCAGATGATTTATAATTGGATCATGAGAGACTTTTCAAACTGGGGGAGTTATAAAATAGTCTCCATTCCCTTCTTTACTGCCTAATTTCTTTCTTTGAGCTGAAGTAAGATAGTGTTGATGAGGGTGTGTGTGAGAGTGTTAAATGAAATACTTTGAGGTTTTAGTCATGTGGAGACGATAGATAAGAAGACACTGACTAGATTTTATGTGACTTAAGTGGAGGGGGACAGGAGGAGGGGGAGACCAAGGATGAGGTGGAGGGATGAAGAGATCTATATATGAGAGAGTGGATGTGAGTTGGAGGGAGGGAAGCCAAATGACAGAGGACAAGGCAATGTGGAGGCGATATGTTAGTTGCCACACCATGAGGGATTAAGGTGTGTGGCGATAGACAGATAACTGAATGTATGGGAGTTGTCTAAAGGTAGCAAGGATAAAACAGAAAATACAGCAGTAATGCAGGACATCTTTCACAAACTGAATACAATCATCTGGAAACTGCAGGAATAAAATATAAAGGTATGGCAATGCAGTGGAGGTGCTAAACTTATATTTACATGAATATTTCACTCCAAGAAGGTAATTGATACCAGCAGTTTAATCTTAAGTGAGTATTTGATGGTTTCCTGTACATAATCATTATTGAACTGTTATTATACATGTTTCTTTCATTCCTTAATAATCCCAGGAGTTGGGATATGTGGCCGGATCATGTTCCTGGCTCAGGGAAGATGAACGCCCCTGCCCTGCATAGTCCCAGGTCACCCTTAGGCAAGGTGTAGCACCCGTTAGCCCATCAAAAAGGTAGTAGGTGGATGGATTGTTCCCGGGAGGTACTACCATGAGTGTGCCGTCGTAGCTGGCCTTGCTCAACACTCCCAGGCGGGGAACTCAACCACATTTCCCAAGTAGCCAAAGTCCAGGCTGAGACTTATGTTACAAATGTCATTATACATTCCAGATTTCTTTGCACATAACTCCCAGTTATTGCCAGGAAGTATGTAGCTGGTTGTAGCACATACTTTAGCTTTTGGTCCATAGAAAACATCATGTGTGCCATGGCCAACCCCTATTTGGGGATTCCTTAAGAAGCATGGGATCATTAGATTGATTAAGAATCTATTTCACTCTCTCTGCATTTTGATTATTAAATTACAGTACTGTTATACACGTTAATTTCACTTCATAACAAAACTGTTAAAACGAAGTTTCTTTCAGGTTCATGAATTCCCTGAGCTGATTAAAGATTCCCAGCAGCATCCAGAATAAATTATTTGAGTAGTATGAACTGGATGCTGGAGAGGGAGGAATGCCTTTATATGGCTGCACCAATATAAACAGGCTGCTTTTGCTTAGCCTGGTTATGTTGATGCCTCCAGTCCCTCCCTATCCTCCAAAAAAGAATGGTAGATTGCTGTGACAAGGGCAGTTTTACCCTGCTGTCCACTGGGTTCAACAACAACAGCAGTAATAGGATGGCCTGACTTTTCCCATAGGTATATATACATTCCAGCTGAAAGTAAAAATATAAACAATACCATGTATACATATACTGTATCTATATCTGTTTGCTTGTTTATACCAGTGTGTATGTATATATGTGTATGTGTAATCTCATTACTTGTTAGATTATTTTTTTACTTTAAAGTATTAAGTCCTTCAATCTGATGACATTGTTTGAGTTTAATATTGCCAGATGCTGACAATTTCATTCAACTTGGGAATCTGATGACATTGTTTTAATATTGTGTGCTGCTGATTATTTCATTCACCTTGAGATGGTTTGGTAATGTTGAGAATGGTGGATGTGAGACTGACTAGGAGAGTGTATGTGAATGAGGTGGAGGGATGTGTTGAAGGTTTTGGGCATGTGGCTGGAGTATGTGCCGTATTCTGGGTGGTAGTCGAAACCTGATAGCACTTCCTACTTAGCAGTTTATTTTCCATGTACTGTACTGTAGATGGTAAGCTGCTAGGTGCTGTCAAGAGTTTTTATGATGGTAGCGAAGCATGTGTAAGGGTTAATGGGCATCTAAGTGAATGGTTCACGATTGGTGTGGGCATGCGACAAGGTTGTGTGATGTCCCCATGGTTGTTCAGTGTATTTATGGATGGGGTGATGAGAGAAGTAAAAACATGAATAATGGAGAGAGGGATGGCGTTGGTAATGAATGATGATGGATGGAATATCTCTAATTTGTTGTATGCTGATGATGCAGTACTGCTTGCATGTACAGGACAAGAACTTGGTAGGCTAGTGCAGAGTTTTGCTGATGTCTGTGAGCATCGTGTCTTGAGAGTAAATGTAGAAAAGAGTAAAGTGATGGTTATTGAGAGAGAAGGTGACTCCCAGTGTGATGTTACAGTGAATGGAGAGAGACTGGAATTGGTGAGAGAGTTCAAATACTTGGGTACAGGGACAGAAAAGAGAGGGAAATGTGCAAAAGAAGTTGAAAGTAGAGTGACACAAGGAAGAAAAGTAGCTGGTGCAATGAAGGCCTTGATAAGAAACAGAGGCTTGAGTGTTGCAGCTGCACAAGGCTTACATGAGGGAGTGTTAGTGCCAACTTTAACATATGGATGAGACTATGGTGTGGCTTAAAAATGTAAATTCAAGAGTAAGAGCAGTGGAGATGAGACTGCTGAGGAATATATGTGGAGTACAGAGGGTGGATACGATACAAAGTAATGTGATTCGTGAAAGGTGTGGAGTGCGGAAATCGGTGGACACCAGAATCAAAGAGAGTATACTGAGATGGTATGGTCATGTAGAGTGGTGAAAAGGTATATCTGAGCAAATTTGAAGGAAGGAGGAGGCGAGGTAGGCCAAAGAGAAGGTGGAGAGATATGATGGATGAGTGTTTGGGGAAGAGAGGTTTGGAAGTCGGTGAGGCTAGGGAACTGACAAGAGATCGAGCTGGCTGGATGAATGTTGTGAAATGTGTATGATCAGGGATTTTGGCACCCCTTGTGAGTGTGGCAGAGTCTGGATTGACTCAGTAGGATACATTTGTGTGAAGCTACAAAATGTGGTGAATGTTTTTGGCATATCTGATAGAGCCAGGATTCCGGGGGCTTGAATGTTGAGTAAATGGAAGAGTGGCCTATTGGATTGGGCAAGGTTGGTCTGGCTGGACATTGCTTCTCCTCACCCTGCCCTTGGTTGGGAAAGAAGGTCTGGATGATGATGATGATTGCACTTCATTATCCTTTTGTATATTATTGGTGCAAATTATGTTGATGTAAAAACAATATAAATAATGTAATGAGAGTCTGGTATGGTAATGCCATGAATCCATATGATGTCCATTTTAGTGTACTCTTGCTGCTGCCCGACAATTTTATTCAGCTTAGGAAAGCCCTCTTGTGCATAAGGGGTTTATTAAGGCTATATCCAACCCAGCCAGTCTAAAAAGTCTGCCTTAAGCTGAATGAAATCTCTCAGAAATGGCAAGAAAAATTCTACGCTAATCTAACGTAACTTAATCAAAACTAATCTAACGTAACTTCATCTATGCTAATCTAATGTTACTTAACCATCGCTAATCTAATGTAACTTAATCTACACTAATCTAATGTAACTTAACCTACGCTAATCTAACGTAACAACCTATGCCAACTAAAGTAACTTAAGCAACATTAATCTAACACATTAACCTAACTGACTAACAAATTAACTTACTTTATGCAAAGAAAACAAACCTAACCTACCCAGACTTTCCTTGATAAAAGAATACAAAAATGGTACACATAACGGAAATAATCTGCCAGTGATATCTATCTATCTATCTATCTATCTAGATAGATAGATATCACTGGCAGATTATTTCCGTTATGTGTACCATTTTTGCATTCTCTTATCCATGAAAGTCTAGGTAGGTTAGGTTTGTTTTCTTAGCATAAAGTAAGTTAATTTGTTAGTCAGGTTAATGTGTTAGATTAATGTTGCTTAAGTTACATTAGTTAGCATAGGTTGTTATGTTAGATTAGCGTAGGTTAAGTTACATTAGATTAGTGTAGATTAAGTTACGTTAGATTAGTGTTGGTTAAGTTAAATTAGATTAGCGTAGGTTATGCTAGATTAGTGTAGGTTATTACATTAGATTAGCATAGGTTTAGTTACGTTAGTATACCATGGGTTGTTACATTAATGTTAAGAAAAATGGAAGAATTATCATCCTGAGAATTACATCAAGTGGAGAAGGGAGAAAAAGTGAGCAGATGGAGAGAACACTTTAAGGAATTGTTGAACATAGAGGATGGAAGTAATGTGAGTATAAGTGGCTGGGGAATGGCTGGGAGAAGGAGGGAGGTGAGAAGACAGGAAGAAATCAGTAGGATAGAAGTTGTGGAAGCAATGAAGAAAGTTAAATTGGGGAAAGCCCCAGGAATTGATGGAGTGTGTGGTGAAATGCTGAAGCATGGGGGAGAAATAGTAGTAGAATGGATGTGGAAGATGTGCAGATTGGCCTGGGAGGAAGGTAGAGTCCCAGAGGATTGGAAGTCGGGTATAATTATTCCCTTGTACAAAGGAAAAGGGGAAAAAGAAGTGTGTGGTAATCATAGGGGCATTTGTCTTCTTAGTATAATAGGAAAAGTGTATGGTAGTATACTTATTGACAGAGCTAGAGAAAGAACAGAGGAATTAGTTGGAGAAGAACAGGGAGGCTTTAGGAAGGGAAGAGGTTGTGTTGATCAGATATTCATTCTTAGATCTTTAGTGGAAAAGTTTCTAGAGAAGGGAAAGAAGTTGTATGCGGCTTTCATGGATTTGGAGAAAGCTTATGACAGGGTGGATAGACAAGGATTGTGGAAAGTATTTAGAATATATGGAGTAGATGGGAAGTTGTTGAATGCTGTGAAGAGTATGTATGATGGTGCTAAGGCTGCAGTGTGTGTGGATGGTGAACTGAGTGAATTTTTCTCTTTGAAGGTTGGGTTGAAACAGGGATGTGTCATGTCTCCATGGTTGTTCAATCTGTACATGGATGGGGTAATAAAAGAGGTACAAGGTAGGGTAGTGGATGTTGGGGTGGCCCTGGTGAGAGAGGGTAGTGTTTGGAAACTCCCTGTACTGTTGTTTGCAGATGATACTGTGTTGTTGAGAGAAGACAAAGGGGAGCTGCAAGGCTTGGTGGATGAGTTTGAGAGAGTGTGTAAGAAACGGAACCTAAAGGTGAATGTAGGGAAGAGCAAAGTGATGGTCTTTGAGAGAGGTGAAGTTAGTGAATGTACAGCGAGGTTGGATGGTGAGGAATTGGAAAATGTGAGTACGTTTCAGTACTTGGGTAGTGTGATGAGTAAGGATGGGGGTTTGGAGGGTGAAGTGCTTGAAAGGGTACAGCAGGGAAGAAAGGTTGCTGGTTCCTTGAAAGCAGTGATAAGAAACAGGGAAGTGAGCATGGAAGTGAAAAAGTTACTACATGACAGTATTGTGATACCTATTCTAACATATAGAAGTGAAGCTTGGATGTTGTTGGAAGGACACAATTCAAGAGTGAGAGCAGTGGAAATGAGTTATTTAAGAGGAGCCTGTGGAGTCACATGGAGAGACAGGCTGACAATTGAAGATATAAAGAAGCTTTGTGGTGTGGATGTGGATGTGATAGGAATCATTAGGAGGAATACACTGAGGTAGTATGGCCATGTGGAGAGGATGGAGGGTGAAAGACTGACGAAGAGAGTGTATGTGAGTGACTTGGAGGAGGGGAGAGGGAGGGGGAGGCCGTGGATGAGATGGAGGGATGGGGTGGAGAGGTATATGAGAGAGGGAGGTGTGAGTTGGGAGCTGGGCAGTGAAATGGCGGGGGACAGGGTGACGTGGAGGCGATTTGTTTGTGGCCACCCCAAACGGGATTGAGGCATCTGGCAATAGATAGATAGATAGTTGTACTAACATGTGCTTGAAGAACCACCTTTGGGGACCCCTGGATTTAATGGACCTGGCTTTCCCCCAGTTAGTACATTACAGTCCAGTCTCGTTACGTTATAGGGTTGCATCAAGTGGAGACCTACTGCATGATGAGGTTGATATGGGTTCAGTGGAGTTGGGGGGTGACCTCGACTGCAAAACCTAAAATGCCCCCCAAAACTCTGCTGTCCACCTGAAATTTGTCCAGTGCCAGTTTCACTACACTACACACTACACTATTTGTTACTTGCACTGTTATTTAGTGATAGCAGTGGTGTTTCAGTGGCCTTTCATGCACAAAATAGAATGAAAGGCAGACAGGAGATTCTCGGAGGCAGCCGTCAAAAATATTGTGCTAATGAAATCATGGCCAATTTTTAAACGTTATTTTAAAAGGTGGTAGGTGGGGATGCTCACCATCCACTCACTTAGTGTAGTGCTTCTTTAGTTGTCTGCCTTTTCCTCTCTTCCTTCCTTCCTCTTCTGTCTTTTGTTCCTTCATTCTTCCCTCTTCTGCCTATGGGTGACTTTACACTCCCTCTTCTGTCTTTCTTTCCTTCGCTGTTTCCTCTTCCAATGGGCGACACTACACTGAGTGACAAGCCAAATGGTTTCCTGTACACCAGGAAACCATTTGCTGCACAGGGTGGTAACCATATAACCAGTTATGGTGTCTGGTGGTTTAGTGCGTAATTATGATGTTCCAATCGGATTGAGCCTTTGTAAATTTATATCCAAGGGGTGGTTGGGGTTTATTGCTCACGTAATCCCACTTAGGGATGAGTGAGGCTAGTCACTCTCATCTTAAATGTCAGGACCAGTTTGCCTAGCCCCAGGCTTCTACGCACCTCCTGGTGCAGCATAGGATTGGACGATGGATGGATATTTTTTGAATTATAGTCCTAATGATTTATCACGTAACAGTCGTATAGCAAGACCAGATTGTACAGCAAGGATCTACAATATTTGCTCTGCCATCTCAGGGTGGATTATCATAACGCTTCGGACAATTTTCAGCTGGATTAGGTAAAGACAGATTAGGTTAGACTGGGTTAGAATAGGTTGGTTTAGATATGTTTAGGTTGGATTATAATAGGTTAGGTTGGGTTGGATTAGGTCATTTTAGGCTTGGCTGGGATGGGTTAGGTTAGGTTAAGTGAGACTGGGTGAGATTAGGTCGCTTTAGATAGGGTTAGGCTGCATTTGGTTAGGTTCAGTGGTAAAGTTGGGTTGGAGTAATATAGGTTAGGTATGGGGAGGTTAGGTGAGATTATGTGAGATTAGATATAGTTAGGCTGGGCTAGGTGACACACACACACACACACACACACACACACACACACACACACACACACACCTGATTGGGATTATAAGTTAGGAAATAAAACCCTATACACATCAGAAAGAGAGAAAGACCTAGGTGTGATTATCAATAACAGACTATCTCCGGCTGACCACATCAGCGAGAAGGTACGGAACATGTATACACTGCTTGCAAATATGAGAATAGCATTCACATACATAAATGAAGACATGCTAAAAAGGATAATAACATCATTCATTAGACCAACCCTGGAATATGCATCAGTAGTCTGGAGTCCTCATCTCAAAAAGCATATAGACAAGATTGAAAAAGTTCAAAGGGCCGCTACAAGATGGATACCAAGCTTAAGGGACCTAAGCTATGAAGAAAGACTAAATAAACTGAATCTACCAACACTACAGGAGAGAAGGAAAAGAGGTGACATGATAATGCTATATAAGTGCATATCAGGAAAGGAGAAAATAGACATAAATGATTACTTAACATATGGAGAAGCATCAGCAAGAGGACACTGCAAAAAACTGCATAAGAAGAGAGGTGATAAAGACGTAAGGAAATTCAGTTTCCCAAACAGAGCAATTGATCAATGGAATGCACTACCGAATGAAATAGTGTGTGCCAAAACAATGCACAAATTTAAGGATATGTACGATAAATATGGTCTAAGACACGGGACAATACGAGCTTGACTCATTCCTGTAAAGATACAATTAGGTAAGAACAATTAGGTAAGAACACACACACAAGGATGGGTGAACAGTATCTATTTAGATTTCAAGAAAGCATTTGACAGTACCGTACCAAAGACTTTTATGGAAACTGTACCATCAAGGAGGTATCCAATGCAAGCTGTACTGTTGGATGCAGGATTTTTTCCAGAAAAAGGGAAATGAGAACAGTACTAAGGGGAAATTACTCATCATGGAGGGAAGTGACTAGCGGAGTTCCACAGGGCTAAGTGCTGGCACCAATTATGTTTTTAGTGTATATGAATGACAGGATGGGATGGAGGGTGAAAGACTGACAAAGAGAGTGTATGTGAGTGAGGTGGAGGGGGAAAGAGGGAGGGGGAGGCCGAGGATGAGATGGAGGGATGGGGTGGAGAGGTATATGAGAGAGGGGGGTGTGAGTTGGGAGCAGGGCAGTGAAATGGCGGGGGACAGGGCGACTTGGAGGTGGTTTGTTTGTGGCCACCCCAAACGGGATTGAGGCGTCTGGCAATAGATAGATAGAATGACATAGTACCGCTGGAAATGGAAGCTATCTAAATATGTTTGCGAATGATGCAAAAATACCAAGGAAAATTACTAACAGATTCTTACAGGGAGCTACAAGAAGAATTAAATAAGCTTCATGAATGGAGCAATATGTGGCAAATGGAATTTAATGTGGACAAGTGTCATGTAATTAAGTTTGGTAAAAGCGAGAAAAGACCAGACTGGGATTATTAGTTAGGAAGATCAACTCTACACATCAGAAAGGGAGAAAGACCTAGGAGTGATTATCTATAGACTATCTCTAGCTGACCACATCAATGAGAAGGTACAGCACTTAACATGTATACACTGCTTGCTAATATGAGAGTAGCATTCACCTATATAAATGAAGGCATGTTGTGAAAGATAACATCATCATTCATCAGACCAACCCTGGAGTATGCATCAGTAGTCTAGAATTCTCATCTCAAAAAACACATAGTTAAGAATGAACAAGTTCAAAAGGGCCGTTACAAGATGGGTGCCTAGTTTAAGGGATCTAAGTTACGAAGAAAGACTGGAGAAATTGAATCTACCAACACCACAGGAGAGATGAAAAAGAGGAGACGATTATGTTATATAAATGCATCTCAGGGAAAGAGAAAATGACATAAATGAATATATAACCCACTGGGAAGCATCAGCAAGAGGACACTGCAAAAAACTGCATAAAAGAGAGGTGATAAAGACGTAAGGAAATTCAGGTTCCCAAATAGGGCAATTGATCAGTGGAATGCACTACCAAATGAAATAGTGTGTGCCAACACAATTCAATTTAGGGATATGCACGATAAAAATGGTTTAAGACACGGGACAGTACGAAGTTGACTTATCCCTGTAAAGATTCAATTAGGTAAGAATAATTAGGTAAGAACACACGCACACACCCGTACGTTTCTCTCTCTCTCTCTCTCTCTCTCTCTCTCTCTCTCCCCCCCTCTCTCTCTGGGTGCAGACCATACAACTCTGCTCCGTCTCCATACTGTCTTTAGTTTTTTCGAAGATTGATTATGGCTGTCAGGTTTATGCATTTGCTTCATCTTCCTCCCTTCGGCGCCTAGATTCTGTTCACCTTCATGGTTTACGTCTGGCATTGGGTGCTTTTCGCTCCACCCCGGTTACGAGCCTGTATGTCGAGTCGGGTATGCCCGCTCTGGCCTCCAGACGTGACAAGCTAACTCTCCGTTACCACATTCGCCTTCTTCAACATCCATCTGCAGGTTTCCCTTCCTCTGTTACGCACCTCTCCCCTCCTTTTCCACCCTCGTTAGCATCATCTTTTCCTTGTAGGGACTCCAATTTACTTGCATCCTTTTCTTTCCCTGCTATTTCAGGTCTCCCTCTGCGAGACTGTTTCCGCCTTGGCTTCTTCCTCGCCCTATTGTTTGTGTTGCCCTGCTCTCTCGCCCAAAGTCCTCTTCCACCTCCCAGGAACTCAATCATCTTTTTATGGATCATATGCTTTGTCACTCCTCAGCGACCCCAGTGTACACAGATGGCTCTAAGTCTTCTGTGGGCTCGTTTTTTTTTTTTCTTTTCCCAGACCATACCTATCAGATCCGCCTTCCACCAGTTGCCAGTATTTTCAGTGCTGAACTGCTGGCCATTTTACTGGCCCTTCGTGGTATACACCGATCATGTTTACACACTTGTGTTATTTTCACAGATTCACATAGCGCACTACATGGTATTCAGTCTATCCCGGCCAGCAACCCGTTAGTGATGGAGATACAGGAATGGTTGTTCTCCTTTTGTTGGGTTCCAAGCCATGTTGGGATACCGGGTAATGAGAGGGTTGATTGCCTGGCATGTAAAGCTGTCACCTCTCGCTCTGTCACACCTCGTCCTATCCCGGCAACTGATTATTTCCCGATTGTTACCCGTCTCCTTGGCCAGCGGTGACAAGGAGAATGAACATCTACACCTGATAACAAACTCCGCTGCATCACACATACTGTCACTCCCTGGCAGTCGTCCTTCCATCGCAACAGGCGTTGGGAAACAGCCCTAGCCCGTTTGCGCCTTGGTCACACGCGGATTACACATGGCTTTCTAATGTCAGGAGACATTCCTCCGATCTGTCAATGTTGTCAGGTTCCATTCACGGTCCACCATCTTTTTCTTGACTGCCCTCGGTTCCACGCCGCGCGCAGACAGACTCTCCCGTTCCTTTACTCCCTAATTGGACGTTCCCCTACCTTAGCCGATCTTCTTAGTGAATCCCCTGTGTTTTCCATCACACACCTCATGCGCTTCCTATCTCAGACCCGTATCATGCCTTGAATTTAGTGTCTTCCCCGCCTTCCCCTCTGCTTTTATTGCGCCATAGCTACCCGTCATTTTTATGCAGCGGTTTTAGTGCCATAGTCCTCTTGGGCTTGGTGCTAGTCCTTATTACTTACTTCTCTCTCTCTCTCTCAAATTCGTCATGGGGGTGAAGGGTTTAAGTCTTGGTAGCGGCAGACGTTTTTATTCAGCAAGAGAGAGAGAGAGAGAGAGAGAGAGAGAGAGAGAGAGAGAGAGAGAGAGAGAGAGAGAGAGAACATCGTTGAGGAGAAGGGGGGAGAGAGTATCCATTATCACCTTTATTTCGGTGACATTTTTCCTTTACCTCCACACGATTTTATTAAGCCCAGGAATAAGGAAGTTTGGCCATGTGGAGAGGATGGAGAGTGAGAGACTGACGAGGAGAGCGTATGTGAGTGAGGTGGAGAGGGGGAGAGGGAGAGGGAGGCCAAGGATTAGATGGAGGGATGGAGTGGAGAGGTACATGAGAGAAGGGGATGTGAGCTGGGAGCAGGGCAGTGGAATGGCGGGAGACAGGGTGACATGGAGGCGATTTGTTTTTGGCCACCCCTTACGGGATTAAGTCGTCTGGCAATAGATAGATAGATCCAGAATAAGTTAAGCAGGCCATCGTACTGAAGAGCTTAATATCAGTAAGGTGAAGTAGGCAGCTGGTTCATTGCAACGAGTGGAAAGGTTTGGTGAGAGAGACAGACAGACAGGTGATAGTTTAAAGTCTTTATTTGCTTTATTTTCTCTCTCTCTATTTTCTCTAAGATGGGTCCTGTGTACCCCTAAACGTCAGAGAAAATGAATCTAGCTCTAACCTGTCTCCCACCCAACTTCTCCACTTGTTATATCAGTGCCACCACGTGAAGGCGTTCCATGATTTTTATCCTTCACAGCTTACCTTTCTCCTCCAGCCATATTTCTCGCCCTTAAAGTCACATGGAGGGGGAGGATTGAGGGGAAGGTTTGCGAGGGAGGTTTGAGGGGAAGGTTTGCGGGGAAGGTTTGAGGGAAAGGTTGAGGGGAAGGTTTGAGGGGAAGGTTTGAGGGGGAGGTTTGAGGGGAAGGTTTGAGGAGGAGGTTTGAGGGGCAGGTGTGAGGGGGAGGTTTGAGGGGAAGGTTTTTGTATTGAAGTGAACTCCTCTCTCATATATTTGTTCCTCTTATTCCTCTTCCTTTTTCTCTCCCGCTTCACCTTCCTCTTCTTCCTTTCCCTGTTTATCCTCTTCTTATCTTCCTCGTTTCCATTTTTCTCCTCCTCTTCCTCTTCCTAGTCTTCCTCTTTCTGTTCTTCCTCTTTCTTTTCCTGTTCCTCTTCTCTTTCCTCTTCCTCATCCACTTCTTTCTCTTTCTTCCTCTTTTCTTCCTCATCCCCCTTTTTCCTCTTCCTCCACCTCTTTCTGTACCTCCCTTTCCTCTTGTCTCTCTTCGTCTTGTTCTTCCTTTTCCTCTTCCTCTTGTCCTTTCTTTCCTTTTCCTTTTCCTCTTTCCCTTCCTTCTCTTCTTCCTCTTCCTTCTCTTCTTCCTGTTCTTCTTTTCTTGTTCTTCCTCTTCCTCCTCCTCCTTTTCCTCGTCTCTTGTTCTTACTCTTCCCTCTTTCCTCTTTTCCCTCTTCTTCTTCTTCTTCTTTCTTTTCCCCTTCTTCCTCTTCCCCTTTCTTCCCCTTCCCCTTCTTTTCCCCCTCTTCCTCTTCCTCTACTTCCTCTGCCTCTTCTCCCTCTTTCCCTTTCCTTTCCTCTTCCTCTTCTTCCTTATTCCTCCCCTTGTTCTTATTCTTCCTCCTCCTCCTCGTCTTTTCATCATCTTCCTCTTCTTCCTTCTTCCTCTTCTTTCTTCTTTCTTTTTCTATTTTTGTCTTTCTCCTTGTTTCTTCTGTTTTATTCTTTCTCCTTTCTTCTGTTTCCTATGTCTCTTCTATTTTCTTGTTTTTTTCTCCTTTCTTTCTATCTCATTTCTTCTCTTTCTCCTTCTTTCTTTCTTTCTCATATCTTCTTTTTCTTCCATTTCTTCTTTCGTTCTCATTTCTTCTTTCTCGCATTTCTTTTTTTTTCTTGAATGAAGTACAGACTTTAGTATGAATGAATTTAAAGGTCTGCAACGTAAACAAGGCCGTAACGGGTAAATTTAAAAAAGCATAACTATGAATGAATGTAACGTAAACAAAGGGTGAGAAAACATGAATGACAACAAAATCTATTTGTAGCCTAATTCATTTCAAAATCACATCTAACTCATCTCAGAAGCATTTATATATGTCCTATCACATCATTACACACTTCAGAAGCATTAATGTACAGTAATTAAGCGGAAATGTTAAAATAATTATCTTTGAGAAAGTGTTTTGAATGGACCGCTCACCAAGTCGTATTGCCATATGGTCACTTTTGCATGTATTTTGATTCACGAAAAGTTAGTATTTTTGAAATTATGGACAAAAAAGACATACTAGCGTGGTTAAGCATTATGTTATAGAAGAACTTGTATGAATTCCTCTCTCAGTATATTTGAACAGCACCGAAATCGTTCCAAAATAATTATATTACTAGAAATGTCGGGTAACTTTTCAGGCTCGATAACATTGGTGGTTTAAGCCGAGTTGATTTTTTTTTTTTTTTTTTTAAGTCAATTTTTTCAGATATAGTGGTGTGATTTTGCACAAAAATCTTGACCTATTGCGGACACTAGTTGTTGGTTATATTTTATATGCTATAAGAGATACATAACTGCCTTTCTCGTTGAAGAAATGCCTCCTTAGAATGCCCCAGGCTGTACTCAACTGGTTGGCAGCACTACAGGTAATATTTTATTATACTTTGTCAGTGTAATGCACAAATCCTACACCAGCACCAACACATGTAGTAGTGTCCTAAAGCACATATGAAATGTGAAGCTAGTGAACTGTGGGCTGAAGCTGCCCTCCTCCTGCAGTTCACCCTCCACTTTTCTGGGGATAGGGAGAGAGCTGAGGAATGTTTGTCAGACCTGGCAGTGGAGCTGACCTGTACACCACATGAAGGCATCCCTCTTTATATACTTTACTAAGCTGAAATTGTTTGTAAAATGGCTTGTGTACTACATGTCTTCACTCTGTTAACACTTCATAATGAAGTCATTTAGATGGAATATCAAAGTAACAGAAACTAAACCATTTTTGTTAATAGTAAACTTATGGAGGCTTGTTCATGCTGTTATTTGGGTAGGGACCCAATAAATACTTGCCAGTGTATCACCTCAGACATTAAAACAATTGGGACAAGCTTAAGATATCCAGTATCCTGGTGTTTTGTAACATGTTAGGAATAATTTTCTGTGAACTGATGGGTTAATTAAGGACAAATTACTAGCCATGTGAAGAGGATGAAGAATGAGAGATTGGCTAGGAGTGTGTGTACATGAGGTGGAGGAGGAGACCAGGGATAAGGTGGGAGGATGACCTGGAAAGATGAATGAGAGAGGAGGATACGAGTTGGAGGGAGGGCAGCCAGGGCATTGTGGAAACAGTGTTTCTGGTCACCCCGTACAGAATTAAGGCTTCTGGCAGTAGTATTATAAATTATTCCCATGTATTGCCAGCAGCCTTAATCCTTTAGGGGTTACTTCACTCGTGTTTATGATTGTTGTATGCAATCAGTAGCCAGAGTCAGGAGTTTGAGGATGTGGTTTCAATTCCAGCAGATTTTCTTGGGAACTTTATGCATCCATTACAATAGATAAGCATTATTATAAGTCATATGCTAATTTTGTTTGTGTGTTTTAGATACAGCTAACCTTTTCTCTTGTTTAAAATTGCCTTATATAATATAGCATAATAGGTGTAAGTTGGTGTTGGTTAAACACCCAGTTCCCATTTTTGCCCATAGGTTATGTACTCTTTTATATGAACAGATTTTCATAAACGTAACTACTCATAACATAAGACCTTTTGTATTAGGGGTTTGTAAGAGTAACCACAATGTCATTTTGAGTAGTGCATGTGTGGATGGTAGAGAAAAAGTTGAGTGGTACCTGTAATACTTTAAAAGTGTAGGTGTTACAGAAGGAGTTGAAGTGCTAAAGGGAAGATGAGTAACCAGGTTGTACTTATAAGGTGGAACCATTACTTCAGATTGTTAGGTGATGTGTTAATGACTGTGGCATATGTCACTGGGTATGCTGTTTGAATGTTATAATATCTCTCTCTGGTGGGAAGGATGATGGAGCCTACCTCATCCCTTTTCTTAGGTAGGAATTGGGGGAGAAATATTGGGTTGCTGTGTATGAACAGGCAGTTCTAGTGGTGTGTCAGACCTCTCCAGTTTGTTATATTTTCCCAAGCAGAATAAAGTCGTCTGTATATAGTAGGATTATACAGTACTGAAAATCAGTGTCATTGCAGAGAAGTAGTTAAAATGACTTGTTATCC
Organism: Coenobita brevimanus; assembly: GCF_032717465.1. Lineage (NCBI taxonomy): Eukaryota > Metazoa > Arthropoda > Malacostraca > Decapoda > Coenobitidae > Coenobita > Coenobita brevimanus. The sequence continues at coordinate 38,453,929 of NC_136974.1, forward strand.
CACAGGGCATTCGGCACGTATCAGATCTGAGCCAGCAAACAGGCTTGTTAGAGTGGCAGGCTAAACTGATCAGCCGAGCTGCTTACTTCCTCCACCCTGTCATCCCTCATCCCTGGGCTCCCCATCATCTACTGTGGAGGGGGAGCAGCAACACACACGGTCTCTAGTGTTGCCCAAACAATCACTGTCTCTCGGTATACGCCTCCAGTCACTCACCGATACCTGGATGATGCAAGGTTAGTCATATCTACCTGTGTTTGCTGTCATTGTATGTAATTACCTTTGTCTGTATGTGTCCAGCTGTGCATTTATCTTGAGGTAGTGAAACGCTACTGATATCTGGATGATGCATAGTTTGTCAGGTGGATTTATATTACAGAATAATGTGGCATGTCATTTTTGGCATAGTTTTTATTATTACTGGTTGGTGAGGGTGTTTACCATCCACTCACTCAATGTAGTACTTTCTTGGGTGCCTGCCCGTTCCTCTCTTCCTTCTTTCCATCCTTCCTTTTCTGTCTTTCTTTCTTTCCTTCTTTCTTCCTTCTGTCTACAGGTGACTCTACACTGAATGACAAGCCAAATGGTTTCCTATACACCAGGAAACCGTTTACTATGCTGAGTGGTAACCGTATAACCAAATAAGGGCGCCTGGTGGTTTAGTGGGCAATTAAGGCGCTCCTGTCGGATTGAGCTGGTGCAGGTTTATATCCAAGGGTTGGTTGGGGTTTCTTGTTCACATAATGCCACTCAGGGATGAGTGAGGCTGGTCATTCTCATCCTAAATGTCAAGACCAACTTACCTAGCCCTGGGCTCCTGCGCTCATGGGGCAACACTGGATTAGATGATGAGGATGATTTTTTTTTTTTTCCAGCCAAGATTTCATGAGACGTAACTGGAGGAGTTAAACATGACTTTTAGATACCTCATCATTAAAGGTTCGTATAATGCTGAAGTAAATAATCTGGCAATAGTGAGTGTATATTTAAAGAAACTACTGGAGTTTAACCTTTTGTGCTTTGGACCCATTAAACATTTCAGTATGATAATGTATTCTATTTTTAAAATTCTTTTTTTTAAATAGTTTTATTGAATTGTGATGAACCACGTACAGTCAAGATGCTAGTACTTTCTTAAAAAATACAGTGAATTTAAAATGCCTGTGGATAATGTTTTGTGATTTGGACCTAAACCTTTCCATATGATTATGATTTTTTTTTTTTTTTTGTATTTCTTATAACAGTTTTATTGAACTGAGACAAACTTCTTTTAGGCAAGATGCTGCTAGTACTCTCTTCAAAGTAAATTACAGCTAATGTAAATTGTCTGTGGATAAAGAAAATGAATATTTTAAAGACATCATATTGAAAGGGTCAGGTATAATATTTTATTGGTACTACACAATGAAAAGTGTTTGTCAACTGATCTTAGGATTGAAACTTTTTTACTGGTAACGTTTCAGTAAACAGTTTTTATTATTCATCCTCCCTCAGTGCCAGCCTCTTACTCCTCCTCCTTTCTTAATGCCAGCCTCCTTTCTCTCTCTCTCTCTCTCTCTCGTCCTCTACCGTTAGTATTTTCCTTCTCCTCCCCTTTTTTCTGTGCCAACCCCCTTTCTCTTCCCACCCACACACCACCACCACCCATTCTATCTCTGTCACAGAGCCTTCTCCTCCTCTCTCTCCTTTCTTAGTGCCATTTCCCTACTCCCCCCCCCCTTCTCAGTGCTCTTCCCTTTCCCCCCTCTTCTTTTTCAGTGCCCTTCCCTTACTCTTCCTACTCCCTCCTCCCTCATCTGTTGCCTCCTACTCCTCCCCCTCATTTCTCAGTGCCCACCCCTTTTTCTCACTTTCTGTGCCAGCTCATCATTCCTCCTCCGTTCCATCTCAGTGGCGACTCCTTCCTCCTCCTTTCCTCTCCATCTCAGTGCCAGCCTCTTCCTTCACTGTTCTGTGTGTGTGCCAGCTCCATACTCCTCCTCCTTTCCTTCTGTCACATTGCCAGCCCCTTCTCCTTCATTCTTCTCTCAAGGCCCGCTCCCCCCCCCCCCATTTCTCATAGTGTCAGCCCCTTCCTCTACTTCCTCTTCATTCTTGGTGTCTTCTCTCTCAGTTCCAGCCCTTTCCTCCTCCCTCTCTGTCAACACTTCCCTTATTCAAGAAAGATCAACTGGTCACTTGCCTCATAATCCAGCCTGGACTAAGGTGTAGACCCAGGTACCTGTGCTCCTGATGGGGCACTGAAGGGTTGTATTATGGTTGGAGGAGTAGTTTTTAACAATTTTATTATTTTTTTTAACCAATTTTGTTCTGATCTCATTCACAACAGAGGTGCATGGACAAAGTGATCAGCTACGAAAGGGTGAGACTGACTGCCAGTTGACACCTACGTGTGCCTTCATACTCACCCTTCTTGATGACCAGGGTAATTAATGTACTGAAGATTACTGTTGTTTTTATTTTAAGTAAAATAGATTTGATGTCCACTTGATTAAAAATTATCTTATTCCTTCTTTCATCATTTGTCGTGTTTGCGAAAGTTGTAACATTGGTAGTAATGGTGGTTGTATTTATCATATATTAATATTTATAATATAATGGGTGGAAGGTAGGGGTACAGTCATCCTCTCTTCCTTCCCCCCTTTTCTTGAACCCCTCCCGTTCCCCCTCCTCCCACTTGATAGTGACCCCATCTCTTCCCCTACTCAGTGTAGTGCCTCCTCCCTCTCTGCTCTGCTTAATGTAGTCCCCCTCCCCCCCTTTGATGTAGTCCCCATCTCCCCTCTCCTTGATGTTGTCCCTAGCCTCACCCCCCCCTCTCTCTACTTGTAGTCCCCATCCCCCTTCTCTCACTTGATGTTGTACCTATCCTCCCCTGTCTCCTTGATGTAGTCTCTGTCTGTCTCTTATGTAGTCCCCCTGAGTGACAAGTGAAATGGTTTCCTATATGCCATGTCATTAGCTATGGTGGGTGCTGGATTAATGGGTTAAGGTGCTCCAGCTGGATGGACACTGTAAGGGTTTCATCTGAGGGGTGGGCAAGTGAGGCTGGTAACTGTCGCCTCGTTGGCACTGAGTCGCTTCAGCTGCCTGTGTAATAGGTCACAAAATAGCATTAACTGTCGTTGTATCAGCATAACCCCTGGGTCCATATTCTTGTAACTTAAGGAGGCTGCCTGGCATCTTTTCCTTAGCTAACAATTTTTGGACAGGGCTGCCTACTGTCAATTTGTATGTTATTTATGATGAATATGGAGGTATTGTAATGATTTAAATGACACAAGAGGATAGTAAGGAGTATTAAACAGAATAATCACTTAGGAGAGATATTAGGCAGTTTCTAACTGATGGGCCTTGGTCATTTCCCCCCCCCCCCAATCCTACTGTTCATCCAACATTTTTTTTTTTATGGGGTTGAGATGATTACTATCCCTCTCCCCTCCCACATCCTTATTACCCTAACTTGTTGGTAGGCAGGGGCACCCACCTTCCACTCACTCAGTGTACTGTAGTGCTGCTTTGGGTGTCCGCTCTTTCCTCTCTTCCGTCCTTCCTCTTCTGTCTTTCTTTCCTTCATTCTTTCCTCTTTCTTCTGCCTATGGGTGACACACACACACACACACACACACACACACACACACACACACACACACACACACACACACACACACACTCACAAAACCACTTATAAACAGATCTTGAGAAAATTGGAGTGTGACTTTCACAGGCATGTAAATTTTAAAGAATGAATAGCCAATATCAACCTAGGTTAGGTCACTTTAGGCAGGGTTTGGTTGGACACAGTCATTTTTGGCTGGGGTGTTTTCAGGTGGATTTGGTATAGACATATTAGGTTAGACTGGGTTAGAATAGGTTTGCTTAGATATGTTTTAGTTGGGTTGTACTAGGTTCGGTTAGGCTGGGTTAGGTAGGCTTGGATTAGGTCATTTTTGGCTTGGCTGGGTTGGGTTAGGTTAGGTATGGTTAGGATAAGTGAGACTGTGTGATTAGTTCACGTTAGTTAGGAGTAGACTGCGTTTCCTTTGGTTTGGTGGTCAGGTTGGGTTGGAATATTTTAGGTTAGGTATTAGGAGGTTAGATGAGATTATGTGAGGTTATATATAGTTAGACTTGGCTAGGTGACACACACACACACACACACACACACACACACACACACACACACACACACACACACACACACACACACACACACAAAGACTTCCTTAACGATATGTTTTTGGATAAAGCTGGGTAATATCGTTTTGTGCGTTTTTTTGTGCAAAGAATGGCATAGTTTGAAGGATTTTTACAGTCCAGTATTAGAGTACGGTGTAATAAGCAAAATAAATAGTTTTGGAAGAGCTGTTAGGGAGTTGTAGAATGAGTTTATGTCTGTAATTTTTATCAGAGTTTTCCATTAAGTTGTATGTATTGCTTATCAGACTTAACATGGCTGAGATCTTATATTTCCTGCTTATTTCTCATAGCATAATTACAGGCAGAGGAAGACGATATCACGGCTCTGCATATCTTCAGCAGCACTTTTTCGTGACTAGCATCATATTCTAATGTCAGGCTCTTGTTACAGCTCAGCATTCACGAATTAGGGAACGCAATTTTAGGCCAAGTTGAAGTGAAGCTCTATATCCATTCCCTAACTAGGTGACTGTACCGTTCTTCCTCTAACACTGGCCGGATTTCCATCCTTGTGTAAGTCATTTTACTCATTTCAGGTTGTCCAGTGCCAGGAAATGACAATGGTATGGCTCTACATCCTTTACATAGCACTTCTTCGTGACTAGCATCATATTTTGGTGTTAATCTATTGCTGAAACTCAGGATTGAAGATGGGGAGATCGTAACTGTAGGTCCATTTAGGGAAAAGAGAGTATTGTTCTATATTCTAGTGTTAATGTATCCTTACAGCTCAGCATTTAAGGTGAGGAGATGGCAATATTAGGCAAAGTGAAAGTGAATAGCGTATGGTAAACATCTAAGTATAATTTCTGACTACTGTTTGCTACGGTCCCTGAAGCTTCCTCTACGGCGGTTTTCTCTTACACA